>NC_063440.1:25353834-25686932 GCF_020379485.1 Brassica napus
CTGACAAAGTGGAACCATCTACAGACCAGGTAAATTCTCATCCTGAGATTAGTTCCATTTCATAAAACATGGAAGACAGATTTTTATTTCTTTAGCATTGTATATTTACTTTCACAAAAGTCCTATTATTTTCTGATTCTAAATAATGTTATGAAATGTCGTTAGAACTCTATCAGTGACCTTACTCGGTACATTTTGCTCCAACTTTGAGATATTTGCAGTATAGCGAGGAGTTCTTGCAAAAGGTAGAACAGGATGAGAGGCTTGTCATGGTTTCTACTCCTCCAGATGCAAACATCCAGTGTTGTAATGAAAACAACATGTTTGACGAGGATCAAGTCCACCATGAGCCCCTTCCTTTCTCATCAGATGTTCAGAATGGATGCGATGTGAATCAAACTAACACTGTTGAACCATCTTGTCCAAAAGAAACTGCATTGCCTGCTTCTGCTGCTTCTCAAAAACCTGATTTTGCTTTAGTTAGAGGTGAGATCTGCTTGAATGATTTGCCTATCAAAGCACTGCAAGAAACATTCAGGGCGACGTTTGGCCGTGAGACGACTGTTAAGGACAAGACTTGGCTGAAAAGGAGGATCACAATGGGGCTTACTAAGTCCTTTGATGTACCAACGACGAACCTGACAATTAAAGATAACAAGCTAGTTGGAATTAAAGACAAGTCCAATGATGTGTCTGATGATGTAAGAGCTACTAACGTTAAGGAAGCACCATCTAGTAGTGCTTATCATGTCAATGGACATTCAAATGCTTCTGGCCGTAGTCTCGGTGTCAACCACTATTGGGCAACTGAAGATTTTTCAAGTGAAGAGAGGGCTGCAAAAAGAGTTAGGAAACCTACACGAAGATACATTGAAGAACTTGAAACCGATGACAAGTCAGTGGTTACTTCAAAAGATCAGAGGCTATCTGAAAAATCTGAGGTCAGGTCCATGAGCGTCTCCTTAGGAAAGAGAGTTACAGTCACCAGGGTGGTGCCTCTCGGTGGATCTGAGGTTGAGGTTCCTTATGTCTCTCATGTCCGGAGAAGCCGTCCTAGAGAGAACTTTATGGCTCTTATGGTATGTCTCTTGGTTACTCATTCTTCTCAAATATAGTAATTAGTCTTGGTGACTTCTAAATATAGAACATATGAACAAAACAATTAAAGGACATTTTGGTTGGAATGTGATTAAGAATAATACAACACTTGTGTAGGAATGTCATACCAATTGCTTGGAAGCAAAAGGTAGTGCAAGAGAGAGTAACCTGTTGAACAGTGAGGTTGTGAGCCCAGGTTCAGTGGTTAAGTCAGCTTCTGGACCAATCCAGAAAGAAGTAAGACATACTTTTGTCTTTTTGGATCTGTCCATCCATGTGATATTTTAGAAACAGATTTCATTTACAGTTTCTCGTTGCATTCTTTGGTTTTGCAAATGCAGTTGGCTACGAGTCACAATAACACCAACGAGGAGTATATTCCCGCTGAGGCTGATCAAGACATGGAGCCAGATCACGTAGACTCATCTGGAAATAGCTCAGATGAGTATAACAACACTGGCGCGCCAATGATGCAAGGTGGTGGACTAAGAAGGAAGCATCATAGAGCTTGGACTCTGACTGAGGTTACAACATTAGTAGAAGGTGTATCCAAGTATGGAGCTGGGAAGTGGTCCGAGATCAAAAAGTTTTCCTTCTCATCTCATTCACACCGTACCTCTGTAGATCTCAAGGTAATTTCAATTGATTAACCCTCTTGACATGATCCTATCAATGCAAGCTTTGTTTTGTAATCATCTTATTGTTATTGTAGGACAAATGGCGAAATCTCCTGAGAGCAAGCTTTGCTCAGAGTCCCTCAAACACCATGGTACCTCTCTCTCTTTCTCTATATACATGTTTCTTTATCTTGCAACTGCATTGTCCTTTGTTGGCCAACAAGAGTGGATGTGCTTAGTTTTGAATATGTGGTTGCAGGGAAGTTTCAAGAAACATGGGTCGATGCACATTCCTGTGGAGATTCTGTTGCAGGTAAGGGAGCTCGCGGAGAAGCAATCACTGGTCCCTCCGAATCACCGTTAGGACAAGGAAACAAGATCCAACTTCTAAATGTAGCTGAGTTTTGTAAAATAGCCAACTAAGTAAGAGAGACGAGAAGTGTGAGATACGATGAGAATTTATGTAGGGGTTATGTAACTTTATAAGGAAGCTTTGTGGGTTTAGTTATATATGCAAGAACACTATGAAGAAGTGTCTTTCTCTGAAGTTGGTGTCTCGTAACAAAACATGCGTTTGATTTGGACATGAACTGGGCCTTCACTAATTGGATCCATTATTCCTCTATCTATTGTCTCTGGACCCCAGACATACGTGTATGAGTGTCTCTTTCTCGCTTTCTCTAGAACCATCCTCTGGTCGCAATTCGTTTTTTTTCTTTCTTATTCCTTCCAAGATTCATATGTAAGGTTAAGTTGTTTAGCTTCGTACGTGATCTAAGTTTCGAACTCGTTTGGTCGAAAGACGTGTATTTGTTACTTAGGTGAGCTTTTTTGTTGTTGATTATGTTACTTATTTAAGATTTGGTTAAAAGCTTGTTATTCAGATGATGTATCTTGCTTTATGTTTTTTTATTCATTTATTAAATGGTTGAATTGGTGTTTTATGATTTACGTCTGATCATTGTTAGATCATTACATATCTCCAGCCATTGTAGCAGAAAGTTGTGAAAGAAAATGGGAATAATTGAAAGGATTAAAGAAATTGAAGCCGAGATGGCTCGGACACAGAAGAACAAAGCTACAGGTTTCTCTTTACAGAACTTGTAGATAAATGCATGAGAATCATCATTGATTTTTCATATATTTGCTGAGAAAATAGTAACATAACTTGAAATGATTGTTCCCACTTGTGATGGGCAGAGTATCATCTTGGTCAGCTCAAGGCAAAGATTGCAAAGCTCAGAACACAACTGTTAGAGCCTCCAAAAGTAAATATTCAACTTCTTATAAATATAGCTGTATACAAACTTGTGCTCCTTTCATCATTTCTAATTTTTTTTTTGTAATTGTCTACCAAATGTACATAACAGGGTTCAAGTGGAGGTGGAGATGGTTTTGAAGTGACAAAGTATGGTCATGGACGTGTTGCACTTATAGGCTTTCCAAGGTTCGTCTCTACTAACATGTATATATGCATTTGTTTCAATTTTGGAGTCCTCACTTTTATAGCCTAGTTTTTTTTCTTTTGTGTGGCTGTGATTTGGCAGTGTTGGAAAGTCCACGCTCTTGACGATGTTAACTGGCACACATTCTGAAGCAGCCTCATATGAATTCACAACGCTTACATGCATCCCTGGAGTCATTCGCTACAATGACACCAAGATTCAGTTGCTTGATCTTCCTGGGATTATTGAAGGTGCTTCAGAAGGAAAAGGACGAGGGAGGCAGGTTTTAAATCCATTTCATTCTTACTTTTTATCACTCCCAAAGTCTTTTTTTTCCTTCTTGAATCACAAAATATTAAGGAATGCTATGTAATGAAGGTAGATTGAAACTGTTTTGTTTCACAGGTTATTGCTGTTGCAAAGTCTTCTGACCTTGTGTTGATGGTTCTTGATGCCTCCAAAGTAAGAGTTTTAGTTTTGGTGGCTTTGTTTTTATTTTTTTGCTGATCCTTAATCTCTATTTATCGTTCCTTAGAGTGAAGGTCACAGGCAGATTCTGACTAAGGAACTTGAAGCAGTTGGTTTGCGTCTAAACAAAAGACCTCCACAGGTAAAACTCATCTTTATGTGCTGAACTATAAACTCTTGAGAGAGACTGATGAAACCAGCTTAATGTGCAACCAATTTTGTGGCTTGTTTCAACAGATATACTTTAAGAAGAAGAAGACTGGTGGAATCTCTTTCAACACTACAGCACCGTTGACTCGCATTGACGAGAAGCTCTGTTATCAAATTCTGCATGAATACAAGATTCACAATGCTGAGGTACTATAAGAACTTTGAATGGTATTGCTTTTGTTGAGCGATATGTAATGAGTTTAGTAATGAACCGTGCAGGTTCTGTTCCGTGAGGATGCTACGGTGGATGACTTTATTGATGTCATTGAAGGCAACCGCAAATATATAAAGTGTGTATATGTCTACAACAAGATAGATGTTGTCGGAATCGATGATGTTGATAGGCTAGCAAGACAGCCAAATTCGATTGTTATTAGCTGCAATCTAAAGGCAAGTTCTATTATTAGTGTTTGGTCTGGAACATTTGTGGATGTATGTTTGGAACACTAGTCTAATGGTGAAAGATTGTGTTTGTTGAAACAGCTAAACTTAGATAGACTACTTGCAAGAATGTGGGAGGAAATGGGACTTGTGAGAGTTTACACAAAGCCTCAGGGCCAGCAACCAGATTTTGATGAGCCCTTTGTCCTTTCATCTGTAAGTATAGGCAAAATTTTGGGGGAGATGACTTTTTTTTTTTTTTTTTTCGACTTAACAATAACATCTCTTGTCATTCTACAGGACAGGGGTGGATGCACGGTTGAAGATTTTTGTAACCATGTCCACAAGACTCTAGTGAAGGATATGAAGTATGCATTGGTTTGGGGCACAAGCGCAAGGCACTACCCTCAACACTGTGGTCTTTCTCATCGTCTTGAGGATGAAGATGTTGTTCAAATCGTCAAGAAAAAGGTATGGATGCACATATCATATTTTTTGGTCTCTCTAATATCAAATGTTGATGATGCTGGTGGAAATTTCCAGGAGAGAGAGGAAGGAGGAAGGGGAAGGTTCAAGACACACTCAAACGCACCTGCAAGAATTGCAGACAGAGAGAAGAAAGCTCCACTTAAGCAATAAGACACAGTTGATCATCCTAAATGATCTCATTTAAGACTTCATATGTTTTGTCTTTCTGTATGTGAACATATTTGCAAAACTAATATTAAAAGTTGGAACCGTTTTTGTGTGTTTAAAATAAGTTGAAAGTATAGTTGTCAACCACCATTTCTTATATAAACTATGTTATTAGTCCTGAAATGAGCTCATCATATCTGGAGGGTGAAGCTTATTGGTTTCATTTTGACGAGATAAGAACAGATTCTTTCAGGATCATTAGAAAGCAAAAGATAAAATGGTCCAAACAGTGACATTGCAATCTTCAAACTAATCATATCTAAAAGATACACAGAGAGATTGCTTCTTTATCTATAATCCGTGTATGTGTTTAGTGGGGGGACCAACAAGCTGTTGAAACGATGCTTCCTTAGCCTCTCTGACTCTTTGCCCACATATGCCTCCCTGTTACTTGAGCCGGTGGGTACAGATCCGAACCAGCACTACGCTTTACATCCACGTCTCCATTGAAAGACATTGACTGTTTCTTCTCAAACGGTGTTCTGGAACAGGCCGATGAAGAAGAACCTGAACGTCTCTGCTTAGCTTTGATAGACTGCGTCAAGCTCATGTAGCTTGGCTTCCTGTAATACCCTCCTTCCTCAAGGAAGCTTCCTGAGAAGGGAACCGGAGACTGAGACGTAGACGAAGTCTCGGAACTCGTAGCTGAGGATGACATTGGAGGAGGTCTAGCCAGTACTCTTGTTGTGAGACTGTTCTTCCTGACCTGAACCGCGTCATGTTCAGACACGCTACTCTCGCTTTTCCTTGCGTTGTTGTCTGATGAGTTCGCAGGACCACCTTCCATCAACCGCCCTTCCCATGGCCTGTCTGCGACCCATCTGTCGAGCCAGTTCCAACCTGGACTGCTCTTGCATGACCCGCTACTCTTCTTAACGCTCCCTTGTTTGTTCACCTTAGCGTTAGGGCTTGGACACGTCCTTGGCTGTCAAAGATTTTGAGAAAACTCAGTAAACACAAATGTCCCTGAAAGAGTCAAGAGTTGATTATAATGCTTTTCAAGGCGTTTTACCTGGTGTGTGAGTGCATAAACCATAGCTCTCTCCCTCTTGATAGCTCCTTCTTGCCTCATTTGTAGCTTTGTTCTCACTTCATTCACACTTCCAGGGCTATCACACCATCCCTTCTACACAAAAAACATCATTAACAAACTTTAGTCTTCTCTTACAATGTCTCATGCCTTTGTATGATAATATCATTACCTCAGCTTGCTTAGCAGGATCATTCTTTTCTTCAGATGGCTTCTCCAACTCCTGTCCATCTGAAGGAGTCCTGTTGCAATGAGCTCGTACACGAGCTTGGACTCGAACAAGAGCTTGCATACACCTTAATGTCACATCCGCTTGCTTCCTGACTTGCCTACCACGGAAGATCGCCTGAATCCTCACCACCGCCTTCAAAGCTCTCAGCGCCTGCCTTGCCTATAAAAAACATTGACCACAAAAGCTTCAGACAAAACTGAATTGACTAAGTTCATTAGTTGTTGATGTTTTGACTTAAAGTTTCGAACTTTATGAGAGTAAACAACCACTAAGACACAACTCATTGCAATGATCAAGTCTCTAATGTCCATGTAAGAGTGCGTTTGACTTAAAAGTTTCAAACTTTATGAATGTAAACAACCATAAAGACACAACTCATTGCAATGATCAAGTCACTAATGTCCATGTAAGAGTGTGTTTGACTTAAAGTTTCTAACTTTATGAGAGTGAACAACCATAAAGACACAACTCATTGCAATTATCAAGTCTCTAGTGTCCATGTAAGAGTCAATGTACCAGGAAAGCTCGAAAAGCAGCTTGGATCCTTGTTGCAGCCCATTCACGTTTAACAAGAAGGAAATCTCTAGGTGGAGCTCTGATAACAGCAGCAACAGACGCTGCAAAAGAATCATCTGCGGAGAAAGACGGTGGATCTGAGCCCAGAGAAGGAGTTCCGTAGCTACCAGCACGGCTCTTGAAACCCTTTGAGGAAGAGATGAAACTCTCTGAAGAAGTCCTCCACAGTTTCCACTTCTTCTTGCTGTTCTTATCACCTAACTGAAAAAAAAGATCAATGCTTTATAAGAGAGATCGAATCATGGAGATAGAGAAAGAGAGAGGCTTTGGAGATTACCTGATGATCATCAGTGATGGGTTTCTTGTTAGATATCAGAGACTTAATCCAGTTTCCAGAGCCACCCATTTGTCAAGTTGGAGACTTTTGGAATCAGATACTGTGGAGGAAGATCAGATTCGAGAATATAACTGTGGAGTGTTCTTGGGAAGTGAAAGAGAAGAAAGAGAGAAAGTTTTGGTGGCCTGTGAATGATGTAGACAAAAAGGGTCTGTAATGTTAAAAGAAGAGAGAAGAATGCATTTGAAATTTGAAATTTTGGGGGAAGGAAGAGAAAAAAGCATTTGTTTAATTTAAATAACGGTAACATTGACATCTCGCTTTCGTCTCGTAATAAATAAATGAAAGGATAATAAATGACTCTTTTACTTTGGAAAATTAAATAATTTATATCTCATGTCCCGCGTGGTTGATAATGCTAACAAATATGCTTTAGGTACCTGTAAATATGGGTAATTGTGAAAGGACCACTTACTATTTATTTCGTAGTTTTTCGTCCCTAACTCTTGTAAACGATTAAATAGTCCATTTAGGCATTTAGTGATTTTGAGGGAAATCGGCTAATTCCTACATCAACAAGGATCAACGGTCCCGATCAGTACATAAACATGTTACCTGTGCGAAAACATACATCAACTAGTACAAAATTTAATTTTCATACATGAACTTTCAAAATTTGGTTTTATCATACATTGACCTAATTTCCGTTAGTCAAACGTTGAGTTGTCGTTAACCGGTAATAGAAAACCGGCTAATTCCTACAACAACAGGGACCAATGATACATATCAATACATAAACACTTTACTTGTGCAAAAACATACATCAACTAATACAAAATTCAAATTCAATACATGAACTTTTGAAATCTGGTTTTAACATACGTTAAAGCTTGATATTTACCTAACTTCAACTAGTCAAATAATATCGAAGATAAATTGTCTGTCACGTATTGATTAAGTAAGGTTTTTAATGTATTATGTGGTAATTAAACTGTATTACGCGGTAATTAAATGAGAAAAATAAATCATGTATGTCAAACGATTTTTTTTGTGTGTAATTTATTAGTTAGTTTTTCTCTTTAATTTTTTCTTCAACTTTTACGACAACAGAAAACACTAACACCAAAAAAATGAAAGAAGACAAAATTGAACAAAGAGAAAAGAGAATTTCTTCGATAAGCTAAACATTTTCATTTCTCTCTGTCAATTACTACGTACTATGGTTTAATTATCACATAATACAATAAAAAACTTTACTTAATCAATACATGACATACCATTTATTTTCGGTATTATTTGACTAGTGGAAATTAGGTAAATCTATTTTATTAAATTTAATTACAAAATAAAACTAACATTATTTTCAACAGATTTATTACATTTTTTCTTTCCTTATTTTCACTCAACTTAACTACTTTATTAATTGCATTTTTTTCAAATAATTTGACAGCATGTCTTATAAAAATATAAAACAGAACTTACCTATTTTTAAGTGTTTTATTATATCTTTTACATTTTTTTTATACTTCTTAACTACTTCATTAAGATATGGATATCAAGTATACGGTTGGGTATGGATTGGTTCTTTCGGATATCAAATTTTTTTAGGTTTTGAAATTATGCTTTGTTCGGGTATTATAAAATTTTGGGTGAGATTCGAATAGGGTCTTTCAGATCCGGATGGCTTTGGTTTTTATGTATAGGCACATAATAATTAACAAAAATTTATATATTTAGGAATGTCACTAAACAATTTATAAAAAAATTAACAACAAATATCCGCACGGACGCGCATGTCAAGCTTTAGTGTATGTTAAAAACAGATTTCGAAAGTTCATGTATTGAATTTAAATTTTGTATTAGTTGATGTATGTTTTTGTACAGGTGAAGTGTTTATGTATTGATCTGGACCATTGATCACTGTTGATGTAGGAATTAGCCGATTTTCTGTTACTGGTTAACGACAGCTCAACGTTTGACTAACGGAAATTAAGTCAATGTATGATAAAACTAAATTTTGAAAGTTTGCGTATGAAAATTAAACTTTCTAGTAGTTGATGTATGTTTTCGCACAGATAACATGTTTATGTACTGATCGGGACCGTTGGTCCTTGTTGATGTAGGAATTGGCCGATTTCCCGTGATTTTGATGTTAGAGTTCAACTGCTATTTGTTTGGGATCCATCTTAGTGGTATTGGTTCTTGTATTCTCATTATATAATAGGAGGATTGTTTTAAAACTATGTCACATCTGTTGACTGTTATAGAAAAATAGCATTTTCGAAATGGACGATTAGAAAACAATCTTGAAGTGGACAAAAAGACAATTAGTGGAAACATATGATATAACATCAGTTTAACATTAAAAAAAAAACACATAGTACGACATGGTGATTATAGAAATGAAGAATACAAAAGTTGGTAGTGTGGTTAGATCATAGACCTAGTCACTATAGACAAATCCAACCACTATGACAATGTTCATCTCAATATTATAATTTCTTTGTATTTTAGTTTTAAACACTTATAAATCCACTAAATACAAATCTTTACACAAATTCTTATTAGTGAATAATATTGATTCTTAAATCTGTTATCGATTCTTGATTTTAAAATGTTTTAAAATCAAGAATCAATAACAATTGATTTAAATATTAGATTTCAAAATCATAAAACCAATAACACATTCCAAATACAAGAACCAATAACATCAGCTTAACATGAACAATACATTCTCTTAATAATCTCCACTTATTTACTTTATTAACAAACGCAAAGAACAATAATAAGTGTAGCAGTGAGTGTTCTTTTATTACAGAAAATCACTTCAGTCGCCATTATGCCTCTTGTGCTTTGTGGAAATCAGGTTTACAAACGTTCAGAAAGCCTCTAAACGAGACCAATGATGCTTTATATGGTTTCTATTTCAGAGAGTTCTCGATATCAATCACAAACCGGTACTTGATGTCCTTCTTCACCACCCTTTCAATAGCTTCGTTTGCCTTCTGAATAGGAATCACCTCAATGTTGGGATAAATCTTATGAGCTGCACAGAAATCTATCATCTCCTGAGTCACCTTGGTACCTCCACTTACACTTCCCGCAAGCACTCTCATACCTGTGGTACCAATGATCTTTATGGTTTAAGCATCTTAAGGGTATGTATCTTGTGTAAGTGTATTACAAAGGGATGCGTACCGAGGTTGAGAGTGGCAGGTTGGATTTTAATCTCACTTGGGAAACCAACCAGGACATAAGTTCCAGCGATCTTCAAGAGTGACATGTAAGGATCAAACGCGTGATCACCAGACGCTGTGTCAATAACAAAGTCTAGAGACTTCGCTAGTGCCTGCCAAGTTAAACATCACGTAGCTACCAAGTTAGGTTTTGGTTCCATCCCTAGGAAAACCTCTCTCTCTCTCTCTCTCTATACGTACCTTCATCTGGTCATGATCAGAGGAGATAACGAAGTTGTTAGCTCCCAGCAGGTTCAAAGCCTCCTCTTTCTTGGAAACACTAGTGCTGAAAACCGTCACATGAAGTCCAAAAGCCTTGCCGAACTTAACCGCCATGTGGCCAAGCCCACCAAGCCCAACCACCCCAAGAGACTTACCAGGCTGGTTCATACTGTGACGCACCATGGGAGCATAAACAGTGACTCCAGCGCATAGCAACGGCGCAGCTGATTCCAAAGGATAGTCCACAGGTATCTTGTAGCAGTACCTATTGTATCAAACTCATCAGCCACTCACATCACAACTTTTTTTTAAAGAATATGACTATAAAACCAACCTCTCGTGAACAACAATGTGGCTAGAGTAGCCTCCTTTAGTAACAGAGCCATCGTAATCAACGCCGTTGAAAGTGAAGACTTGCCCTTTCACACAGCTAACCTCTTGTCCTTCGTCACAGTAATCACACTCCCTGCAGGAGTTAACAAACGTGCCAACACCAACGTGGTCTCCGACTTTGAACCGTGTGACATTAGATCCAACCTTGTTCACTACTCCAGCAATCTCATGCCTTAAAAACAGAGGAATATTTAAATAAAATAAAAACATTAGAGAAGGTCAAAGGTGGAAGCTTTAAGAGATGGGTTTGTTAAAAAAAACATACCCAGGAACCAAAGGGTACTTAGAGTCTCCATGTTTGTTTTTTGTCCAGATGACGTCAGCGTAACAGACCCCACAGTGTGTGATTTTTAGTGAAACATCATCACTTGTTACAGATCTGGTCATGAATATGAACATGGTGTATCAAATCATTTGCATGAGATGAGGATTGGTGGATGGATAATGAGACGTACCTGCGAGTGAAGGTGTGAGGAGAGAGGAGACCAGATGGATCTCGTGCAGCCCAACTCAAGCACTCGTCTCCTCCGGAAGAACTCATCGGCGGTTTCGATTCTTCCATTACCTAATCAAGGATCGTCGTCTTTGTCTTCTTCTTAGCTGGCTTGCAGAATATGATCATGGTTTTTAATTAAATTTTATAAAGTTTCTAATGGTCGTGATTCCCGTGATTTATTTTTTTTAATTGAGGTGATAATTGTTTATTTAATTTTTGGTTTTTGATTTTTGGCTTTTAATTTTTGGTTTTTAGTTTTGCAGTGGATTTTATCTTTTTAAAAAACTTGAATAGAGATTTAGATTTTGATTTTTGTTTTCAGAGTAAAACAAAATATTAAATAAATAAAATTTATTATGAAAACAATTACTACTATCACCATAATTTTATATTATTGTTTTAATATAAAACAACAAAAATGTTATAAAATAAAAAAACTACTAGCTAGCCTACATGTATAATTACATTTAATTTTATATTGATAGAAAAATGGATAACTAATTAAAATTTCAAAACAAACTAAATAAAATTTAATTATATTTTTATAAAACATGGTAAGAATGAATAAAATTTATGCAATTCCAGGATTACAAACAAATCTCTGGCTCTTTACAACAACTTGTTGCTCAAAAATAAAAACAAAAAGCTCTTTAAAACAAAAAGAAAGCCCATCAGGCCTAACAAAGCCCATTGTATCCCCAAGTTCTTTGTAATATTTGGTAACATAGCTTTGTAACTTGACAGAAACTAGTGTATTGTATTAACAGACTAGGGCCAGCCCGGGCTACGCCCGGGTTTTTTGTTTAAATTATAATTTTGATTACACTTTTAGTATGTTTATTTAAATATATAAAATTTAGAATGTATTATAAAAATATAAGTAGTTATAGATAAATATAAATTAATTTTATGTTATTAGTTGCTTTTGTCTTATGCAATTCAAAAATTTTAGTATCCAATTTTTTTTTGTTATTAGAAACTATATATAAGGTGCAAAACAGAAAGAACAAAAATTGACTAAATTGTAGTTATGGTCTTTAATTAGTTGAATTGTAGACATATTTCAAATAAATAAAAAATTTAAAACTATTTATAACGTTGTATTTAGTTAGAGCATCTCCAATGTAGTACCCCATTTTTTACTCCAAAATGGTGCAACAACAAAATGGAGTAAGGTTTTACTCCAATGTATTACTCCATTTTCTACTCCAAAAATAATATTTCTTAAATAATTTCATTTTTATTTTATTAATAATTGCAAATAAAATCTTATACTTATAAGAATTTACCAATTAACCCCAATTATTTTATGTTTACGATAATAATTAAAATATAAATCATTTGAATTAAATATTTATTATTAAAAAGTACAAGAAATCATTAAAAAAGACAACATATATATAGGTTCAACAATGAGCATTAGAATATTTTTCCCACAAATGATCAACTAATGCATTTCGTAATGAAAAATGAGCTTCTTTATTTTTGATAAATGAGCTTCTTTATTTTTGATATTCCTAAATTGAGCAAGAAAATTTTGAAATCGGACATTTTCATCTTCTGCAATTTCGATATCTGGATAAATACCATCCGCTAAATAGTAACCCATATAATATTCTTTGTCTTGAATAAAATAATGAGCAGGAGGAGCAATACCTTGAGCAAGATTGGAAAAAAGATAAGAAGAGTCCAACACGTTGATATCGTTATTAGTGCCTGGCATTCCGAAATATGCATACCATATCCAAAGATCATAATCTGCGACAGCTTCAAGAATTATAGTTGGTGATCCACTACGACCCGCATATTGTTCCGCCCAACCGGTAGGACAATTCTTCCACTTCCAGTGCATGCAATCTAAACTGCCAAGCATTCCAGGAAATCCTCGTTTTTCACCAATATAAAGAAGTCTGACAAATACAAATAATATCAAAGCGAAATGCTGAATCACAAGATCAACAAGCTCTTTCTCAGACTTCTCCGTTTGGGCAATATTTCACCGACCTTAGCGGATCCGGAACGGATTTTCCAGATTATTAAATTACTTATTTTATGTTATTTTTATTTTTATTTTAATTATTTATGTTTTCTGTTATTTTATGCATTTATTTAAAATTATTAAATAATCTTTTGTGGAATATACTATTTTCATGTTATTGTATCATTTTAAATATTATTTAAGTAAAAAATAGAAATATTAAAGATTTAAAGGACCATTTTATAAATAAAAAAAGTCCAACTCCTAAATGGAGTAATGAGTAAGATTACTCCATAAATGGAGTAACCCTAGCCATTACTCTATTTTCAACTCCAAAATGGAGTGGGGTTGGAGAAGATTTTACTCCATAATGATGTTTGGAGTTGAAAATGGAGTAGGGTTGGAGATGCCCTTAGTCTCTAAGTAATTTAGGGTTCAATCAGTAATGAGACTATTGAGGCTTTGTGGTTATGTAAAACTATGAAAGCCAAAAAAAAATTCCAATCAATTCTTTGAAATCTTAGAAATCTAGAAGCCCATTTCTAGAAGAAGTTATTTTTTGTTCACCTTTTTCTACAACAATTTTTTTTAAAGATTTTAAAGCCTTTTTCTTCATTTTTTTTTAAAAACATGGGTAACTAATTTTGTTTTGTCTTTTGTCCATTTTTTACCACAAAAAAAAAATGATTGGTAAATTAATTATTATTAATTAGTTAGGTTTTTAACATGAGGAAAAAGTCATAACCTACTATTATTAAACATTAATTTGTTAAAGCCTAAAAACTATTGTATATGGTAATTAAAAACATTTAAGAATGATTAAATTATTTTTCTTAATAAATAAATAAAATATATTTGTTGATAAGTTTTAACTTATTTATTTTTTAAACTATTCCACACATTTTATAGACTTGTATAAATAACAAAATAGATAGAAAGAAGTAGATAATACATTTTGGGAATGAATCATAAATATATATTTATAAAAGTCATAACTTCTAAAACTTTTGATGCCAAAATATCCACAACCACAAAAAAAAGCCAAAAGCATAAAGCGAAAGTCATTACCAATCAGATCTTTGATGGACTCTACCCCTTAAATTTACAACCCTATATATTTTTATGCTTTTATTTTCTTAAATCAATTGCTTAAAAATTGTAATATTTTCTATATCAAAAACCTTACAACTACGTCACCAAAAATTACAGACTGAGTTTTTACTACAAAATTTCTGCATTTATAACGCAATTAATAGGACTCATTATCTAAATATTATTTATCTTATTTTCACATTTGTATGAAAATTTGCCTTTTCAAAATTTTGTTCCACTTCGTCCAAAGTCTGTTTTGATAAATGCACCGTTTATATATATATCTATCGATTTTGAAGATTTATCTTAATCGTATTTTTATCTTAACATTTTCTGTTGGTTAAAAAAATATCACCAAAGTGTAACAAATTTTGTATTGTGGTTTTTATTTATATTGTAGTTGTTACGTCAAACAACGATATTGCACTAAATCAGAATATGTAACTGATGTTTTTTCTCATAGAATAAAATGATAAGGACAACTGAGATAAGCTATTTAAATATGTCTAGATCATGTTTTCACTTTATTAGTTGTTTTCATTATTTGAAAGTGTTTAATTATATATTATATATTTTATGTAATTTAATATTCTTGACCATCCTAAGCCCTTTCTTAAAAAAAATTCTTTACCATCGTTTTTAATTAAAAATGATTCAAATTCAATCTCGTTACTGACTATTAATTTTGCATCATATTGCTAAAAGTAAAAACGATAATCGATCATAAGATGGCCAAATAGCCAAATCTCATTGGATAAACATAATTTGACATAAGAGAGTTTCAACGTTAACTTAAAAATTTGCAACATACACTGACACAAATCTATAAGAAGCAAGGATAGTGAAGAATCTATCACTATACGCATCAGCAAAAGAGCAGAGAAGAGAGGCAACATAGAAACGAAACCAGCCCAAGTGTTTACTGTATTGCTGCTCATGAATTACTCATCTTCACTACATTTGTTAGATATGTTACTTAGTTTGATGGAACTCCTTTAAACGCATATCTCTCCATTCCCGCAATCACTATACACAAAAACATCATATACAAAAAAGAATATTGATTATTAATTTCACTGAAGTCTGAATCTTTGAAAGAGACAAAATAAGAGAGGAGATGAGTGATTAGCATATGAGAAGGGCACATGACTTTCCGAGTTCTCTGAAAGTTACGTTTCAGAGGAGACCAACATATATTCTTATGGAGGCTGGGTTAGCACATGAAATTTAAAGAGTTAATCGTTCTAGTGTTTCTTAGAGGAATCAAATGAATAAATGTTTTCCTAGGACAGCGAGACGTAACAAAATGAAACAGAACCTCGGGGTCGGATTTCACCTTCTTTTCCATGACGCAGCCTCCAATCGTTATCTTCCCAGCAACACCTCCTCCTTCTTCTACCCCCATGACGCGACTCTTTTCCCGTTTCGTTCTATGTTTCTACAAAACGACGTTCTTTCAGTCCCTCGAATTAGGAATTTACAAACACGCAATGAGAATTTCAATCCCTGAATCATGGTCGCGACTAAAGATAGGAAATAGTTTTGAACATGAGAGAGAGAAAAAGTCGAAGAGACTTACTTGGGGAAAACGATGATAGCAAACGATGTTTAAGAAATTTCAAGTTTTATTAAGATTTGTGAGAATGATGATTTTGGAATGTAGGCTAACCTTTTTATAGATGTAGATGCACGGCCTAGAAGAGAGAGGAGATGCATTAACTGAGAATGATGATTCAATGCATCCAGTAACGGTTCCGGGGAGAAGAAACAGAGACGAAACGACACCAACTCATCTCGATCCATGATTCGTCGCCTAGATTCGCCTCAAATAACCCTATCGAGCGTCCATTATCGGTTTGACTAATCAGAGCTCTAAGCATTCGATGAACCCTAGATTCTTATGGACGCCATTAGTGAAGAAGATAATAGTGACAATCGGGCTGGACTACGGTTTTTAGCAACAAAAATAACTAAAGGGCAAGCCCAACTAATTTAATCCTGATGACCCATATAAAATCAAACAGAGAAGAATAAAACTTGTTCGAGACAGGTGTCCCTCTCTCCTTAATTGACTTTCCACGTGGCTCTCTCAGGAGAGAGACAAACATCTCTTTATATATATAGATGTCTAACTCATAAGAGACAAAAAAAAAAAAATTGTGAATCTCTGTGATGGTAATCTTACATTCTTGCTACTGTACACTAATCACTTTTTGTTATAAAGAGGAGAAGACTGTAAAATAAGCCTAATGTGTTAGAACGGGTCAAAGGAGAAATAGAGGCAACGGGTCATGTGGAAAGTCGAGGAGTAACCATCACAAAGAGACTCATGGAACAAGTAACGACTTTGATCAGAATAACTCAGTTGGCCAGTGAGAAGCTCTGGTTTCTTTGAACGAGTCAAATAAGATATTGTGAAGCCATCGTTAGTGCTGTTAATCCAAAGCATTCTTCCAAGACGTGAAGTTTCACAGTATTTTCGTATGTATGCAAATGCATAACTGATAGTGATCCACTTAACAAACTCAAATTTCATTATATATCTCAATGTCGGATTGACCTTCAATGTGATAGTTTCTGAGTCTCAAGCCTGAGTCCTGTGTGGATTTCTTGTGAACACCAGCAAAAGATAACAACAAGGGTGTCTGAAATGCCAGAAGACCAGTTGTAATATTTGATATTGATTTGAACTCCGTTAAGTCCTTGTTCATTAAGGTGAAGTCTGGTTTATGAATCAGAAGGTTATATATGTGTTCAAAAAAAAAAAAAAAATCAGAAGGTTATATGAAAGGAGGATATTCACCCTATAGCCTCGCATAGAATGTCTAAGGACATTAAGATTGTTTCTTGATACCAACTTGTTTATTGTATAAGAGAAAAATAAAAGGTTATTAGTAGATGGAAACTGGAAGTGTGGAAAGAGAGACTTAAGGAATAAGGATTGGAAAAATAAGCTCACCAAACGCAACAACGCTTTTGTTTTTATGAGTGTTGTCTTTTACTTTTATGAATGCGATGTGCCTAACTCTTTCCCCCATCAATCTGGAAACTGAGATGGTCCAGCAAGAAAATTACAATTGTCACAACTATGACATTTTCTGTATTTTTCTTCCTTCTTTTGATATTTTGTCTCCCAAATTTTGATATTTTAAAAGAAGTCTTAACAGAAATGGCTTTTGAATATATTGATATCTACATTAGAAACAAAAAAAATTATACATAACTGTCTGCTTGATATATTAATATTTGTAATGTCGGTCCTCATATATTTGGAGTCGAAAAGAAAATAAAACCTAATGCTTTTTTCTAAATAATATATAGCTTATCAAACAAACGAAAATCAAATTTGGAAAAATTTATATAAATAAAAAAAAATGATCAGTTTGTATTTTTAAGATGAAGTGTACAGTTTCGATACTTCTTTTTTATATGACGAGTCTCCTGTAAAAATTTAAATAAATCATTCGTGTGTGTGTGTGTTTAAGTATGCGTTTAGGACGGGATCTAAATATTGGAGACGAGCAAACTGAATAACTGATAATCTCTTACATAAATCGTTTACAGGTTGACATGGCTTCCTTTTCTACTCAAGAACGTGTCAGAATATTTATTGTGTTAAACATGATTAGTCTCATAAATACGGCGGGACCAAATAACTCTATGATTGCTAGATCTCCTATGTTTTCTATTGGGACATGAATATTGTACGTAATAGCATACGACACCTGTGTGTTCGTCCGGTGTATTAAAATATAAACAATATCAATCATACAAATTGTATTACTATATTTTTTTTCTAGTTCATTAGTATATATTATTCCCCTTAATATTTTTGTCGCACCGTAACCCAACAGACCCATATGATTTTGAAAAATGTAGCACTTTAATGTATACTATAAATTACAAAATTTGAAATCAGATTGGCGGATTGATAGGTATATTAGCTTTCTCTGCCGTGTTGCCGTGTTGGGCTACACGTTAAATAGACCACCACGTTGATCAGTGATAAATGGACCGGTTAATTCCGTTGTGGGACTCCTCTTTGTGGGTCCTATGCCTTCCCTCCACCACGTTTCAATTTTTGACCGTCAGATTTAAAATGACCACAAACGATTCGAGCTGAGAAGTCAATCAAACCAACGGATACGATGAGCTGTTGTTGGGTGAACTAATCAATTTTGAGGTCGATCGACCACGACATCACAACGGCTAGTCCAAGTCATGTGTTATTATTTTCCACAAATTTAGAGCAAGTTTTGGTTTCAGTCGAATAATCAGCAAATGATTTGATTTTTAACGATTATCGTTTTAAATTGAGATATTCACCGAATATATACTCTGAAAAATTTCGATTTTGGAAAGGAAATATTTCTAAAATGAGGCCTAACAGTAACTAAAAGGAAAATAGGGTCCATGAAAGTGAGTGAAAATAGTAAAAAGTGGTCATTATCGTGTGCAGAGAATAAAGAAAGTTACAAAGCTCGGAAAAGGTTTAAAGAATCATGGACGTGGACCGATCCCATGTGGAACATATCCTTCGAACCAAAGTAAACATTTTTTTGTTTTTGCCTAAAAACCAAAGTAAACTAAAAAAAAAACCCAAAGTAAACTCGAAAGCTCTTCTGAACACAAAATTAAATAGAACCCCAAGCATGACATTAACAATGGAAAAAGGATTGAAAAAGCACTTACATATATATGCGATAAACAATAAGAATGCAAATTAGCATGGTGAATATGTGAACTATTCAGTTAACCTTTGATTGGTCTAGTTCAGTCTTCTTACTATTTACGCACACGTACGTTTTCTTGCATATTTTAATATATATATTCTTTAGTGAAAAACAACACCACACAATAAAATGTCTATACCTAAAAATACACGTAGAGGCCAAATATTAAAAATCTATAAACATGAAACTTGTCATTACACAGTTATGTGGCGATTTGAAAGATGGTATAATCTGGTTGGTTAGAAGAACGTATACATACCTTGTTACATTTAATGTAAAATGAAATACAATTCATATATTTTTGTTCATCACGTCTTTTTCCTCATTGATAGTATAAAAACAATATCATTATTACGAATTCATCATGCATGATGTATTTGGTTTCCATCAAATATTATTTTTTTCTCAACAAGTTCTGAATATTCACTACTCCATTTAGTATTTTCTTATACAAGGTCTAGTATTGTTTTGTTGTCCCATAATATATTGGTCATTGCTAAATTAAAATTTAGACATCTTAATGATTTGTGTTATTATTATTATTTTGTTACTATTCATGTTCAAATTAACATGGTATAATGCATATTCTTGGAAGAGTCCTGGTGGCTAGCTAAAACATTTTCCCTTAAAATAACTTTGTTATGATGGGTGCAACCAAATCAAACCATCTCACATTCTATCTCCAAACTTATAAACATATATTTTTATAAGGGTACTGTATTTAACTTGATTGGTTATCTGGATGTTTATACGCGGATTTATCAAATCAGTACTGACGTTGTTTAAATTTAACAAATCAACTAGATTTTGATCCGTGCAGGCGCGCGGATGTATATTTTGAAAAATATGTTGATATTTGTTTTTCATGTAATTATTAGGATTTGGAAAAATGAATCCGAGGAACATAACCGATACCGATCCAAAGATATAGTACCAAACCCAAACATAAATTGATTAAATATTATAATTATTCAAAATTTTGTTATTTAGAGAACCGAATCTGATCCGAACCGAAGTATTTGGGTATCCGAATTTATCTAAAAATAGATTTATATACTTATATATATTAATTATTTTTAGATTTAACGTATATAAAACATCAAAAATGATACTTTTAAATTGGTTTAAATACTTGAAAATATATATAGATAGTCAAAAGTAAATATCTGAAATAGTTAAAGTATACTCAAATCTCCAAAAATACTTAAAATAATTATTGATTTCGTATCCAAAATTTTAAATCAAGCCAATTGATATGTTAAGCTTAAGTATTATGACATATGTTATTCAAATTTATACGTAATATATTATTTTATTTATACATTTTGAGAAATTTAAAATATATAATGATTTAAGACTTTAAAAATAATTTAAATTAGTTATCCAAACCCAAACCAAACCCGCAAAGATCCAAATCGAACTCAAACAAAAATTTAGAAACATTCTAATAAGGCTGAAATCTTTGACCCCGAAAACTCAAAATACAAACCGATCAGAACTAAACCCGTATGGGTATCCAAAAGCCCATCCCTAGTCATTATTATATATCGTATTTTATCATCATATAATTAATCATATTTTATATGTACCATCATATAAGTAATCATATAATTAATAGTATTTTATACATACCATCATATAAATAATTACATATATTATATTTTTAAAACTTAATATGAAATATGAAAACCATAATTTGAGTTGGTATTTCAAATTGGGCTTTGTATTATATTTTTCTTATATATATTGACAATATTTTTTTATAATGGTTATTGAAAAATAGTTTAGTAAAAATCCATTTTTGAATATATGTATATTTTTGAATCAATTTTTGATATAAATCAAATTTGAATTATTATTTTGATTTGAAATATGTATATAAAGTTTAAATTTTGTTTTATGGTTAGTTTAGAAAATTTTTTTTTAGGGAATTAGATTGACCCATTTTGGTATATTTTAAAAGTGGCCTAGATAACTTTCAATTTTTAAAAAAAACATAAGCCCATTACTTTTTTTTCTTAATACTACTATCCTTGTTTTCAAACAAAAATATTTTTTTTTAAAAGACTGCAATCCATGTTACCAAACACTCCAAATTTTTAAAAGTCCTATTCAAGTCTCCAAACACTCCAATTTTGTACTTGAGTTTTAATAAGATAGATACTGATGTAAAAAGAAAATCAGTATTAAGACTGGAAAATTTATTGACAACATAAAATGAATAATTAATTTAATATAACAAAAAAATCTCACTAATTAATTCACAATCACAAAATTAAAGAGATTTACCTTAAACTTCGTAGTAAAATGTTTCTTTCTAGAAGCGGTTTTCAATAATATCATAATAGCTTTTTATTAAATGGGTATATTTTTTATACAATTCTTTAGATATCAGATTAAATTTGATTTCACTAATAAGTTTTCTATGAAATAATTTTAAATAATTTAATCCATTAATCAAACAATTGAGGGTAAATATTTGAAAAATATAATTTACAAAAAGATCTCTGATTAAAATGAATAAATGGAGTCCATTTATAATTAATTACATATGAAGATCTGATGGTGGGAAGAAACAGAAGCACAAAACAAAGAAGAAGAAAATTCAGTTGCTTTCTCTCTCATCTATCTTCTTCTCTCTCGACACAAAAGAGAAAAAAAAAAAAACCAGATCTCTGTGGCTCCGGCTTTTTGGCGGCGCGTGAGCGTCCGTTCGAAGTCGGGAGCCCTCCTCTTCTCCTTAATCCTCTCCTTTTTCTCTTTGCTTCTCTCTTGTGACCTTCACTTGCTCTGCTTTGCTTGCTGCTCTGTTCCAAGGGTTTCGCTTAAGACGTCTTCGCACGTGAGGAGCTCCGTCTCCGGTGTAGATTGCGAGGGTTGGAGCAACGGCGCGGGGTCTGTGTATTCTCAGGCTGAGGAGTCGGCTTTTAGGGCTGTGCAAGGGGCTCCTTTAACCCCTTGGAGGGCCAGTAGCGCGTGGAGACGGGTTGGAGTCTCGCCGTCGGTTTCTTCTGCAGTCTTCGGTCTGTCTTGGTCTCGACGAGCGATGGTTGTGTGGTGTCGGTTCTCTGTCTTTTCCTGGGCGTCTAGGTCAAGCGGGATCTATAGTACTTGCGATTTGAGAGCTTCGGAGGTCCGTTTACTCGAAGGTGTTTGTAGCTCGTGTTGTCGGCGTGTGTCGAAGCACGCGGTGGTCTTGCGTGAAGTGCTGCTCCGGAGCGGTGTTGGAGGCGTCGTCCATGGCATCTCCAAGGCGATGTTGCGGCCTTCCTCTCAGTCTTCCTCCCTCTTCCCGTCTATTCGGTGTCGACAAGCGGAGCGTGTCGACTTGCTCCTGCTTGGTCTCACTCCTGTTTGTGTTTGTTCAAGCTTCATCCTTGCCACAGGTTGCTGCTTTAGGCGTCAAGAACTTACCTCTACCCGGTTCTCGGAGGAGGCGACCTTCGAGGGTCTCGAGCGTCTCTGTTTGTCAGCGGAGTCTCCTCATCCTTCGGTGGCTTGGTCGGTGGAGGCGGCACTTCCCAGCGCCGTGAGTTTGTTGAGCTCATGGTGGTGTTGCTTCTCTACTGTTTTTGCAGGTCTTGGAGTGTCTTCGGCTTCGTTTAGTTGCGACTGGACCAAGTCCGTCTTTTGGCGTCATAGAAGTCTTGCACATCGAGTTAGGAGCGTTTTTCACTTGGTGTAGCTTCTAATTCCTACTTCTATTTTCGTCTACGCGCTCATTGGTGAAAGTTATGAGCCCAAAGAGATCCCCGAGAGCTAGCTACTTCGGGAATGACATGGAAGTTCCCGGCATCCGAGGTAACGAGGAGAACCTCACGGTTCCATGGTCATCATTTTCGGTGAGAACATCAATCGGGTCCTAAGAATTTTAAAATCATGCTACCGGAACGTGCCGGGTTTAGTGGGTGGGCGAACGTAGTTTGTAATACATTGACTTAGGAGCTTTTGTTTAATTTGGGCTTGTAACTGGATCTAAAATTCCCGTTTTCGGGTTGAATTAAATATATCTATTAAAAAAAAAAAAAAAAAAGATCTGATGGTAAAGAAAAGAAAGAGAAAAACGATGGGGATTATCCAACAACACTGTTCCCTGAAAGTTTGGTTTCGACGCAGAAGAAAGGTTGTGTGAGGCAACGTCACCACCTGACCAGTGACCACCATGTTTCCTAATTTTCTGAACCATATACCTTTCCAAGAAAATAGTTATTATCAAAATATTTTGATAGTTCCAGTAGAAATAACATACAAATAATAATCTATTTTTGATAAAACCATTCTACTCATATATTTATTTATGTGATAATGCTGACCTATGAAAGTGAAATTAGAATTTAACTCTATTTATTTGAAGTAATGTAATATACTCAACATTATTAAAAATATTATAATGGAACCTTTTCTGTCGAGCCTTTATAATTATTTAATAAAATGAAAGGAATATAATCAAGATTTACATAAATATTTCATGATATTCGAAAAGGCAGAGAGACACGGTGACACCCCTTGTTCTCCAAGAAAATTAACAACTTCACCAATCACGCCTTCTAGACGCAAGTCAAAGTAATATTTAAAATCTTAAATTCTATTTGAACGCGTTTTATTAACATTATTTTTTCATCAGATAAATCACAGTTGGCTCATAATTCATTCTATTATTCCCAGATTTTGTATTGATTCTTTTCTTTAATTGCATAACTCTCACAAGTTTTTTTTAAACTTACCTTTTTTATTTGTAATTGCATACGTATTGTTGATAATAACGTATCTACTAATGAGACTAATTTAATGTTAGAAAATAGTTTTAAATTAAAGTTAATTAGATTATAGCTGAAAGAGAGAGAGAAGACGTAGAAGAACAAGCAGACCCTAAAGTACCTGCACTAGTTCAGATTTGCAGTCCTTTTAATTAAAAAAAACAAACTACTGAAATTCAGACATAAAAATCAAATCTGTCTTTCTCTAGTTTCTGAATATCCTGAGAAAACACAAGAGAAGAAAAAGACAGCTACATAGACACGAAAGAAAGAAGAGAGAGAGGGAGAGAGAAAAGCTGCATTTTTTTTATGAGCTCTTAGCTTATTGATCTACCATTGCCGACAAACTCTAGCAGAAGAATCAAGCTTTATCCACTGAGATGGGTTTATGTTAGTTTTTGTTCATGTTATCAACAGATTCCTGGTTTGTCTCCTGATTCTCTACTTCTCCTACAAATCTCCTGTCTGAAAATTTTCTGTCTTTTTGGGTTTTCTATTGTGCTTGACTTGTGTCATTGGGATCTTTGTCCAAGCGCTGTCAATTGCTTTTGCGTGTTCTTCATCACCTCCTGCTTTTTTATCTTTGTTTATCTGAATTTTAAGATTCAATTTTGGGATTTCAAAATAGTCTTATCTTCTCTTGTATTAAAAAGACAAATGTGATTGAAACTATTGGTGTTTGGTATGTTTTTTTTCTACTCTCCCTTCGATTTGTAAATTTTTAAAACTTTATCGATTCAAGGAACACTTCAAAAGAGATTGTTTTTCATCTGGATTCGAGTTTGTTGACCAATTTTTGAGTTTATTTGTATCGAAGTAAAAATTTCATAATGTTTTTTTATTAAAATATATGTGACAGCTTCCGACATTCTAGCTACTTCTGTTTATAGGTGCTTGTGTCGTTTCAGTCTATTTCTCTGTCTTTTTCCAATTCTCTAGTTTGATCTCGGAGACTATGTTTCTTTCACAAACTGTTTATAATGGGTTTGGTTCATCTATCTTGTTACAGGTTTGATCCAAAAGATGAAACATTAAGGAAGATCATCAACTTGGCTTCTTGAGTTAAAAAAAAGACACAAGATTTGAGAAATGGCTCGAGGTAGGATAAGATCAAAGCTACGACTAAGCAATCTCTATACATTCGGATGCCTTAGACCGAGCACACTCGAAGGCGAGGACCCTCCACACCCACTCCAAGGCCCAGGGTTCACCCGGACAGTGTTCTGTAACCAGCCTCACATGCACAAGAAGAAGCCTCTTAGATACCGTTCCAACTACGTCTCCACCACCAGATACAACCTCATAACGTTCTTCCCTAAATCCTTATACGAACAGTTCCACCGCGCGGCGAACCTCTACTTCCTGGTAGCCGCCATCCTCTCCGTCTTCCCTCTCTCCCCCTTCAACAAATGGAGCATGATCGCTCCTTTAGTCTTCGTCGTGGGGCTCAGCATGATGAAAGAGGCTCTGGAGGATTGGCGCAGGTTCATCCAAGACGTGAAGATCAACGCGAGGAAGACGTGTGTTCATAAAACTGATGGTGGATTTCGTTCTAGAAAGTGGAAGAAGGTTAGAGTTGGAGACGTTGTGAAGGTGGAGAAGGACGAGTTCTTCCCTGCTGATTTGCTTCTTCTGTCGTCTAGCTACGAGGATGGGATTTGTTATGTTGAGACTATGAACTTAGATGGTGAAACGAACTTGAAAGTGAAGAGGTCTTTGGAAGTGACACTACCACTAGATGATGATGAGTCTTTTAAAAACTTCATGGGGACTATAAGATGTGAAGATCCAAACCCAAGTCTCTACACCTTCGTTGGGAATCTTGAGTATCAGCGTCAAACATTTCCTTTGGATCCAAGTCAGGTTCTGTTAAGAGACTCAAAGCTTAGGAACACAGCTTACGTCTACGGAGTGGTGGTCTTCACAGGTCACGACACTAAAGTTATGCAAAACTCAACGAAGTCACCTTCAAAGAGAAGCAGAATCGAAAGGACAATGGACTACATCATCTACACGCTTCTAGTCCTACTCATCTTGATCTCTTGCATCAGCTCATCAGGCTTCGCTTGGGAGACAGAGTTCCACATGCCGAAGATGTGGTACTTGCGACCTGACGCCCCCGAGGATCTAACCAACCCTATAAGTCCAGTCTACGCTGGTGTGGTCCATCTCATCACCGCTCTGTTGCTTTACGGATACTTGATTCCAATCTCTCTTTATGTCTCTATAGAAGTTGTCAAAGTCTGGCAAGCAAGTTTTATTAATCAAGACTTGCGCATGTACGATGATGAGGGTGGCGTCCCCGCGCAAGCGCGGACTTCGAATCTAAACGAAGAGCTTGGTCAGGTGCATACTATACTCTCTGATAAGACGGGGACGTTGACGTGTAACCAGATGGATTTCTTGAAATGCTCCATCGCTGGTGCTTCTTATGGTGTTCGTTCAAGCGAAGTGGAGCTAGCTGCTGCTAAGCAGATGGCTGTTGATCGTGAAGAACATGGAGAGATGGTAACAAGTACTAGAGTGTATGGTACGTGTGACAGTAGCGGCACGCGTGAGATAGAGGTGGAAAGTGGAGGGGATAATGATGACAATCCTAGAGTTCCTATAAAGGGGTTTGGTTTTGAGGATAACAGGCTCATGAATGGGAACTGGTTAAGGGAGTCGCAGCCAAATGATATCTTGCAGTTCTTTCGGATATTAGCTATTTGTCACACGGCGATTCCTGAGCTGGACGAGGAGAGTGGTAAGTACACTTATGAAGCAGAGTCGCCTGATGAGGCTTCTTTTCTTGCTGCTGCTAGAGAGTTTGGTTTTGAGTTTTGTAAAAGGACTCAGTCAAGCGTGTTTGTTCGTGAGAGGTTCTCTTCTTCAGGGCAAATCATCAAAAGGTGAGTGTTGTAGAGATGCTTCATCTTTGACTCTTTTGATTATCATTATAGCTCTACTAAGTACCAGACACAATGCAGGGAGTATAAAGTTCTGAATCTGTTGGAATTCACAAGCAAAAGAAAGAGAATGTCAGTGATTGTAAGGGATGAGGAAGGGCAGATTCTTCTACTATGCAAAGGAGCCGACAGGTTAGCAAACATCAAGAAGGTTATATTAACATTCTGTTCTTGTCTCTTCACTGTTATCAAGTTTTTGTCTCCTGTTTTTTTTTGCAGCATTATCTTTGATAGATTGGCAAAGAATGGGAAGACATACTTGGGATCAACCACTAGACATTTAACTGAGTATGGAGAAGCTGGGCTACGTACACTCGCACTTGCTTACAGAAAGCTTGATGAGGAGGAATACACAGCTTGGAACTCTGAGTTTCTTAAAGCCAAAACTTCAATAGGATCTGATAGAGATGAGATGCTTGAGAAGGGATCGGATATGATTGAAAAAGAGCTTATACTTGTAGGTGCTACTGCTGTGGAGGATAAACTCCAGAAAGGGGTATGTATTATCAAACAGAAACACTTAAACATATTATTATCTTGCTTATGTGAATTAATATTTTTTTTTTTGAGTTAGGTTCCTCAATGCATAGATAAACTTGCTCAAGCTGGTCTCAAGCTATGGGTTCTAACTGGGGACAAGATGGAAACAGCAATCAACATTGGGTTAGAAAACTAGAAATGAGATCTGTTATATGTTTTTATCTATTGAGTTCTATAAACAAATGAAACCTTTATGAACTGCAGATTTGCGTGTAGTTTACTTAGGCAAGGCATGAGACAGATCTGCATAACATCAATAAATTCAGGTGGAGGATCTCAAGATTCTAAAAGGGTATGTACTGATGATGCCAACTGCTAAAACATTCAATGATAACCTTTGAAGCTAACTTTGTATCTAATGATTGTGTGGCAGGCTGTCAAAGAGAACATTTTGAACCAACTCACTAAAGCTGTACAAATGGTGAAGCTAGAGACGGATCCGCATGCTGCGTTTGCTTTGATCATTGACGGGAAAACACTAACTTACGCATTGGAGGATGACATGAAGTATCAGTTCTTGGCTTTGGCAGTTGACTGTGCATCAGTCATCTGCTGTCGCGTGTCTCCCAAGCAAAAGGCTTTGGTAACAAGGCTGGTTAAAGAAGGAACCGGAAGAACCACATTAGCAATAGGCGATGGAGCAAACGATGTTGGGATGATTCAAGAAGCTGACATTGGTGTAGGGATTAGTGGAGTTGAAGGCATGCAGGCTGTTATGGCTAGTGACTTTTCCATTGCGCAGTTTCGGTTCTTGGAACGATTACTCGTCGTCCATGGACACTGGTGCTACAAAAGAATAGCTCAAATGGTATTAACTAGTTCTTGTGTGCCATCATGATTACTTTTTACCTTGTAGTTTGTTACTAACGTTAAGCTGTTTTAACATCCAGATATGCTATTTCTTCTACAAGAACATAGCATTTGGTCTCACTCTCTTCTACTTTGAAGCCTTCACTGGATTCTCCGGACAATCGGTGTACAACGACTATTACCTACTGCTCTTCAATGTTGTCCTTACCTCATTGCCAGTGATTGCCCTTGGAGTCTTTGAACAGGATGTTTCCTCCGAGATCTGCTTACAAGTAAGCTTTAATAATCATGAAGTAAAGTGATGTACCGGAAGCTTGTAGAGATAGAACTTTGATTCAAAGAATATCCGGAAACCAAAGTTTGAAAAACTTTTCTTGGTGGAAAGTCTATATATAAGAAAACTATAAAACACACAAAAACAATTAAAAGTAATTATCCTAATAATAAATAAAATATTAAATAGTTAGAATATTTATAATATTCCTAAATATATCATTAAGCTATTTTGAATCTCTGCTGATGACCTTCTCTTGTTTGTGCTTTGTGTAGTTTCCTGCTTTATACCAACAAGGCACAAAGAACCTCTTCTTTGATTGGTCAAGAATCCTTGGATGGATGTGCAACGGCGTCTACTCATCGCTAGTCATATTCTTCCTCAACATAGGAATCATCTACTCTCAAGCCTTCAGAGAAGGCGGCCAAACAGCTGACATGGACGCTGTCGGCACAACAATGTTCACTTGCATTATATGGGCAGTCAATGTCCAAATCGCGTTAACCATGTCCCATTTCACTTGGATCCAACACGTTTTTATATGGGGAAGCATCGGTTTGTGGTACCTCTTCCTAGCTCTCTTCGGGATGATGCGCCCAAGCCTCTCCGGAAACATTTACAGTATCCTCGATGAGATTCTTGGTCCTGCTCCTATCTACTGGATGGCTACGTTGCTGGTCACGGTGGCTGCGGTTCTTCCTTACGTGACTCACATTGCTTTCCAGAGGTTCTTGAATCCGTTGGATCATCATATCATACAAGAGATTAAATACTACAAAAGAGATGTTGAGGACGCGAGGATGTGGACCAGAGAGGGTAGTAAAGCGAGAGAGAAGACCAAGATTGGGTTCACAGCTAGAGTTGACGCAAAGATCAGGCATCTAAGGTCGAAACTGAACAAGAAACAGTCGAATCTCTCGCATTTTTCAGCTCAAGATGCAATGTCACCTAGATCATTGTAGCACGTATAGGTTTGTTTTTTCTTACAGGTCCCCAATTCTCTGATGCCTTGAGAGTTTTGGAGAGGTCTTAGAGTGAGATCAGTCTGTAAAGAGTAGTAGCTGATGTTTTTTTTTCTATTATTTTGTTGGCTTCTCATTTTTTTTATTAACATGCTTTGTTTCTTTTGTATACTATATACTTAGGATTTGTTTATACTTAGGAGTTAGGACAGAATGCAAAAACTTTAACAAAGCATCTTACTTTGTGCCTCTTCTGCTCCTATCTCTAATCATTTAATTGGTGCATATTATGAATTCTATGTACAATATTAATATATAATGGTTGCTTAACAGTAATTGATATCTCTTGTACTCATTCTAGATTTAGATCTGGACATTTGAATATCTGTTTGAGTTTGTGTTGAGTTCATAGATCTCATTCAAATTTTATGTGTTTGAATCGGGTTCGGTTAACAATATTTCTTCGAATAGATCTTGTAATATTTCTTCGAATAGATCTTGTAATTTTTCTCTAAGATCCATCTAATATCGGAATTCATTTAAAGTTCAATTAATAATATTTTGAATTATTTTACAAATGTGATACATGAAATTAGTTACCTATGCTCAAATATTATTTCGAATACTAATTTGGATACTGAAGTTCCGTCTTTCCATTTTCAGCGTTCGAGTTCAGATTTGGTTCAAATCATTACCAAAACTTGAAATACCGCTGTACAAATCCATGGTTTTTGGTTCGTTTCGGTTTGGTTCGTTCATGTACAACTGCTTATCAGCTTATGCCTAACCCATCCATCAATCAATCTGGCTTATTTTAGGGTAAAGAATTGTTGGGTGTTTGATACTGGTTAGAGAAGTGAGAGAGTGGTTGGTTGGCGAATACAATAATTCACGTTACCATGGGCCGATATATACACACAATATGGGCCTGCCCCGGGCCCAATAGAAAGTATATCAAACAACTCCACGATAATAGTAGGGGCGTTGATTTGCTTTTAAAGTGCTTAACCATCTGTGAGTCTATCCCCTTCCCTTTTGGGATATTATCATTTCGCCGCGTGGAGAGAGAGAGAGATGTCGCCGCTCTTTCGCCGGAAGTCAATCGGAATCCACCCCTACTCCTAACTTCAATCCCTTTTGATTTAATCTTTTTTCTCCTGCTACTGTAACTATCTCATCGCACTCCTCAGCTACTCTGCTTCAATCTGTAGTTAATTGGGGATTCTGTTAGGTTTTAGGGGTTTTATCAGCTTTTTGATTTAGATGGAGCCGAGAGTCGGAAACAAGTTTCGGCTCGGGAGGAAGATCGGTAGTGGATCCTTCGGAGAGATCTATCTTGGTATGCTCTAAATCGCTTTTCTCGTTGAGCAGAGATTACTGTTTAAAAATGATTTGAATTGGATATGGCGTTTGTTTAGGTACGAATATACAGACGAATGAAGAAGTTGCCATTAAACTTGTAAGTTTTCGTTTTTACAAATTAAAAGCATTTCCAATGTCTAATGAAGTAGGGAGAAGCTAGTTTTGGGAATGTGAGATCTATTATTACATAAAGAATTGAACTTTCTCTGAACGTGGAATGAAAAGCTGTGATTTTTGGTGGCATATGTGTGTGCAAAGGTCTTATGTTATTGCTTGGCCTTTCTTGGCTTGTAGCTTCTTCTTCTTTACCTGTTTAAGAGGTTGTTTACAATCGAAAGACATAGGTCTACACTGTGTTTAGACGGAAATGGATATAATAATGTTTCATAGGCTTATACGCAGCTATAAGGCAGTTACTGCTTTTTGTATTCTGCAGTCTAGTAATTTAGATGAGTTTCTTCCTTTCCTTCATTTTGATTTTCAGCGCTTTGGTGGTGATAAGTTTATTTCTAGCTTTGATTCTGGATTCAACCTGACTTCTTCTTTTATAAGAACTGAGAGTTAGTATTATTGATTCTTGGGAAGATATTGTAATTAATGCTGAATAGGCTCTTAGTGTGAACGACAACATTACCTGCAACTGGGTGGGCCCTACTACATGTTGAAATTTTTGAGATGTTTGTTGTGTTGTGTGGCCTAAAGATGGAGAATTATAGGGCTGACAGCTACTCATATTATTATTCAACGTTGCTTGTCTGTTGTCAATATGCTTCTTTTTTCTTCTTTTTTTTCTGTTACCTGTTTGTTTGTACTGGTTCTGACTGTTAATGATGTTCAATCAATTTTGACGTTTGTTTTCATATTTCTTTTTTTGTGATGAAAATGTGACAGATTTATCTTAGTTTAAGTGTTGTTGTGTTTGCTGCATATGTTTTGACTGCATCCGTTTTTCTTCTTTCAGGAAAATGTGAAAACTAAGCATCCTCAGTTGCTGTATGAATCAAAATTGTATAAAGTATTACAAGGAGGAAGTAAGGATCTAGTTTTGTAACTTGTTTACATTTGCAGTTTGTGATTTCTGCTTTCTTATCCAGAGACGTTGCTTTCCTTTCCTTTATTCTAGCCGGCGTTCCAAACGTTAAATGGTATGGCACTGAAGGGGACTATAACGTCCTTGTGATAGACTTGTTGGGGCCTAGCCTTGAAGATCTATTCAACTTCTGTAGTAGGAAACTCTCACTTAAGACTGTACTAATGCTTGCAGATCAAATGGTAGGATACCTTGTGTTGCCTGAAAACACTTTCCTATTTTAAATAGGGATATTGCCAAAATAATTAGGATCTCTTTTTGGTTCCTCTTGTCAGATCAATCGCATTGAATTTGTTCATCAGAAGTCATTTCTACACCGGGACATCAAGCCTGACAACTTTCTGATGGGTCTAGGAAGGCGCGCAAATCAGGTAGCGATGAATTGGGTTGTTTGTACGCTTTTTACTCTTCTTAACTATCTGCTAAACGAAGTGTTGGCCGAATACAGGTATATGTCATCGACTTTGGTCTGGCAAAGAAGTATCGAGACTCAAATAATCAGCATATTCCGTACAGGTTGGCCACAGCCTGTGATTTTCCTTGTCGAGAATGTGCTTTTGTTACTGGATTACAAAAATAATGATTTGAGCTAGCGCGAGAGTTTGCTTTAATTTTCTACTAGACTGTGTTCTCTGACTTAAGGTTCTTCTGTGTTATACATCACTGTGAAAGGGTGGAATCTTCGTATATGCTTACAATAGGAACTGCAGTTTGGTTATTTAAGTTTTTTCTGTCTGGATGTACTTTACTGTTGCTGCTATCTAGAAAATGGGCCTAGTACTTTTCCTTGGTTTTGAGTATTATGGCTGCTTCATTCTTGTTTCAGTGGGCATGAATGTTTATAGACAAGACAAAAGATTTGTAGGTTTCTTTCATTTGATAATTGGTATAAGGTCATAGGTCCCACTGCCGTTTTAGTATTTTGTATAGCCTCATTCTCGGAATATTTAGTATAATTTTTCAGTTTTTGTGAAGCTGCATTAGTATATGAGATAATCATTTGTTGCAAAGCTACGAAGTAGTAACACTTTCGATGATTGCAGTATCTGATGTATCAGCTTAGCAACTACAATCTTAATTTTTGAGTATCGCAGGGAAAATAAAAACTTGACTGGAACGGCCAGATATGCCAGCATGAACACTCACCTTGGCATAGGTACACCAGCTCCTTTAGTTTCCAACTTTCTTATTATTTAAAAACGTAGTTCTGAATAGAAATGGTCGTTTATATCACAGAACAAAGTCGTAGAGATGATTTGGAGTCACTTGGATTTGTTCTCATGTACTTCTTAAAAGGAAGGTAAGAAGCGCTCCTACCTTCAACGTTGGCATGTTTCCGTTGGTTGTTAAAGGACTGTCTTTAACTTACTTACCCAATTAAATGCAGTCTTCCTTGGCAAGGACTGAAAGCTGGCAATAAGAAGCAAAAGTATGAGAGAATCAGTGAAAAGAAAGTATCGACATCTATTGAGGTATCATTATCACCCATTACATGTGTTGGTCATACTTGTGGTCTAATGCTTCTTTAATATTCTTTTCTTATTTTAGTCTTTGTGCCGTGGATATCCATCTGAATTCGCTTCTTACTTTCATTATTGCCGTTCCCTGAGATTCGACGACAAGCCAGACTATGCCTACCTGAAACGTCTTTTCCGTGACCTGTTTATTCGCGAAGGTCTGGTCCCATCCATCATCACTTTTGTTAATTCTAGTCTGATGAAGTAAATGTAACTTGAACCAATCAAGAACATGTTGATTTATATATGCGTTATCCTCTGCTCACATTTTAGGCTTCCAGTTTGATTATGTATTTGATTGGACGATCCTGAAGTATCAGCAATCACAGATTTCAACTCCGCCTCCCCGTCCTCACGTAAGAGTCATGGCTTTTTCTTTTTCATATTTCATCTTTCTACTTCATTTGTGCTGATGAACATAGCTTTCTTTCAGGGCGCTGGAGTTGGTCCAAGCTCTGGCTTACCCCCTGCTATCGCTAGTGCTGAGAGACCATCAGGTTGTTCCACCTGTCTTGATTTTTCATTAGTTTCTTTCCATGTATGATAAGGCATTTCACTACAGGGACATGGCTTCTATCCATTTGATATGTTCTTTGGTTCAATTGCAGGTGGCGAGGAAGTTAGACCTTCTGGTTGGTTATTAGGAAACCCTAGACGAAGTTCTGGACATATTTTTAACTCAGGAAGCTCAGCTAAACAAAAGGCACCAGTTTCAAGTGATCCTGCAATATCTAAAGATGTAGTGGTGAGTACATAAAGTTTCTCCAGGTTTAGAGGTATCCATTTGATTCGTTGTATAAATGGTAACTGAATTGTTTTGCTTGTGACAGTTATCAAGCTCTAGCTTTCTCCGCGCAACTGGATCATCAAGACGTGCTACTGTCTCCAGTAGTCGCGAGCCTGCAGTTCCTGGAACTGATTCTGAGCCATCAAAACCTCAAAACATTGAAGCTGGATCAAGCTCCAACCCAAAGATCCATGGTGGTCGAAGCTCACCTATCGTCTCATCTGATAACAATAAGCTATCATCTCCCTCAAGGGGAAATACTTCAGTCATGAAGAACTATGAGTCCAACCTTAAAGGGATCGAGAGTCTGCATTTTTAGTCTCTGCTGGGGATCACTGAACCAGTGAATGATCGTTGAACTCCTCCGGGACAGAGTGTAAATTAAAAGACAAAAGAAAACCTTTGTTAGGCTCTCTCCCCATGTATTACGTGCATTTGTGTTTACAGGGAGAGAGACTTTACTTGTGCTGCATGTAAGCACTCTCAAATAACAAAGATAAAGAAAGACTCTGAAGAAGTGATTCCAGAGAAACACAAACTCAAAGAGGATGAGATCAAGGAGACTAAAGACTTGAAACACTCTTAAGTCCTCATTTGTTATTTCTTAATGTCTGTTTGTATTTGTGTCGTTTGGTATTGCAAAGTTAAAATTATTTTTTGTGTCTCAAAGAGATTTGAAGTGTCGTCGCAAAAAAAGGCGCAAAAGAAAGAAGGGGTTTTTCTTATATTTTCGTCTTCTCGTGTGACATCATATTGTGAGGGTAAATGGTCATTCTGTGGGTAAATAGTGAAAGATGTACGTAAGCAATAATTGTACTGTTTTCCCTTACAGAATTTTCTTATGTCTTGTCAAGTTCCATCCTGAGAGGGCCTGAGAGTTGCATGTTACATTGTGAATGCAATTAAAATCCTTAAATCATGGTAACTACCAATTTATCATGGCCTACATGATTCAGCCTAAGTATTTTATCGTTACAAACAACCATAACATCCAGTTACGAACATCAATATTTGGCTGAGAAACGAGGAGAAAGAGACAATAGAAGAGAAGTTGAGAAGAATTTGTAGTTGAATCATGAAAGAGGTAAGACCTGATGAAAAGAAAAAGACAACACAGAGATTTTATTAAACAATGAACGTACCACTTGGTTACCTTTGAAAGATTGAAGAACAGAGATGAAAATATAACTTTTATTATTTCTCAATTCTTGCCGTTCTACATTGTTCATAAACATGCTTAAATAGACACATAAACTTCTGTGAAAACCCTAGCTTCTGTAACACTTGTCATCATCCTTCTTCTCCTAGTGATCCAAGGGCTGAGAATGAGTTCTGTAACTCAGGACCACACGGTTCCGTACATGATGTCACAATCTCCTTTCCTCTTCTCTTCTCTTCTCTTCTTATGTTGATGTCTTTGTCGTTGCTCAATATAACCGTTGGAGAGGATTGATGACTTGGCACAGTCATAATCGGAATGGGCTTGGGCTTGAAGATAGCTTCATTCAGAGTCTTGGGCCTGTCCGTACTGAGGTTGCTAATACCCCCTCTCAAACTAGGCGTGGGAGGCACGTCAACGCCAAGTTTGAATCGGAGTCGACAGAATGAAGCAGTTGGGAGTGATTTGGTGAAGATATCAGCAAGTTGTAGCTGAGCCGGAATGTGTTTGACGACCAAAGATCCGAGAGCTACTCTCTCTCGAACATAATGATAATCAGTTTCAAAATGTTTAGTCCGTTTGTGAAAGGCGGGATTTGCCGTGAGATAGATCGATGAGAGGTTATCTCCAAACAATTGAGGTGTAACCGGAAGTGAAATACCCAACTCCCTGAGTAGAATGCTCAGCCAAGCCACTTCCGATGCTGTCTCAGACAAAGATCTATACTCTGCTTCCGTAGAGCTCTTGGACACCGTGGGTTGCTTCTTGGAAGACCAGGAAATGAGGTTTTGTCCCAGAAACGTGCAGAACCCTCCAGTAGATCTTCTTGTTGCTCGACAACCAGCCCAATCACTGTCACTGTAGGCCCTAAGAGTGCAGTCAGAGTCTTGGACAAACGAAATCCCCATAGAGATCGTACCTTTAACATAGCGCAAGATTCTCTTTATATTGTTGAAGTCAGCAACAGACGGAGCCTGCATCTTTTGACACACATAGTTAACCGCAAACTGTATATCAGGCCTGGTGAGGGTTAGATACTGAAGTTTTCCTGCCAGCTTCCTGAAGAATTGGGGGTTGTAGAAGATTTTGTCTTGATCTGGAGCATTGTTGAGTTGAAGCGGCAGAGGAGTGTTGCTTGGAGAGCAGTTTTCCATTCCAGCAACTCCTAACAGATCTACTGCATACTGCTCTTGAGACAGAAACAATCCTTTATCATGGAATGTTGCTTGAATTCCGAGAAAATAGTGTAGCTTCCCCAGATCCTTCATCCGGAATTTTGAGTTTAATTCCTCAAGGAGCTTGATCAATGTTGCAGAATTGTTACCTGTAATCGCCATATCATCCACATAGAGTAATAACATGATGATGTTACCATCTTTGTTGTATATGAAGAGAGATGGATCCTTGATGCTGCAGACAAACCCAAATTCAATCAAGAAGTCACTAAACTTGTTGAACCAGGCTCTGGGAGATTGTTTCAAACCGTAGAGAGATTTGTGAAGATGGCACACGTGATCAGGCTTCGTCTTATCAACAAACCCCGCTGGCTGTTTCATATACACTGTTTCCAGAAGATCACCGTGCAGGAAGGCGTTCTTAACATCCATTTGCTTCACTTCCCATTTCATAATTGTCGCGAGATGAAGAACTGTTCTGACTGTGGCTGTCCTGACTACTGGACTGTATGTCTCGAGATAGTCTATTCCCTCTTCTTGTTTGTTACCATGAGCCACCAGTCGAGCTCTGTGACTTTTGACAGTTCCGTCTGCGTTGAGCTTGTATCTGTATATCCATTGATTTCCCAAAACATGCATCCCTGGAGTTTTAGGAACTAGAGACCATGTCTTTGTGATGGTGCAATTTTCAATCTCTTCTCCCATTGCGTTGTTCCAGTTCGGATCTTGAAGAGCAGCTGTCACAGTTGTAGGGAGTGGATCAGTTGATCTGTAAGCAAGCAACGCATATTTAGGATTGGGCTTCCTTATTCCATCTTTGGACCGTGTCACCATTGAATGTTGAGAAGTCGAGATTGGAGCAGTGTTACTGATGGTCGTAGCCCTCTCAGTGTGTCTTTGATTGTTACTGTTCTCCGATGATCTTGGCACAGCCTGGCTAGTTGAAGTCTCATTTGTTCCTGTGATTTGCGACGACACCACGTTTCTTGATAGAGGTGGGAAGTCATCTTGAGAGAACAGAGGTGGTTGAGATGACACCGGAGTCTTAGCTATCTGAACCGTTGACGTCAGCACTGGTGGCGAAACGCTTGTCCTTGTCTCAACTTGAGCTGAACTTTCCTTCATAAAACTTCTTTGCCAAGCTGCCAGAGAAGGTGTGGTTGCTTGAGAGTGAAGATTTTGATACACTGAACCAAAGGGGAAGCTCTCTTCATCAAACAGAACGTGTCTTGAAATGTATACCCGTCCTGTTGGTGGATAAAGACATCGATATCCTTTGTACTTATCATTGTATCCGAGAAAAACACAGTGAAGAGATCGTGGATCAAACTTCGTAGCAGCGTATTCTCTCAGCATAGGATAACAGGAGCATCCAAACGTTCTCAATGCAGAGTAGTCTGGAGCTTTTCCGTGTAGCAACTCAAACGGACTTCTCTTGTCTTGCAGAGCTGATGATGGCAACAGATTGCTTAAGAAGTTAGCCGTGTAAAATGCTTCGACCCAGTATCTTTGAGGCGCTCTGCTCTGAAAGATCATTGCCAATCCCAGCTCTGTTATGTGTCGGTGCTTTCGTTCAGCCATACCGTTCTGTTGCGGAGTATGCGGACATGATATGAACTGTTGAATTCCATTCTCCTTCAAGTGGGCCAGAAACTTGTTGCTGATGAACTCTCCGCCTCCATCACACTGAAACACTCCTATCTTGGTTGACAACTGATTCTCAACAAGCTTCTGAAATGAGACAAATACGTTGAAGAAACCTGGCTCTGATACCATGAAAGATTGAAGAACAGAGATGAAAATATAACTTTTATTATTTCTCAATTCTTGCCGTTCTACATTGTTCATAAACATGCTTAAATAGACACATAAACTTCTGTGAAAACCCTAGCTTCTGTAACACTTGTCATCATCCTTCTTCTCCTAGTGATCCAAGGGCTGAGAATGAGTTCTGTAACTCAGGACCACACGGTTCCGTACATGATGTCACAATCTCCTTTCCTCTTCTCTTCTCTTCTCTTCTTATGTTGATGTCTTTGTCGTTGCTCAATATAACCGTTGGAGAGGATTGATGACTTGGCACAGTCATAATCGGAATGGGCTTGGGCTTGAAGATAGCTTCATTCAGAGTCTTGGGCCTGTCCGTACTGAGGTTGCTAATAACCTTGTGTCTCTCGCTCTTATTTAAACATGATTATTGCGTGATTAAGATAAGTTTCTGAAATCAGATATCGTACGTGATTACTACTCTTTTCCTTGTGCTGCATATCTTTTACCTTATCACCACAAACCATAGACAGCATTTGAACAAGTCTCCTTGAACCATTTGAAGCTCTTTTTCATAGACCCCTTCACTTTCCCTTCAACACCATACACATTATAACCAGCCACTCTCTTTTTCCTCTGAATCTCTGCCTCACACAAACCCTTGTACCCTTTCTTCGCCTTACTAGTTCTTCTCTTCGATTTACTGTTGGGACTGTCTCTGTCTCTCACCGTCGTTGGATTCTTGTATGGACTATAAGTTGATGCGCTGTAAGATCTCATCATCACTGGTGGCAGCTGGTTTGTTGGACTTGGTGCTGCTTCTCCATTACTAGTTAAGCAATGGTACTTGTTGGTGATGCTGCTTCTTCTTCCTGTGATCTCTTCTCTGCATGACTTGGATCTGAACATCTCTTCACTTGCAACAAGCTCAAGAAACTGTATCTGCTGCTTTTAGGAAGAAAGAAAAGGAGAGTTGATTTTGGCTTCTATCACCAACCTCTTTCTCTTCTGCTTTTTGTCTCTTGTAAACTTTTTAACATTTTTGGCAAATATGTATTATATAGAACATAAAGTATAATTAAATTCATTTGTTGTCTAGTGATTACAGTTTACAACCTCAACATCTGTGAACGAAGGTTCCTGGTCATTGGTTAGATGAGATAAGTTTTTGTCGTTTACTAATTTAACTTTATTAGAAATTAATTACTAGATTACCTCGTATGTTTTATTCTTCCTAAGAAAATTTTGTAAGATCTCATGTCCTTTTGCATTAACACATGGCCTCTGCTTCTTACTTTATGAGTTCAAGAGAGTTTTTGGGGCTCGTACCATTTCCAAACAGTTAATATAATTTGTAATTTACTTTGGCCAAACTAAATCAACAAAATTTAAACAAGAATTTGATTTGCATATTTCACAAGAAAGAGAGCAAAACATCATAAGGTCAATAGACCAAATGCAAAACAAAAACAAAAACAGTTGTGCAAGCTCATTAGTCTAATGATTTGACTAAATGTTTACTAATGCGTCTATATCAAGTGTCCAGAGAATGCAATGCAAGTTGAGCCAATATACATGATTTTCATCAGATTTATTATGTAATAATTCTCATGATTTAGTAAAGGTAATAAATTATTGTTAGAAGCTTGATCCAACCATCTATAACAATTATCTATGAAATGGTGAAATACTAGAGAAATAAGTAAACCTAGACTATCCTTGTGAGTCAAGTTAACAAAGAAGTCACATAACATTAAACCGAAAATCTTAAAGTGCCAACAAAACAAAAGAAGTCATGAGATGAGTTTTTCTACCAAAAAAGGAAGGTAAAATCAGCAGCTCCTCGGTTAAAAAAAAAAATAGAAATTACCAAGCCGCCACAACAGTAAAAAAAAGACTCTAGAGAAGATCAGCAACATTGTTAGGCAACTCCTCAACAACCACATTGTAAAACTTCTGAATATCAGACAACATCCTCTCATCATCCGTCGTCATGAAGTTAATCGCCACTCCCTTCCTCCCAAACCTCCCACTCCTCCCGATACGGTGAAGGTAATTCTCCGGCTGCGTCGGCAAATCAAAGTTAATCACCAGAGACACCTGCTGAACATCTATACCACGCGCAAGAAGGTCAGTGGTTATCAGCACGCGAGAAGATCCCGACCTAAACTCTCTCATGATGATGTCTCTCGTGTTCTGGTCCATATCTCCATGAGTCGCCGAGACCGTATGGTCACGGCTCCTCATTTTATCAGTCAACCAATCAACCTTACGCCTAGTGTTCACAAAGATAACACTCTGAGTGATAGCCAGCGTCTCGTAGAGATCACATAACGTCTCCAGCTTCCACTCTTCTTTATCAACGTTGACGTAAAACTGCTTGATACCTTCGAGAGTTAGCTCGTCGCGCTTGACGAGAATCCTCACCGGTTTGCTCATAAACTTCCTCGTGATCTCAAGCGCTTCAGGCGGCATGGTGGCTGAGAAGACACCGACCTGGACCTTAGAGGGAAGAAGCTGGAAGATGTCGTAAATCTGATCCTTGAAGCCGCGAGAGAGCATCTCATCAGCTTCGTCGAGAACAAACATCTTGATGGCGTCTGCGCGGAGAGACTGCCTGCGGAGCATGTCGAAGACGCGACCAGGTGTACCAACAACGACGTGGACACCAGACTGGAGAATGCGCTGGTCCTCACGGACGCTTGTCCCGCCGACACACGCGTGGACCTTGACGCCGAGGTAGTCGCCGAGAGCTCTCATGACCTTTTCAATCTGCTGAGCTAGCTCTCTTGTAGGTGCTAGAACAAGAGCTTGGCACTGGAGGAGAGTGTAGTCGAGCTGCTGGAGGACGCCGGAGCAGAAGGTGGCGGTCTTGCCGGTTCCGGATTGGGCTTGCTGGATCACGTCGAGGCCCTTGCAGAATGGGATGATTCCTCTCTGTTGAATAGCGGAAGGCTTCTCAAAACCTGGAACATGGACAACGATGATTAAATGGTCCTACAATGACTTGTTAACAGTAGATAAAATATAGGACGCTAAATTAATAGAGTAGATAGAATGTGTTATGTAACGTACCATAGGCGTAGATACCCCGGAGAAGATCAGACCTGAGTTCCATGGTATCAAAGCTATCGCAGACTTCGTCATAGGTGGTGTAGAAAGTTTCCTGTCCTTCCTCACCGAGTCTACAGAACATCATATAACTTAGTAGCGGTTTGGTTACATTGGTGATTCAGAGATTTCGATAGTAGATGATGAGAGAACTTACATGGCGTTCATCTTGGTATCAAACTGACGTGGATCATATTGAGTTCCTTCAGACGCCATTCCTGCCATGACTGTATAAACATAACGACATTGTTAAAAAAATAACATTTTTGAAAGCAAAGACATTCAATTTATAACCAAACTCTCTTGTCTTATTAGATATCTAAAATCAAGCATAAAAGACAGAGACTTCGAATCTATGTTCGTAATGTGGATTGCACTATCAAAGGAATCAACGAGACCAAAAACAGAACAAGTCTCACTGATGAATCTACAATGTACAACAATAGCCTAAACCTATTGTATCAAATAAGGCACAATGAGAATCCAAAAACATAAATCATATAAAAGGTAAAGAGAGAGAGAGATTCAAACAAACCTGTTATTAGCAAATTGAAGACGTGAGAGAGAGACGAAAGATTCAAACAAAAACTCCTCGGATCAGCGCCGTGGAGTTGAAGAAGAAACAAAAACTGTTGAAAATTATTGCTTATATAATCCTCCGATTTTCCATTTTTAATTAATATTTTTGGTTTACTTAGCAGGAAAAGGAAAACAAAACATTAATATCTTCTGTTCTGACTTTACCCTCCCAACTGTTTATATATTACTACCGTCTTTGTCTCTCTGTTTCTTTTCAGACATTAGTCGGGTCCCACTTAGTTATATATATATTATTATTCGAATATTTTACTTTGCATCCCAAAAATAGTAAACTCTATTCGGAAAAGAAAAATTCATAAACAAAAGCCATCTCCCACTAATAATATGTTCTGTTGTTGTAAGAGACGCCTCTGAAATTATACTCACAATACAGAGTCACGCCTCGTAAAATTGACTCTTCTTTTTTTTTTTTCTTATCAACAACTAAACCAAAGACTTAGACGTCCGTAGCTCGTCTACCACCTAATGAAAGTCTTCAACTCTGGTCTGACGAGAGTGTAATCAACCTAAAGGATGAATGTAGACACACTGTTGAGCTCGACGATATAGTCCCCATAGACTCAAGCCAAGACCACAGCCTCGCCACGACAACCTACAAAACAACATATCAAAAAAAGATTTAGCTTGCTTCTCTTCTCATATGAATGGAAAAAAATGAGCAAAGTCTCGGTATTTACATTCTTTATGCATCTCTTTAGCTAACTCCAGCATAAGTTCGGTTTCATCTGCAAGCTTAGTCGTCTTCTCCAACTCTTCCACTGCTGCTTTGGCCACGTTTATTTTATTCTCTGCCTCTACAACTTTACATGCCGCGGTTATTGCAGCTTCGTCGATCATCTCTTGTGAAACCGAAGGGGGTTGATTGATGTATGATTGCCGGGGTTTTACGTTTGTCTCCTTTGGTTTTGGGGTTGGGGCAGGTGTTGTTCTTGTTGTTGTTTCTGATCCATCTGGTAGCTTGTAGAAGTTCAGTAACTGTTGAGAGAGTTGGAATTATAAACAAGACATAGATTAAAAGAAAGATGAAGAAACATGTGAAAGAGAGGAGGCGTGTGCTTCAAAGACGACTTACAGGTTTTGAGTTGCTAACCTTTGAAAGTTTTCCCTGAGCTGCGAGCCTCCTCAGTCTTGAGCTAAGGACTCTTCTAAAAGTTGGCGGCACTTCATGCCTTGGCTGCTCTTTCCACAAATAAACCACAAGCTCCGTTAGGAAAGGTTGTAGCAACCAACTTAAAAGTAGAATCAAGAGAACTATAGCCCCTCCCTTATATGTAGTAGATGATGAGTCTCTACCAAACTCTCAAGGCAAAAAGAAGAGCAGAGAGAAACGTGTCTCTAACCTCGATGAAGCTGAAGATGGAACCGACATCAGATCCATTTGGATCCGCTAACTCAGAGATAGCTTCAAATATCATCGCGTCATACCTGAAAATAGCAACTCATTCACAAGTTTAGCAAAGCATGATTGATAGGGTATATTATCATCTAAGGACAAACCTGGGAGCGTTCTTGTTATCCACAGCAAAGTTATTATCAACGCTAAAGTCAGAAGAAGCACTGCGTGGGAGGGAAGTAGCCGGCGAGGAAGAAGAAGAGTTAGGATAAGAAGGTGGAGTAGCGGTAGCAGCAGTGGGTGAAAGAGAAGCCAGAGTAACGCCTTCTTCTTTGACTTTCCTCGTTCTCGACTTATCATTTGAGCATTGAGTACCCGGAGCAACACACAAGTTACGCCACTTATCCTAACAAACCATTCAAAAACACACACATAACTCAAGATTCTTGTTCACCAAGTGATTGAAACAGAGACATAACTCTCTAGATTCTTGTTCATAACCAAGTCATTGCAAATGATCTAATCTAAGAAGAGGGATAAAGTAATGTTCTTTAAACCTCATTAAACTCAACCAAGATTGCTTTAGAAGGAAAAGGAGGAACCTTGAGGTCGATGTTGGAGCGATTGGTGAGCTGATGGGCGAACTCGGGATCACGGAGAATGTTCTTCCACTTGCCGGGGCCGTGCTTTTCAATTCCGGCGCGCAACGCCTCCTCCTCGTCCCCCGTCCATTTTAATTTCTGGTTTCCCATGAATCGGACTGAGACACCGTCTCGTCGCCGCCGTAACCTTCGCCGGCTATTTCGGCTCTCTGGCTCCTCTGCTCAGGAATGAGCCTATTTTTTTTTTTAAGACTTCGAGAGGTTAGGGTTTGCAAGATCCTGAACCGAACCAAAATCGAACCAAATCCATTTTTATGATACTTAATTAACTAAATTAGCGACGTAAACAATTTTTTTTTAAAAAACAAATCTCTCGATTTCATAATAAATATGTTTTAAAAAAATTCTTGATTAAAAAATAGACGTTTTGATACGTATATTTTTGTGTGAAAATACTAAACAAGAAGTGATATTTTCGTCATAATTTTTTTTTATTTAAAAATTTATAATGTTAAATACAATTAATTAAATTTTATTTTTTTCTTTTTTAATCTAAAACTAGTTTAAATCAAACCAAACCAATATCAAATTTGATCAAAGATATGATTTATTTTTTAGAACTAAAATATCTGAACAAACCGAGCGTGTATATTGGTTATTGTTAGTTGTCACTATTAATTGCAGGCAAATACGAACGTCATCATATACATACTGATCTGTTCAATGTTAAACGTTGACAAAAAAAAATTGGTAAAACTTAAATTGGTTACATTTGTACATAATAAAACTTCAGGGTCAAATTAGAAATATCAGAATCCACCAGCTTGTGGCAAGCGAAAGCCAAACGAAACAAAACCGGGTCTAATTGATTAACAAAAGAACTATGGGGTCAAATTCGAATTAAACCGAATCTGGAACGAACGAGTTTGGTCTCTCTGACAGAACACAAACAAAATAGTTTACTTTAATAAGTGAAAAACCCTAAAACACACACACAAACAAAACTCTTTTTAACTCTCTCATTTCTATTTTCCCACAACACACATCGGAGAGAGAGAAAGCAAACTCCAACATTTCTCCGATGGCGGCGAACAACAACAGATCCGATCACGACTCATCAGACGAGAACAACAACACGCGTCTCTACAACCCTTACCAAAACTTCGAGGCTCCGATAAAGTCTCAGTACCTCTACAAGCTCCCCACCTCCCCCGAGTACCTCTTCACCGAGGAGTCCTTAAAGCAGCGCCGCTCCTGGGGCGAGAATCTCACCTTCTACACCGGCACCGCTTACCTCGGCGGCTCCGTCGCCGGCGCCGCGGTCGGGATCGTGACCGGGGTCAAGAACTTCGAATCTGGCGACACGACGAAGCTGAAGATCAACAGGATCTTGAACTCCTCTGGTCACACGGGGAGGACGTGGGGGAATAGGGTTGGGATCATTGGGTTGATGTACGCTGGGATCGAGAGTGGCGTTGTGGCTGCGTTGGATAGGGATGATGTTTGGACTAGCGTGGTGGCGGGTCTTGGGACCGGGGCGGTTTTTAGGGCGGCGCGTGGGGTGAGATCCGCGGCTGTGGCGGGGGCTCTCGGTGGGATAGCGGCTGGTGCTGTGGTTGCTGGGAAGCAAGTTGTGAAGCGGTATGTGCCCATTTGATGAAGGGAGAAAGATTGTTGCTTTTGAAATTTTTTGATAGAGAGAGAGAGAGATGTTCAATTTGGAATATCATTAAAAAAAAATGAAAACTTTGAATAACAAAACCTTTTTATTTATATGATGATGACTATCAGGAATGGTTATTGGTTGTTGATAGTAGTTTACTTTCTGATAAGAGTTAGTCTTCTTTGCGTATGGCTAATGTTTGGGATCTATGTGTTGTATCAGTCTTTGAAATGGAACTATTTTCCTTTTTCAAGTTTGTACCTATTCTGATCCTGATCCTTATTGTCTCCCTATGGTTCACTGTCTTGACTCTTGATTGCAGTTAGGACATTGAGTATCAATGATTGTGATCCTCAAAGATTGTGTATTTATGTTCCTCTCGTTCTTCCTTTTCACTTACTGTGTTCTGCTTTCTGGTTTGTCTCTGAAGTCTATACTCTCTGGATCTTGGCAGCAGCTGTGGTGGGTTGCTAATAGTATTTCAGACAAGTGTTATCTTAGTATTATTGCTATTGAGATTTTTTTTGCATTACTTCTTACACATTATGGAAAACAACCAATGAACTCAAATAAACTCCAAAAAAATCTTCAAATTTCAATGTTTTGCAGTTGCTTAGTAAAATATGTTCTGTTACAGAAAATTAATGTTCCTGTCAGACGAACTTCCAATAATAAACAAATCTTCTTTAAGAAGAGTTTAGTTTTACATGACTTACGACTATAAAAATATGTTATGGGAGATCATCACCCCACTGAACTTTTGGAAGGTGCACAACTCATAAAAGACCAACGGTTGCCTTTGTACTGGCTACTTCTTTCTGATCTTGGAGGTCGTCTACTTCTTCTTGGTACTGAATGACTACGCGTCTTTAACTGATCAAGATCGCCGCGGATCTCAAGTACTCCCAAAGTTGGCTTCCTGCTAATCTACGTTCATGTTTTTTTTTAAATTTTGTCAATACTCAAATAGGATTTTTTTTTTTCATTTCATCCTCTTTCTACCGTTAACATATCTAAAACCTTTAGCATGTGTGCAGAACACAAAAAGTTTTGTTTATATGTCTCTTGATCAGCTAAGGTCTAGATTCTAGTCCATGTGCAGCAGAACGGTTCTAAGAAACTAACCTGAGAGGAAGGAACCGGATCTGAATAGTTAGATTGTGACACATGAGATGTTCTGTTCTTGATACGTTCATGATCCTCTCTTGCAAACTCTCTTAGCCTGTTCAGAGCCGGTAACACTACTGAAGCGAGATCAGGTCTGTCTCTTTTCCTCAACTCACAGCACTGTAAAGCCAATTTAGCCAACTCCAGAGTCTCTTCCTCAGGCCATTCTGATACCTTTGGATCGAAAAGTTCACTGAGCTTGTTGTTTTCAACCGCCATCTCTACTTTATGGCCTAACCCCATTGCTGGCATGGCTGTTATCATTTGCAAAAGCACCACACCAAAAGAGTACAGATCAGATTTCACTCCCAGCAATCCGGTTTGCTGGTACTCAGGGTCGATGTAACAGAATGTACCTGTTTCCTCATACCACAAAGGGAAAACAAACAAACAAACATCAACACTGTGGTTCCATGTAAGCTTTGGACACATTTCTCCAGAACTGAAGAAATGAACAGAAACCAAACCGAATTTCTTAATCAACCAGACAGAACCTGTATTTTTAGAACAGAAAAACTGAAACTGAACTAGACCGAAAATAGAATTGAATGAGTACCTTAGTTTTTAAAATACATATTATATACCTAAAATTATCAATTATATTTAATTCCCAAATAACCAAATATTTTAATAATATTATTTATAAACTAAATTACCCGAAATGTCGGAACCGAACCGAACAAAATTGGACCCAATTTTTTTTCTGGATATTAGTCGGTTTTTAACTTTGCTATCTGTACCGAACCAAAAACCAAAATAACCAAATAAATCGAACCGAATTTTGTAAATAACTGAACAGGTTCCTAAATTTTTTAAGCGGAAAAAACAATATTTGAACCAAACTGCCCATGCCTAGTTCCAATGTCATGAGATAAAAAAAAGAGACAGAAGTTTAGATTCTTACCAGCTGCAGAAGTCATGTGATAGTTACTATAGCTATCAGCCACAGAGGAAGGTACAAGACGAGCTAGACCAACGTCACTAATCTTGCTAGTGAAATGTCTATCAAGTAAAATGTTTGCCGGCTTCAGATCACGATGAACCAACGGCTCAGGTTTCGCATGGTGAAGGAAAAGAAGCCCTGTGGCAACCTCCGCAGCGATTCTGAACCTTGCTCTCCAAGAAAGCGGTGGTGTATTGTCTTTGCAGAAGAGACGATCTTCAAGCGTTCCATTCTCCATGTACTCGTAAATAAGACAACCGTACTCAGGACATGCACCGAGGAGGATCACCATATTAGGATGTCTCATGCTACTCAGAACCTCAACCTCTTGTTGGAACTGTTTGAGGCCTTGTGTGATGCCAGACTTCAAGATTTTAATGGCGACAGGAGTATAATCGAGGACGGCCTTGTACACAGGTCCATACCCTCCTTCACCGATCTTTAAGGAATCTGAGAAGCCATTGGTAGCACCTTCAACGTCTTTGATACTGTAACGTCTGTAAGAGACGTTGCTTGCCATTCTTTGTTTCTCCAACTTGGCTTGCATCTCAAGTAACTTTCTCTTTTGGCTCTCCATTTTTGCTAATTGTTTTGCTATTTCAGCTGCTTGGATTGCTGAAAGCCTATTCTGATTCTCCTCAGACAATGCTCTAGGCATCTCTATTGCTTGGTCTAGTCTTCTAACACCTTTGGCTCTAGGTAGTTTATGTTCTTGAGACTACATAGTTCAATACCTGGTGAGTTATTCATCCACCAAGAACAAGGAAAAAACAGTGTCATCAAAATGGAGACAAGGTAAGAAACAGCTTACGCTTTCTTTGTTGTTTGAGGGATTATACTGTTTCAGTTCTTGTCTCAATCTCCTCACTTCTGCTTCAAGATTTTGATTCTGTGAAAACACATAGCAAAGAACATACATCATGTTGACATTTATGCAAATCCGGGACCAAAGTCTTATGTTTCTAAAAACCTAACCTGTTGTTCCATGAAAGTTACCGCATGTGGACTCTCCTGTTCATCAAGGAAATGTCAGAACATAGTAAGAAACTAAACTTTTATTTGAGTGTGATGATACTAACCGTGGATATTGAAGAGATGGAGCTTCCGTTGGTAGTGGAACTTTGAGATATAGTGTAAGAAGTCACAGTTGATACCATACCATAACTTCCATTGTCAGTGTCTGACTGAGAACACTCACTCAGATTTTGCTGTGTTGAGATGCGAGGAGGTGAACTGGTTTGGGAGAAATCTGACATGGGTTTGCTGTGTTGTGTAGATACAACTGAATCCCTGTGTAAATGTAAACCAAACAGGACATTCTTTACTACCATGGTTAGATAATGGTTGGGAGAAAGGTTAGAGTGTACCTCTCTGAATCACTTGAATAGTTGGAGCTCCTTGGCTCATTATTGTACAACAAAGTAGAGAGACTTTGTTGTATGGGATGATGCTTCAGAGCCTGACTTGCGGATTTGCTTTTTAGCAGTTTAACTTTTGAGACAACAAAGACTGCGCAAGTCTCTGGAGACGTTTTAAGCAAAGTGGTGGGCACATCTGGTCTCTTAAACTTCCTGATCACAGAGAGGGACTAATGTTAGTATTCATATACAACCAATGTTGAGATAATATCATTGAGCATGAGAATCGAGAGAGACTTGAAAAAGGCATTGTGAGAAGATGCGCCAACAACGATATTTGAAATGGAATTGTTAGTGATGTAGCTGACAATAGCATTAGAGATATCAATCTCTCTAAGAAGAACCTCCTTGGGAATAATCTGAAAAAGCAGTTTGGTATAATAAGTAATGGAAACATAAGTGTTTTGATGCAGTAAAGGAGATTGAGAGATGATCACTAACTCCTTTTCTAGAGCAGAATCCTCTGAAAGGAAGAAAGAACTGATGCGAATCATCTTGATTGTCACGTTGTATATGTGCTCCTGTGTTTCCTTCTGCAAGATGGATGACCTCATTAGAGTTATCTGACATTTTTTGTTTTGATGATGAGAGGTAAATAAAGATCGAGATTATGCCTTTAGGTTCAACGTGGAGAAGAACACATTGTGGAGAATCGACAAGAATGTTCTCAACCGCCCATTTCAAAGCGTGTTGGCTGTTCTTGTCTTTATCAATGGCTATCACCGTGATTATGCCATTGTCTACTATTCTTGCAGACATGTTAAAGACTTGCTTCACAAGAAACTTTAATAACGTGTTTCACAAGCGAACCATGATACTAGTTAATTTAGCATTAACATCTAAAAACCAAGGCCGATGGTGTTTGTTTTCTTTCGTTTGGTTCTGCAACTTCTGAGAAGGACACAAAGAACTATAAAGAAACAGATTCCGCTTTTATTATTGAGAATGAAGAAGCTTGAGTGGTTTTGCATGTTTGCTAATTTTGGAGGGTTTTTTTTTTCTCAAACGACTCAACAGTCTTGTGAACAAACATCTAAACTTTATTTAGAAAGTGTTATTTTGGGAAGTTGCTATCGGTTTGAAACTTCGAATCAAACGAAGTCCGGTTATGCATTACTAAACATTAAGTTGGTTTTCTTGTCTTGATTTGTAAGATTAGCCAGATAATGCGTTTGAGACTAAAGCATAGAATAGTATGTTGCGTTTTATGTTTCGTTCTGATAATGTTTTTGAACTACAGAATTGACTTTTGGGCACAACAATGTTTTCTTGAACATATTTTTTTATAAAACGATATGGTGATATTTTGATAGATTATAGTACATCATTTTTCACATGCTCATGTTTCCTATTTTTTTTATTTTAAAAATGTAACTTTGTTATTTTTTACCATTCAATATAATGTTTTCAGGCTTTAAAAACTAATCATGCTAAATATATACTTTGAGCGTCTTGAATTTATAAGTAATAAAAAATAACACAGCGTTAATATATTAAAATAAATTATATTTTTATTATTCAAATGTTTTAGCATATTTTACAAAAAAATATTCAAATCAAATATTTATGGTGGACCGTGAGATTAGTGAAGATTAAAACAATTATCGTTTGATAATCAAATATTTTGTAAATATGTATTTTAGATGATTAGAGGAAAAAATAATATATTAAACAATAATTTGAAATTTGGAAGTTAAAACAAATGTTTGTTCTCGTGTTGATTGATGATTTGATTATTCTCCTAATACAAAAAATGACGTAAAGATAATCTCATGTTAGCTTAAATTGTAATTGAACTTATGTTTCTTATAATATCGACATAGAAATATTAATTGAATTGCTTCGTATTATTAGTTTTGTTTAACTTTTTCATAAAAATCTTCTCTTGACAAGTGATATATTTGTAATTATTCGCTATCTCTTGTAGTATTCATGCTTTTGTAGCTTCTGTCAGTCTAGAATATCTCTTTTCTTCACTTCAACTATCTACCACCAACTGAAATTTAACTTTAGTCCTAGTGCACAGTACAAACATCCCCAGTCGTATATTTACTCAACACTATTAGTTGATAAACACCAACATTTTGATTTTTTCCTCCTAGATCAATCAGACAGCCACGTGGGCAGGTAGAAATCGGAATTATTGCAAAAGTCATCACTTTCAGAAAGACAAAAACACGTTGCATTTTCTCATTTACAGAGCCAAAAAAGAAGAAGAAAATAAACTAATTAAAAAGCTTTTTTTTTTTTTTTTTTTTTTTTGAACACACTAATTTAAAAAAAAAAAAAAAAAAAAAAAATGGAAACATGATTAGTTTTAAGACAAACCATATAACACTACGAGTGTGGTGTGAATTTTTCCATTGTTAGTAACAATAATTGGTGTTATTCTTACCTTGTGTATATGGACAAGTTCCTAAGAGTATATATATATAGTGGAACAAAAAAAAAGAGTTATATCAATAATATAGGTAGGTGAATCATCAAACAATATTATCTTTTTGAGGTGGTAAAATACTAAAATATTTCGTTTTATGTAATTGGATCAAATGTATAATAAATCCATTAAAAATGACTCATGATTATATTAACTGTTTATAGTGAAAATTATATATATAGAATAAAACATGATTATGTTGAACAAATTACCAACTCGTCAAGATTCCATTCATTCATTCATTCACATATAGCATACTCTTACATTCTATCTAGCTATTCATGATCATATAATTGCATTTAGAACTAATACATGCAAACACATATCATTGTTTAATTCATAATATGCTATTTATACCTCACTCAACTGTGATTGATCTATCCAAATGTCATCTATTCATCTTATAATCTCTATTTAGAATCAATGTATACGTGTACGCGTGAAGACTTGGTGAAAAGTTTGTTAAATAACGGTAAATGCTCGTTTGGTCAACGCGAGTGTGCTTGGCCTCTACCGTTGCTGTTTGTTCCTATGGGCTGGTTCTATGAAACTCTCCGCAAGCTGTTCTCGTATGGGTCATTACTTTTAAAAGCGGATTATCGGAGAAGCCAAAATTACCGGGTTCCGACTCTCGGTTGAACTTGGCTCATCCTTTTGCGGTAAGCGGTTGGTGTGGACTTCGTCGAGGCTCTGGTTTGCGGTTCTGGTTTAGTGTCGGCCCCTGTTTTAGCTAATTAGAGTTTGTGTTTAGTTTTTATTCGATTTTTTTACTTTTTGTTATCTTTTGTAGTTTTGTCAAAAACAAAAAATGGTAATAATATCTTAACATTTTTACTAAAAAAAATTTGTTAAATAAGAATAAAAGACTTGGTGAAAACCTTTTATATACTCATATTAAACATATATGTATCAAATTATCAACACGTCAAGATTTCAATTTGTGTTAACATATCTCATACTCTCACATTCTATATATTCAGCACATACAGTTGTCATATAGAACTAAAACATGCAGATACATATGTCATGATAAATCCTTAAAAAGAATTTTTTATTTAAATCTCACTTATCTGTAATTAATTTATTCAACCAAATGTTACCTATCCATCTTATAATCTTCATTTAGAATCAGTGTATGCGTCTACGCGCCAAGACTTGGTGGAAACCTTTTATTTACTTTTAATAAAAACAAATTTTCCTAGTGAAACATATTTAACAAAAGAGGGATTTAATGAAACTCTTTATACATATTTCATATGTGTAACCATTACCATAAAGTGAAATATATTTTAACAAAAGAGGGATTTATTAATGAAATTATCAACGCGTCAAGAATTCATTTTCACATATCTCACACTCAGAGTCTCACATTCTATAATATAGTCATCTCATACAGTTGTCAATTAGAACCAAAACAAGCATATATATGTAATTAATTATTTGATCCAAATGTTACCTATTCCATCATATATATAATCTCCATTTAGAATCGATGTATGAGTCTACGCGTCAAGACTTTTTAATGAAATTGTAATGGAAATTTTTATACATATTTCATATATAACCATTAGCATGATTAAATTTAGTATTTGAATTCTAAATCCCGACGCATGGTGAGAAACATAAATGTAAAACATATGTTGACAAAAAAATGTAAAACATAGGAGTATTTATTTGTTTTAAAAGAAAAAGAAAAAGAAAAGAAAAGATATAATAGAGTGGGGAAAAAAAAGAAGAGAAATAATAGGCGATGTTGGTAGATCGACAGGTGTTGCCTGAAGCGACCTTAAGAAGGACAATGACAAAAAGGAGAACAAAAAGGACTTGTGTATACGTGTCCCTTCTTTAATACTCATTTTTCTGTAATAAATAAATAAATAAAATACTATTTTATTTAATTTTTGTTTATTAAAATCACATTTAAAAAAAAAAACACAGAGAGAAAAAAGAGCAAACCACACAATATTCTCCTCTTCTCTCTCTTCTTCTTCTTCTTCTTCGTCTTCTTCTTTCGCTTTGAATAGAGAGAGTCTCTCTCTTTAAGCACGAGCATCCGAAACGAAAGAAGAAAACATTCTTCACTCGTTCTCTCCTCTCTGTATCAAATTAGAATTTGCGTTCGTGAGATTCAGCTTGTAAGTTCTTCTCTTTATAGAGTATGCTTTTTAATTGGAAGATGATGATTTATATGCTATGAATCTCTTTTCTTCTTTATATAAGCTTTTGTGTTTAGTTTCTTAATACCAAAGTTTAATTCACCTTTTTTCTATTTAATAATAATATTTCTATTTATTTTTCTTGGTAATAATAATAAAAAAAAAGCTGAAGAAGCTGTCTTTTTTTATTTACTTAGATCCAGAAACATCCATGTTCTGTAATGATTCAAGATGTCACTGATTCGAATGTTGTGATTAATAACATCTCTTTAACGATCTCTCTCAATAGGGTGGAAGAGAAAGACAAGAGGAGGAGGATCCATCGCCATCAGATCTGCTTCATCTCGAATGGAAGAGGAGATGATGAATCATTGCTTAGAGGAATCCAAGAAGATGCGAACTATTGAGTGGTCTTAAGCAGACAAAACAGTTCGTTCCTAAAGCAGCAAAAAAACAAAAAGGTTCTTTTATTTTTCTCTGTGATGGAAGAGATGACTCCAGCAGTTGCAGTGACTCTCAGCTTAGCTAACTCTATATGTGACTCATCACCTGTCGACATCACTCAGCTCAAGAACGTTACCGACGCAGCTGACTTGTTACCTGATTCCACCATGGAGGAAGAACCCAAGAAAGGGTCCTGTGATGGAAGTGTTGTGGATGAAGACGAGGTGGAGGATACTAGTGCTGTCATAAGCGAAGGCTTACTAGTCGTTGACGCTGGATCTGAACTCACCTTGTCTATGGAGATAGATAACGGGAGAGTTCTCGCTAAAGCCATTATCCTAGGGGAATCAAGCATCGAGGAGGTTCCTACAGCTAAAGTTCTCATTCAGGACACTAAGATAGAAGATTGTTCAGGTGTGACAGCTTCAGAGGTTGTTATTAGGCTACCAGAGGAAAACAGTAATAACCACGTGGCGAAGGGGAGAAGCGTCTATGAGCTGGATTGTATCCCTCTCTGGGGAACGGTTTCGATTCAAGGTAATAGATCTGAGATGGAGGATGCTGTTGCCGTGCTGCCTCATTTCTTGAAGTTACCTATCAAAATGCTGATGGGAGATCATGAGGGTATGAGTCCAAGCCTCACTCACCTCACTGGTCATTTCTTCGGTGTTTATGATGGTCATGGAGGCTATCAGGTATGCTATAATGACAATAGTACTTAGTAATTGAAGGTTGTTGCACCTCTCTGAATGTTATTGCTCTTATAGGTTGCTGACTACTGTCGAGATAGACTCCATTTTGCTTTAGCTGAAGAGATAGAGCGCATTAAAGACGAGTTGTGCAAGAGGAACACTGGAGAAGGTAGGCAGGTGCAGTGGGAGAAAGTCTTCACTAGCTGTTTTCTAAATGTAGATGGTGAGATTGAAGGAAGAATCGGTAGAGCTGCTGCTGTTGTTGGTGGTTCTTCTGATGTGGTTCTTGAAGCTGTTGCCTCCGAGACTGTAGGATCAACAGCTGTGGTTGCTTTGGTTTGTTCATCACATTTAGTGGTTTCTAACTGCGGTGATTCTAGGGCGGTTTTGTACCGTGGCAAAGAAGCCATGCCCTTATCAGTTGATCACAAAGTAAGATTTGAGCTTCTTTCTTTAATCTTACCGACTTGATGAAGTTTTCTTGACGCCTCTTTACTGTTTCTTGCAGCCGGATAGAGAGGATGAGTATGCGAGAATAGAGAACGCTGGTGGGAAAGTTATACAGTGGCAAGGCGCTCGTGTGTTTGGTGTTCTCGCCATGTCTAGGTCCCTTGGTAAGCAATACTTCTCTTGATCACCACTAATGCATCTATGAATGGCTTATTAATATCATCTATGGCACATCACAAGCACTATACCATTAGATCCTTTGTTGTGTGTTTTCCTTCTCTGAACCATATTGCAGGTGACAGATACTTGAAGCCATATGTGATTCCAGAACCGGAAGTGACGTTCATGCCTAGGTCAAGAGAAGATGACTGTCTAATAATAGCCAGCGATGGTCTTTGGGACGTAATGAGCAACCAAGAAGTCTGTGAAGTAGCGAGGAAACGGATCTTGATGTGGCACAAGAAGCACGGTGCGCCGCCTCTAGCGGAGAGAGGCAAAGGAACGGATCCAGCTTGCCAAGCGGCGGCTGAGTACCTCTCGGTGCTTGCTCTTCAGAAAGGAAGCAAAGATAACATCTCCATCATTGTGGTTGACTTGAAAGCTCAAAGAAAGTTCAAGACCAGAGCTTGAATGAAGCTTGATGATGATTACTTTTTTTCTTTTTTACTGGGGTAAGTTTGCAGAATCTTCTTATATTTTAGATCGTAAGAGATCTAATTTCGACCTGTTTTTACTTATAATTTACTCAATATTGTAGTAAAGACTGAAGAAGATGGTGATGATGATGATGCATAGCTAATTATAAGTACATTCCTTTTTTTTTCTCTATGGAAACTTGGACTTATGTATTAAGAAGAAATAGGGCAATATAATGTTGATTTTCCTTCTTTCATTTTGGGTATTGAAGTACATGAACATGTTGTAATGTTTTGTGATGTGGCTAATGAAACTGTAATTGAAACTATGCCACATTAACCCTTTTTGCCTTTTTTCTAACCTCTATAGATTAATGTCTTTTTATTCTGTAACTTACATATTGCATATAGAGAGGGCCAGAATGCTAGAGCTGTAGATAATGGTTTCTGAGTTGATGTTTGGTTTCATTTCCGTAATATATTGTTAGACAATGCACTGGTTGTCAACAAGTGGACGTGCCGGAGTGGTTATCGGGCATGACTAGAAATCATGTGGGCTTTGCCCGCGCAGGTTCGAATCCTGCCGTTCACGGTTTTTGTGTTTCGTTTCCTTTTTCTCATATTTTAATTGTTTCCATAGCTAAAAGGGTTAATATTTATTTATTTTTTTAACAAAGTGAACCAGACAGTGAAGGCAAAAATCTACTGTGCATTGTAATAGAATTTAGGTTTTTTGTCCACAATATAATCTAGATTATAGAAAGTTGATATCATTTTTAGATAATCTTCTTTTGCAGGGAAGAAAGCAAAAAAAAAATAACAAAAGGTTGATAATATAAATATTTGAAGTTGACGGTTGGGGCAACGATAGCGCCGGCTCTCTCCTCTTCGTTCCCCTTTGACCAGAAATGCTAATTATTAGAATCTTCGATAAATATTGAACACATATTTTATTCGAAATTACAAGTTAACATGCTAATTACGCCTTTAGTTTTCGTACAGAAAACGTGTTTAATAACACGTTATACATATACGACTACGTTGAACAATTTTGGCGTACCAATATGTATTTGCTTCATTTAATCCAGCTGTATCAAGAGCAAATATCTTTGTAATTTCATTTCCAACATTCACAAGCAAATTATCACCGTTTTCCAGCTTGTTTATCTAAAAAAATCATCAGGAACAAGTTTTTTTAAAGAAAATCTAACAAAAGTTTCTAGATACATCTCCAAATTCTCGTGGATTCACATCTTTTGCTACCAAGTTAAAACATGGTAGTAATATGTAGAGTGTAAACAGTGAGGAGAAGAAAAAACCGTTATTATAAGAAGGGTAAAAGGGGATATATTTTGAAACTGTAAGTTGAATAGTTTCATCATTTTCATGGGTGACTTGGTAAAGGTGTAGTCAAGTACTAATTAGATCATTATACATTTTGTTCAAATATCTACTACGTTGAAATGTATCTGCACATGTAATTAATTGATAACATGAATAAAATATATGAAATGAAGAAATTTACACATAACTATCCTTATAAGTTATAACATATCTTACAAGTAACATGTCTAACACTTCAAGACAAAAACATATTTATTTGCAAGGAAGGTGTTAAGTAAAGTAGTAATCCAGAAAAGAAAAAAAATCTAAACAGAAGAAGCAAAGCATATAAAGCAAACATTATTACAGCATCATTGAAACCAACAACTCCTCACAAAAAAAAAAATTCTTTTAAAATCCTAAAGGAAGCATATGGAAGAAGTAGAAGATGGAGACGCGTCTACGCCGTTCTGGCTTCAATCCCGCCGCAATAACACTTACTTCCGCCGTACCTCTAGTCTCGGCGGCCGCGCAACCACCGTCGCCACACAAGCATTCTTCGCCGGAGCCGCTGCGATCCTCATAGTCTACTTCATCATCCCTCCATTCTTCACCTCCGTTTCACAGTTTCTCCGACCGCATTTGGTCCGTAAAAGCTGGGACTATCTCAACTTCGTTCTCGTCCTCTTCGCCGTCATCTGCGGTTTCCTCAGCCGCAACACCACCGGTGACGACGAAAGCAATCACAACAAGGAAGAAGTCAGTAAAAACAAATTCTCGTCGATCATCGATCGAGGCAGTGTATCTAACGGTGATCAGTTTCGTGATCAGAGGGTGTACAAGAGGTATAGCAGTTTACGTAGTAGTAGCTCGTATCCAGATCTGCGGCTCAGAGGATTTGAATCCGATGAACGGTGGAGATTTTACGACGATACACGTGTAAGTCAATGCCGTTACGAGGCTTTAGATCCGACCAATCGAAATCAAGAAGATGGCGGCGGTTCTGATACTGAGAAAGTTGAGGTCGTTGCGACGGCGGAAGCTGAAGTAGTAGAAGAGTTAACATCGCCTTCTAATCCGCGGCCTCTGCCTTCTGCTCCGCCGTATCCTTTTCCTGCCACGCCGTCTCCGCCTCGTGCTCCTCCACCGTCGAAGCCGGCAAAGAGGAAGACAAAGAGAGTGTACCAAAACGTCCCTGCGGCGAGGCCTCCGATTACTCCGGTTCCAGCTCCGGCGACGGTGAATCAAAAGATTAGTAAACAGGAGAAAGGCGGAGCAAGTAAGGACTTTCTTGTTGCTCTACGGAGAAAGAAGAAGAAACAGAGACAACAGAGCATCGACGGTCTCGATTTACTCTTCGGCTCCGATCCTCCGTTCGACTATACACCGCCGCATCCTCCTCCGCCTCCACCTCCACCACCTTTCTTCCAGGGACTCTTCTCGTCTAAAAAAGGCAAAAGCAAAAGAACCTATTCAACTCCGCCGCCGCCTCCGCCGCCTCCACCTCATCGGAACTATGAATCATGCTCATCAATGGCGAAGAGACACAATTCTCCATCCGAAGCAACTCAATTCATAGGCACTGGAAGCGAATCACCATTACTGCCGATCCCGCCGCCACCTCCTCCACCGCCGTTTAAAATGCCGGCGTGGAAATTCGTGAAGCGTGGAGATTACGTCAGGATGGTTAGCAACATCAGCATAAGCTCTGACGAACCTGATGATGATGATGATCACGATGTAGCTCAATCAAGCTCAGTGGGGAGCATGTTCTGTCCGAGCCCCGATGTGGATACCAAAGCTGATGACTTCATAGCGAGGTTCAGAGCTGGACTCAAGTTGGAGAAGATCAACTCCGTGAAAAGAGGGAGATCCAATTTAGGACCCGAACCCGAATCTTAAACGGGTTTATAAAATCCTTAAAAGGCCTAGGCCCATGTGTACAGACGTTGATTTCTCTTTTTGGAGTGTTTCATTCTTGATCGTCGATCCCTTTTTTTGGTGTGTATATGAAGTATACTATTGTGTTGTGCTTTTTCTCTCTTATATATTTTCGTCTACGAATTTTTGTATTTTGTATGTGGTGTATACAACTTTAGCCCGTCATAGCGATAACCGAACAATCTTTATATATTTTGTGAATTAGTTTCTCGAGCTTCTCCATTTTGGAGACCAAAACAAATCTGAAGAAGCCGAAGAAGGATGTGTTCTTGTTGATTGATTGTTCTCGGGTTCCCACTTTGTCAAGCCCATCATCAGCACAGTAGCCTTTCAATCGATCTTCAACATTCATTGCCAGTTCATTTTTCCATAGAAGGTTGTATTTGTATACTTTATAAAGATTTAGCTTACAATATGGACGCAAAATTTTATTTGGTTACTTAATACATGGAAAATGTTCTGAACCAATAAAAGTGGATCTTACAAATAGAAGCATTGTGGTGGACTAAAAACTAGGTTTGATTTATTTAGCCCATGTACAATGTATACAACCAACGTTATTAGGAATTTGATCCGATCATAGTTGGCCCAGCCCATCATAATGCTAATATACTTTTTGGAATCAGTTCCCTACCGAATATAACTTTTTCTTTGACGAAAGATTTAGTCGATGAGTGTGGCTGGTAACCATCAAGGAACATTAGAAATGATTAGAAAAAGAATAAATAGGAATAAAATTTTGGGAATGATGAAAAACGAGTGTTCCTTATCAAAATTAACAAGGAACAAATTTACATTATAATTCTCTACAAAAAAAAGAATGAAGAGATAAAAATATTTCTCACGAATGGTAACATTTTCGAGGAACATTAATGAATACAGTGTTCCTCTTCATTCCCTTGGTTACCATTCAAACCCTATAACCTTTTCCCTAGTAAAATCTACTATTGAAGATAAATGATCAACTATGTATAAATTTCATGTGGGGTAATGTAGGTTTGTTTAATGCTTATTTCAGAAAAACGTTATTTAATATATAGATTTGAATCTCAATTTTATGACACTCACAATGTCACTTAAATGAAACTATTACAGCAGAAATAATTTCTGTTGATGTTTGGTGGTTTCTTGTTTTAGGACCACCACTGTTCATGCAATTTAGCATCTCAATGAAATGATAACCCTACACAAAAGATATTCTTTATGCACAATAAAAGGCTGGAGGGATGGTGGAACTGTAAAAAAAAAGAATCATGCACAGGTGAGGTCACGTGAGTTTGTCTGAAAAGATCACGTGACTCAGCTCTACACACACTGACTCCTGCTCCTTGTTTTCCTTCCAATTTCCAAACCTGTGTCCGCCCAACGACCGAAGGATATGGACACCACGTCATCTTATCCATAACAAACAAAAACAGATCCATTTTCTCTCTCTTCTCTCCTCCTTCTCAAAAAGATCTTGGCCGTCGATTACGATGACTATTTCTGTACCTTATCTATATCTCCGCCGTCGATCCTCTCCAAAAATGTCGTGACTGACACGTGTCACCTGCCAGCATCTGATTTTACGCAGAGCCTCCATACTTCCTTAAAAAGTGAAAAGCATTTCGTTACGAAAGATAAAACCGGATAAAACAAGCCGGTTTAGCTATACCGGAATCTCGATCTCGTTTCTTTACCGGAAAAAAAAAAAACAGAACCCTAGTCTCGCTCTATAACAGTATAAGGTCGCATCCCATTTTCGTGCTAGCTTCTCTCTTCGTTTCTTTCTCTAACATCCGTCTGCTTATTGGATTATCTTCTCCGGCCAAAGGAAACGCCTTTTTTTCGCGGCGAGACTGATTATAGGATGATCGTTCTCTGTTTCGGAATCGTTGAGTGATGTTGTTAGATCTCTCTGATCGTTTCCCATCAAAGACGTGGTTCCACAGGCGCAAAAAATGCCTAATCTAACCTTCTGAAAGCCTTTCCCTTTTTGATTACTCGGCGAATCTAATCTTTCCCCTTTTAGAAAGTTTTGGTCTTTCCTAACTCGGTTTGTAAATAGAGATCGAAAGCTTGTTCCTTTTTGTTCTGGGTCTGTGTTAAAGAAGCTGGCGAAGATGAATCTCAGTACGGCCGAGGAAGAATCGTCGTCGTCGGCGCAAGAGATTCACATCCCTGCTGACATCAACTGGGAGATGCTCGACAAGTCAAAGTTCTTTATACTAGGAGCGGCTCTCTTCTCAGGGGTCTCTGGAGCTCTCTACCCAGCTGTCTTGATGAAGACTCGGCAGCAAGTTTGTCATCACTCTCAGGGCTCTTGCATCAGAGGTGCGTTTACTCTCGTCAGACACGAAGGCTTGAGAGGGTTGTATAGAGGGTTTGGCACTTCTCTGATGGGAACCATCCCTGCACGTGCCTTGTACATGACGGCGTTGGAGGTTACCAAGAGTAGTGTAGGCTCTGCTGCCGTCGGGTTAGGTTTTACTGAGGGTAAGGCTTCCGCTGCTGCTAATGCCGTTGGTGGGTTAACGGCTGCGATGGCTGCTCAGCTTGTTTGGACGCCTGTTGATGTGGTGAGCCAGAGGCTTATGGTGCAAGGAAGCAGCGGTCTTAGGTGTTGTGATTACGTTAACGGGTTCGATGCTTTTAAGAAGATCGTTCGAGCTGATGGAGTTAAGGGGTTATACAGAGGGTTTGGGATATCGATTCTGACGTATGCTCCGTCTAATGCGGTTTGGTGGGCGTCTTACTCCGTTGCGCAGAGGATGGTTTGGGGTGGAGTTGGGTGTTATGTTTGTAAGAAGGACGGAGAGAGTGGGAACGCGATGAAACCGGACTCGAAGACGGTGATGGCTGTTCAGGGAGTTAGTGCTGCGATTGCTGGGAGTGTTTCTGCTTTGATTACAATGCCGCTGGATACAATCAAGACGAGGTTGCAGGTTCTTGATGGGGAAGATAGTAATGGGAAGCGTGGTGGACCGAGTATTGGACAGACGGTGAGGAACTTGGTTAGGGAAGGTGGATGGACAGCTTGTTATAGAGGGTTGGGACCGAGATGTGCTTCAATGTCAATGTCTGCAACGACTATGATCACTACCTACGAGTTCTTGAAACGGCTTTCGGCTAAGAACCATGACGGGTTTTACTCTAAATCATAGTGTTAACAGCAGCTCAGAGAACCACATAGAAGAATCTTTTATGAGAAATGTCATTTATTTTTCTTACTTGTCTTTGCTGTTCTGTTCTGCTCTTTCCTTTGTTTCCAGTCATATTGTAAGGAATGTGTTCAAAGTCAGTTGTTTCTAAATAAAGAAATGTTTATTCCCACATTTAGCCTTGGACTCCAGGTTTGGATCGGTTCACCATAACCGCGCTACTAAACCGGTATGATAAATTATGACTTGTAAGACTTTGTTGGACGAGACTTGATTTGGCAATATGTTAGAATCAGCAAGTCATGAATCACTTTTGGAAATTGATTAACAGGTTTGATTGTGACTTTATATAATTGAAAATGCTGTCTTTTGTTTTTTTGTATGATCATTGTTAGTGTTTCAGGAACACAAGTTTGTATCTGTCGCATAAGTCAACGACTCATGGAGCAGAATCTTACGTTTCTTCTTACCGTATTCGAAATAATTTTATAGGAAATAATTGGTTAACAGACGGCTTTGATATTTTATTCATGAACATGTCCAAGAAATGGTAATATTATCAAGTATCTTAGGTGTGTGATGACATCTTCTCAAACTGATAAATGAGACTCAAAAGTAGAATGTTTCAACCTCTTTTTTTTTAATTCAAGTTTACCGAATAAAAAAGTAGATTCTTCATTAAATGTTTATCAAAAACATTGTCAACTAGATTGCAAAATATTCAGAAATGTATCTTACACGTCCACGGAGTGGAATGCAGAATCTGTTTTTTTTTCTGTTTTTATTAATCATGTTCATACAAAATCAAAGCATAGTTTACACAAGAGATAGTAAGGGAAGATTAAAAGTGTGTTCCAAACTGAAGATTGCGGTGGTTCTTGTTCTTGTTGTGATATTTTAACACATACATAAAGTGAAATTGAAACATAAAAAAGTAACAACAAGCAAGAGAACTAGTAGTAGTAGCCAAGGATGACTTCCCCTTTAGGTGGGAAACATTGAAACAGCACCAAAAGATCCAATGTCTCAGATATGGACAGAGAAATGGTGCAACTCCCCACCTCCATGCATGTCATTGGACTGACCATGAACAAGCATAGCTCGGTTAGTCTGAGTTGGGATTGGGAAACCTGAAAACTGGAATTCAGTGTGTCCGAAGATATCAGCACCGTCGGAAACACATGTAACGTCAGAGCCAGAAGTGGTTGAGCCGCCACGGTCTTTGTTGTGCTGCAGCATATGAGCTTTGAATCTAGACATGTTTGCCTGTTGGACCGACTTGTCACGTTCTTGCTCTTTAGCAGCAACCTGTTCGGATTCTTGAAGAAGTTTTTTGGTGTTGAGGAATCTTCCACCGGATCCTCTTGGCCTTTTAAGAGCATGGACATGTCGAGATTCATGAAGATACGGCTGTTGCAGTAAAGAAAAAGACAGAGATGAGCATAGCTTTCTAAATGAGAAGCTGTTGTTGGTTCCTTATTATACCTTTCGGGCTTTGATTAGTTTGTTCTGAGCCTCAAGCTTGGCACGTTGCTGCCTCCTCCTCATGATAGCATGGTATTGCTTCGCATTGACAAAGACTGGCTCAGCTTCAGTGATCTCCACTGGTAGTGCAACTCTACCAGGAACCATACCCACCATTTGGGGATTGCATGTCTGCAAAAGAGATAAAGAGACTTGTGATCACTGCAAAGCATGGCAGAAGAAGAAAGTATACTAAAGAAAGGTCTTACTAACCGGTGCATGTGGAAGATAAGGTGTAGCTAACAAACCACCATATTGTGGATCAGCATAGTGAAATGAGAAATTAGCCTGCACCATGTATGATATAAGGTATCAGTCCACCATCAGATGATTGCTATTATCACAAATTAAAGACTCACAAGTACCTGCGTAGGAGCAAAGTGCATGTTAGGGAATCCTGTCATTGCGCCTGACTTAGTATGAGTCGCAGATACCTTCCGCTGAGTTTCTTCAGGTCCTAGACAAGAAAATGAGAGAGATGATAATATGATTAATTCTCTTGTAAATAACATGAGTATTGAAGATATACCAAACAGTCTAATATCTGATAAGCAATGAAGATCTTACCAAAACATCAAGCAAGAGTCAATATGTACAACCAGATATTCGTTGAGAACTGACCTGATTTGGTTGAAAAAGAGATTTGTCTGGAGGGATGATCATCTCCACTACTAGCAACTTCAGTGTAAGACTGACAAGTGGACTGAGTTGAAGGTGAATCCTGGTCCTGGAAACTGATTTGCTTTGTGGTATGCAAATGTTCAGTTCTTGCATCCACCACCTTCAAGCTTAGGGGGTCATTTGGAATCATACCACCCCATGAGATGCTAGTGTTCAGGTATGGCAAAGTGGAACCTTTCTTACTCATCTGATGCCTAACGTCAATCAAGCTATTCACACAAGAATGATGAAGAAGACCTACATAAATAAAATAAAAAAAGATTAGACTATTTGGACAAAGATGATATTAAACATAAAAGAAAATCCTTTAAAACCTAGAAATAAATATAAAAGAGAGACTTAAAAAGTTTCTAAATTGATATAAACGAACTCTGATTCGACAGTACTATCTTGAGTAAAACCAAATCGAGACGATTGGACGAAATTAGAAATTTTCCGACCAAGAAACAAAACATAAGTTGTGACAGTCATCACTTTTGGCAAAAAAAAAAGGCGTTGACTTGAGATGAAAGGATTACCAAATCAGTAAAACAACATCAATCTCACGCCACAAGACAGATACACCAAAAAAGGGGAAAACTTTGACAGAGAGATTAAACACCAAAGCCTTTCAAACAAGAGATTACAGATACAGAGGGGAGATTAATAGATAGATAGATAAAGAGAAAACCTTTTTGAGAATTAGATGAAACGAAGATGAAGAAAGGACACAGACTAGTTTTGCATGTCTCCTTGTCTCTCTCTTTCTATGAAACTCAGTGAATCAGAGTGTGTCCGTATTATCTTCTTGTGCTTTCTTCGTCTCCGTCGATTTGTTTCTCTCTCTCTCTTACCTTTCCTGGGAAACCACCATGTCCATGAGCAGCACTTTCACCTTCTTCTTCTGGTTCATTATTATTGTCTTTAAGTGCTTTAATTATTCATTTTAATAAGAGCTTAATTCGCTTTAACCAACACACACAGAATCAAAAAAAATACTTTTTTCTTTTTAAAAAATGAACATTTTTAATTATTTGAAATCGTCCCAACTATTTCAGATTCCTAAATTCCTAAAAATGAAAATTTAATATTCGGAAAATTCTAAAACTATACTATATTTAAAAACAAATGATAATGCAACTAAAATGATTCTTAACTCTAACAAATTAGTTTAGCAATTTAACTTTTTCTGTTTAATCACTTTAGCAATAATGTATTAGTAACTTTTCCCCCATTTTATATTTCGAATATAATCGTTTTTTTTCTTGTTGTTGCTGGATGATGTATTCCTAATTAATCTAATTTAATCTAATCTAGTAGTCAAGCCAGAAAGTATAAGCTATCTTGGCCACGTTAAGCTAAGTTAGTATATTAATTAATTTGATATTTAGCTTTTTGTCCAAAGTGTGTTGTCGTTTCCAGACAATGAAGCTTTTAAATTTGTGTGAACCGTCCTTAGGTCTTTACTTAGTCTTTAGCCGCCTCTTAGCTCGTAATTTGACATGCTTTGTTGGAATAAACTAACAACTTTCATCTTGGGGATAATGTTTCAGTTTGTATCAAGTTGATAGACTTATTATTATAACCAACTTTCTTGAGTATAGTAATTTAAGGAAAGTGTAAGCATGCAAAATGAGATAGGAATAAGGATTGTATTATACTAAAACTTGGGTTGAGTTCTTAATCAAGCACCTAACCTTCTTCTTTTTGGGTAATGAAATAAAGCTTAAGTGCAAGTCAAGCATAGTGTTATGCCTTCTTTGTCCTTTGAACAACCAAAACATAATAATTGCTACTTCGTCGTTTTCTTAATTTGTTTTTGTTGTTCACAATTTATTAAACTTTTAATTCTATGTCTATAGGCTTTGAGTCCTTAACTGATTCATGAGAACTTGGACACGTGGGTATTCGAGCACTCATCCCCCAGGGACTAAAATCAAAAATGATCTACCTTTCTTTGGACCAAATTCATAAGATACAAAGAGAAAGCTGGTAGTATTATAGAAGTCATAAAAAAGAAAAGCTGGACCAGAGCAACTAAGAAATATCAACCACAAAGTGGTAGTCTAGTGGTAGAATTGCTAAGTAACCTAAATTCGAATGCATTCCAATACATTTTACCTTATGACTACTTGGATATAGACTTATTCTACAATCTATTTAAATACCCAGAAGTAAGAGTCCATATGTATACTGCACCACCTTTTTATCGATCTGAGATTACCAAAGGTTAAAAAAAAACTAGTAATATCAAATCCTTAATTTTATATTGTCTCACTAAGTGATGAGTAGGTGAAGCACTCTACAATATTGCTTTCGCTTCTAAAGGCGTATGTATGTTTTAGTCGTTAAGAACATAACTCTTGTCGCGTTGGTTAAAATTTGCGTGTCTCCATCTTTATAAGAGCACTGTCTGGTGATTTTACCAAAGCCAAGAAAGCAAGATAATTGATGCTCTATGTTGATATATTATAGTCAAACGAGTAACTCGCTGGGTGTAGATAGAAGCGGGGTCCAGCCTTTGAGATATGTGAAGCTATTCAACTCTTCTCTCAATCTGCATTTAACCAGCAACACACCACAGGCTATCTTTGGATCACTCTTCCTCCGTGCTGCCAGAGTCTGTGGTTTTCTTTTTAAGTATGAACCATAGAAGAAAGAGAACATGTAATCCTCTAAAGATAGACTTCGTTTAATTTGTAGAACAAATTGTAATTGCGCATTAACTGATCGAAACTCTAAAAAAAGGAAGATGATGAACATATAGTATCTGAATGAGAAGAATATGAATATGTAGTATGTGTGTGATCTTGCTAAACCGTCAAAATGTATAGAATTTTCAGAAGAATCAATGTGAACTAAACCGACTAATAATAAATAATATTTAACTATATCAAAATATTAACAGTAATTTATATATATATATAAATTACTGTTTTTGAAATAATTATCAATAAAAATTATGGATCTAGATATCCGGACTAAAAAAGCAAGATATCCGGATCTGGATTCGATTTTGACGAATTCAACATTTTATTATCCGGATTCGGATCCGGCATTTTAAATATCCAAATTTTCGGAGCAGATCCGGATTGTATCTCGGATAATAATAAGAAGCCTATATAGAACACTGGCTATACTTATTTGAAAGATGCGCTGCGTCACAGAGAAACAGAAACATGGTAAAACGCTTGCTGAATATAAGTACAACTGCTTAGTGAAACTTCCGTAACTTTGAGATATAAAAGTATTTGTGATATATTGATCATGTTGGAAGCTAGGAAAAAGGTTGTAACATTTGACTTTTGTTTTATTATTGTGGTTTGTGGGTGTTGTCATTAGGAGGTAATGCTTGCAGGATATTGAAATAAATTCAATGCAATGACATGGTTCAAAAATCTCACACGTCGTCTTCATATTGTCCGATGACAACATCTTTCACATTAGAAATCTCAGTACCCGACTCTAAGAGATAACGGGAGCCAAAATGCAAAGATAGTTCCTGGATCATGTTTCAGTTGAACCAATAGTATCAGCCAGGATCTTTGTGGGCTGTTTTTCTCAATCAAAAGGCATACAAACAAAAACAATGTTGTATGAATGAAAACTCAGACCGACCCTTTTTCAATTACAAAGGTAAAACGTTCCCAAACAGCTACTGACAAATCAACCAAGCCAACATAAAATAACCCACGAGACTTGTACGAGGAACAAATAAATAATATAGAAACAATGGTTGAATAACAACAAGACCACAAAGAACAAACAAATGCAGAATGGAGTTAGCAGATTTGCCCAAACCATGTAACATAATTTACTGAGTATGACCTTTTTCATTGATCAGCGTTAAGGGCTTTGGAGATCCATTCTGACACTGCGGCTTGAGTTTCTGAATCCATTTTTGGACGTAGAGACAATGGAGTCACAGAGACCTGTCATTACAAAAAGGGCAAGTATTTGGATTAGAATCAAGAACTTCACCAGAAAAATTCTATATCATGATGATCCGAAGGGTTGATTCAGAAAAGAGCATATATATGATCATGCCAACTTACAAAACCATCTTCTAGAGCCTTGATATCCAAATCTTCATCCGTATGTTCTTCATTTTTAGCCACAAACTGCACATAAACATAGTCAGGACTCAGGATCAAAGACTAAATATCCAAAAGGGTTTATGAAGAGAACGGAGTTCAAAATTTACAATACCTCTAGGCGGAAGTATTTCTTAACACGGCTCTCAGTTTTAGGAGCAACACCAACCGATTCAATCTCCACAATACTCTTCTTCTGCGTTGTAAAACGACGTGCCGCTCCCTGATATTGCCAGATATCTTAGTTCAGTATCTAGTTAACTAATCTTGGACCTGAACCAAAAACTAACATAGAAATAACAGAGCTGCGGATTAAAATATTTGAATAGTAAAGAGTTAACTCACAGCAGCTGAAGCATCTCTGCCAAGCTGGGCAAGCTGAGCTCCTAGGCTTTGTTGGTTGGACATGAAGTTCCCAGCACCAGGGTGACGGTTAGCTGAAACAGCTTGCCAACTATGACTCTGCCTCCACATGCTTTGTTTTGTCACCTTGAAACCCTATTCATATGTAAACGAAACATCAACCTCCCTAAACCATTGGCTAGTGAGACTCTAATTATCACCAAAAAAAAAAGAACATGCTTGCATCAGTAACCTTGTTTGATGAGGGTGATGTTGGAATTTCTATGTTGAGAGAGCAGTCTTTAGGGAAAACTCCTTTCTCAATGTCTCTGATAGTTGCGTTAATCAGAGGTAAACAGACACCAACAGCCTCCTTAAATTCACTTTCTTTGCTTTCACCTTTCTTCCTATAAACAATCAGAAAAAGTAAATGGCCAACACGTCCACATATATAGCAGTATGCATTCCCAATTTCCCATGATTAAAACTCACCAGTTCAGTGATATTGACAAAGAGGGTACTCCAGAAACCAAAGCCTCCTTGGCTCCAGCTACTGCACCGGAGTAGAACCTGAAGGAGGATTCTCCCATCAGGAAAACACATAGCTCCATGGACAGACAAGGAATATATAAAAAGACAAAAACACCTACATTTGATTACCACAGCTTGATCCCTGATTGATTCCACTAATCACCTGAAGAAAATAAGCAGAAATTACAAGATAGTACCATAACATCTCAATGATGATTAAAAAAATACTAACCAGTATTGGTTTAGACCAAGCGAAAAGCGCTCCTGATAATCCTAATGAGATGCAGTCCACAGGAGTCCCTGAGACAACCACAATCAATGAATCTTTTCTTCCAACAAAAAGACTCAAACTTTCAGATTATAAAAACCTTCCTTTGTCAAAGTTTATAGATGTATTCAATATCCACAAACCTGAAACTTCAAAGGCGGTGGCACCTTTGATAATAACCGAACTCGCAGCGATGGTTTCTCCAGGAGTCATAGAATGAGAGGAAACCGATTTATCCCTGCGCACATTCCAATTCACAAGCCTTACCAAAAGTTCCAAACTTTAAACAAGAAGACGAACAAATCAACAATCGAAAGCGTACGTTTGAGGAGCACAGACGTGGACATTGTAGAGCCCTTCGCTAACCAAAGCCTCAACGAGAGAGAGGAGTCCAGGCGAATCAATCCCATCTCCATTCGTGACTAAAACGATGGGTCTTGAGTCCTCATCGATCTCCTCCTTGGCCGCAACAGAAGTGGAGGGAGCCTCCTCCGACGGAGATGCATCGCTGCCTCCTTTTCTCTTGGAAAGCACGTCTTGGAGATTGGAGACAAGCGCGGCAGACAAGCCGTTGTTCTTCGAGGTCATCGTATTAGAAAAGAGAGATGAGGTGGGGTCTGTTGTTGAATGAATCAAAAAACTCTAGTGAGGAGGAAGGGGAAGACGAAGAAGAAGGGGATTGGAGAGAGAGAGCGGGTCTAACGGAGGAAAGAGAGATAGAAAGCTTGAGGGAAGAGATTACTTTGTGAACTGTACTTTGTCCTAAGTAAAATTTAATTTATAATTATGCATTAAGACATAAAGAGATTAATGTTTTTTTCCTTCTTGTAATTACGGTCAAAAAGGATGAAACATGTTATAAAAAATGGTCCGCATCTCATAGTTATTGCATATATTAAAAGTTATTGGAAAAAAAATATAGTTTGAACCGACAGCATTATAGTAACATGTTGGTTGAAGATTGAAACTGTTAATTGTGTTTCTAGATCATATGCTTTATGCTACTGAAATGTTTATTATTAATATATCAAAAATAGCTTTGGTTGATTCAGTTAATTTTTAGTCCCGTTATGTTATCAAATGCTTTATTATTGAGTTGGGTTATAGTTTTCATTAAATTAGAAGTTTATAGCGGATAGCATTTCTAAATTTGTGGATTTGGTAGCTTTTATTCCAGCTAATAATTGATTTTTGCTAGGTACGCTTGCATACTATACTCTATTAATGACATAAATTATTTTAGAACTGATTATGAGTGAGAAATTGATGTAGGGTCTAAAGGTCAACAAACTAATTAGAAGATTAAGATGATTGTGATCTCTCTAATCATAAAATGTCAAACGTTAGCGAGCTCCTTTGATTTTTTTGATTAGTTGGAAACTTGGAATGGGGTGATCGTCACGTCGTGATCATTGTGTGAGTAACTAATATCGATTTTATATTAATTGATTCAAATGAAAACATGAACTGTTGTAAAGTATACCTTCTGGTCCTTATCCACTGTCCGCTTAAACAAATTCAAAAACTTTATACATTTCTTCAAGTGATGGGCTCTCTTTTGCCTTTAATTAGACTTTGGATCTTTAACAGTTGGCTACGAATATTTTTAGAACTTTACAGACATAAAATGAGTATTCTGTAATTGCTCTATTGTAAAACTTCGAAATTAAGAATAGCCCATTTGAATATTTTCCAAGCTAAAAAGGGTATTAGGCCTAATTAACTGATTAGTGGGCCGAATAAATCATCTAAGGCTACATACTATTTTAACTTTTCCTAAATTTATACTAACTACTAAATTCTATAAATAAATGTCATCAGACTATAATATATATTATTATTTGCGAATTGATTTTGAGTATACATAGATTTTGAAATTCAATTTAGTATTCAAACTTTCACGTTAAAGTTAGAGTGGATAATATCGTTTATATATTTAATGAATAAAATATATAAATTAGTTAAAAATAAAAATGAATTTAATTTTGTTTGTTAAAATAAGAGATTAAAATAATAATAAAAATTATCTAAAATCGAAATATTATATTTTAAACAAAGTTTATTTTTTAACTAAAAAACAGTTCAATTTTTTTTGTCTTTTTATTTATTTAATAATAAAATTTAGAAGTAATTCCAAAAAAATAATAGAAATTAGAAATGATGTTAAATATTCTAAGGCAAAACAAAATATATGAATTTGAAGAACCAACCAGACTCGAAAAAGTAATAGTGAACCAAAACTGAAACTAATTAAATACATGAATGATTTAAAACTTTGATATCTGAAGAATCTGAATCAAATCCGACCAAACCGAAATATTTTGAGTATCTGAAGATATATAAATCACAATTATATACTTAAATATATTAGTTATTTTAAATTGAATATCTAGAAAATCTTCAAAATAATTTAATATCTAAAAATTACCAAAAATAGTCACAAGTAAATATCTAAAAATAGCTAAAAGCTTCAAAACACCAGAAATATTAATAATACCTATTTGTTATCCACTCAAATATCCAAATCGAACCAATTTTGATGTTAATTTTAGTATTTAGTCTTATGTAATTCTAATATATATGTTTTTGAGGATTTTAAATATATTTGTATATTTCTCTTTTTTACATAATTTAATGGGTATCTAAACCTAAATTGAACCCTTAATGATCTGAATCAAATATAAACCAAAATTTATAAATATATGAATAGGATTAAAATCTTTAGCTTCTAAAATCCAAAACCTGGATAGACCGTACCAAACCCGAATAGATACATGAACATTCACCCCTAAATCTTTCTTACAACAAAGCACCAAAACCATAATTGGTTTACTACATTGTCTTAGATAGTGTTTATATATAAATAATTATTAGTTTATATAACATATATATAATATTGCAAAATGATCATCTTACTATTTTTTCAAATACATTATCTTATATAAATTATATATCATAAATTTATTATGCTTGATAATTTCTTAAATATCTGGGTATAGAGTTTTATTTTACTTGGAGGATTTTTATTTTTATAAACTTCGAACAATTTTTCCATCGTTTTGTCATCTATGGAATATTATTAAAATTAAATGATATCATCGAAAAGCTAAAGGAATTATCAAATTTTCTATCAATAAAATTGAAAATAGAACGAACGAACAGAAACAAGCTAGTCATATATATAAAACTAAATCAGAAAATCAAATAGGTTACAACTTTATTGACTTTTTAAATTGAGGTTTTGAATGGTAACGCTTCTACAAACACTACACCCTAATTAATCATAACAAAAATCTTTATATATATATATATATATACATTTTTGTTACTATTAGAACCACACTACAGTTTATCCGTATATTACTATTGGGAACCCAAAGAATTCGGATTAATATTAATATTTATCCCTTGCCTCGTTCGTCTTAAACAAAAACAGGAATGGTTTTGACTTTACTTCATAATTGTAAACAAATAATACTATGACATACAAGAAAATTAAAAATCTATTTGACTTTTTTTATAATCCGGCAAACCAAGGTCCACCCGACTAGTTACTTAGGAATCATTTTATCATTGTTAAAAAACCTGACTGTTCTCAAAAAATAATTATATATCTATGTCGACTGATAGCACAAACAGATAAATCTGAATTTGACATGATTTGATTCTAGAATGCTTAACACATTTCCAAAAAAAAAAAAAACACTGTAGCAGTCTGCTACGGATGTGTGACTCGGTAAAGTATAGTAGTATACGTTACTTACGTTACGGCTTACGAACTCAGTGACTGCACGACAATATCGTATAAAATACGTTAGAAATTTTCAACGACAATTAAATATATAATTTAGCAGACAAATTATATTGATTTTTAAGGTACGATAAAAGTATCCAAATCTCCGGTATATGTGACGTTGCATGCATTAGACAGAAATTAAACTATTACTTTGAGAAAAAAAACAAATGTAGAACGATTCTAGGCGATTTCGAATAACTCGGTTTTTATTTTTTAAACGTTCATTTCACGGTGTCTAGGACGACGTTCGGCACGTAAAGAACCATGTTTTCCATATGATCTCAGGCACATATCATGGACAATTGGACACGTATTTTATTTTTATTTTTGAGTTGAATATACTTCTTAAAACAAATATATTAACGATAGCTCGAAATTTATAATATATGTTTAATGGTTTTTAAATTTCCAAGAAATGTTATCTAAGAAACTAGCCTAAAACACAAAGTGGGCGGCTGGACTAAGTTTTATGATAAAATAAAGAACGTAGATTTAAAAAGTATAGTTTCAGCATGAAATTTATCGATATCTTATGAGTCGTCAAATTATTTTAACAAACCTACTTATCATAACAGAAAAAAGGATCACTGATCTTTACATTTGACTGCAAAATTAATAATTTGTACGTTCAAACAGAACAAGATAAAAAATTATACCTAAGACACGTTATAGCTAATTTAACTATTTGGCCTTTCGTTGACAAAAAAAAAAAACTATTTGGCCTTTCATTCCATTTCCACTAGTTAATTGAACTTTTCACATGAACTGGAGACCTAATGAATAAAATGAGCATATTCTTTTTAGGTTTATCCTAATTGTAATTTTATACCGTTACGACAATTCACAATAATGTTATTCAAAAATATAATGTGGGTTTTTGCTTATTATAAATAAAAGTAATTTGTTTATGTCCAAAAAATAAATAATTTGTTACTCATTTTTGGTACACTTGTCAAATGCAATCAAACTGAAAAAAAATCCCAAAAGAGAAAATAAATAAATCATGAACACTAACTACACACGTGGTTATAAAAAGCTTTGCTCGATATATATCAATTACCAAAATAAACACATTAAAAGCTTGAAGCAGTAGTATACACCACAAAAAAAATGAACTCAACTTCTTAGATAAGGAGGGCGGGTGGGCCAAATATATGACGAATTTTTTTTAAAACAGATAGAAAATCACGAGACGTACGTATAATATTTTAAAAGTACAATATATTAATTTCCTTTAAGTAAAATTATTTTACAAAAAAATGATCATGAGATCTCTACATTTTACTTCAATATTAAACAAAGCAATATCAAAGATATATAGAGATTTATTTACTCTAATCATGGATATTTCAGTTCATTTCATAGCGTTTTCACATAAAAATGGGGTATATTTAAAGAACAAAATGGAGATATTCTTATCATTCTAACCTGATTAGAAAATATATATATACAATGGTTTATACTTCATGCAATGTTTCTTGGAAATTTAATGGTAATTTCGTTACCGTTAAGCACTAACTAAATGTGTCTCTTCCTCTATAAAAACTAAATAGTTTCATAACTCCTTTCGGCTACACTGCAAACTCAAAAAAGTCCATATATAAAAAAAAAAAAAAAAAAAGAATTAAAGATGAACAGAATCATGAAAAAGCTATCGTGCTTTAAGACAAAAGTTAAATCATTGCGACTACTCGAATCCAGGTCATCACTGTCTTCTTCCTCTTTCACTCCTCAGAAATACGACGTCTTTCTAAGCTTCAGGGGCCCAGATACTCGCAAGAACTTCGTCAGTTTTCTCTACAAGGAGTTAGTGGCGAAAGAGATCCGAACTTTCAAAGACGACAAGGAGTTGGAGAGAGGCCGTCTGATCTCACCGGAGCTTCTACAAGCCATCGAAGGGTCAGAAATCGCCGTCGTGGTTGTCTCTAAGACTTACTCAGCTTCCAACTGGTGTCTTGAAGAGCTTGTCAAGATCTTGAAACTCGAGAAGAAGGGTTTGATCAAAGTGCTGCCTATTTTCTACGAGGTTGATCCTTCTCACGTGAGGTGGCAGAGAGAAGAAGTCGCGAAACAGTTCAAGAAACACGAGAAGAGACAGAGCAGAGAGAAGGTCAAATCTTGGAGGGATGCGTTGAATTATTTGGCTGAGCTCTCTGGTGAATGTTCAAAGAACTGGTAAGATATGTTTCTATATTTGATGAGTTTTCTTCTTCTTGATTAGTTCTTGATTACTCTGTTTTTACTCTGTTTTTGCTCTGTTTTACTCTGTTTCACTCTGTTTTTACTTTGTTTACTTTGTTGTTGACTCTGTTTTCTTTTTCAGGGAAGATGACTCGAAGCTGGTCGATGGAATCACAGAAAGAGTATCAAAGATGTTGTTCTCCGTAAAACCAAGAAATGGTAATAACCTAATTGGTATCGATGAACACATGAATGAATTGTATCCACGGTTAGATTTAAGCTCAAAGGAAGGTGTGCGAGTCATTGGGATATGGGGAAGAGGAAGCATGGGAAGATCAGCACTTGCAAGACACGTTTACGAGAGCATCTCTCATAACTTTGAAGCTCACTGTTTCCTCGAAGACGTGAGAAAGATCTCACAACATTGCCGCAAATCTCATCTACAAGAAGAGCTTCTTTCCATGATGCAAGGGGAAGGGTTGAGCACAAAGAGCTCTCATAGGTGTCTTAAAGCGATCAAAGCAAGGCTCAGGAACAAGAAGGTTCTGCTTGTGGCTAACGACGTGGACAAGATCGAACAGTTAGAATCCCTTGGTGAGGAGTTTAGCTGGTTTGGTCATGGGAGCAGAGTCGTCATAGCCACACAAGATAGGCAATTGCTTAGTTCATGGGGTGTGAAGAGTGTCTATGAAGTTGAGCTCTTGAAATGCTACGAAGTTCGAAAGCTCTTTAGGTCAGAAGCATTCAAGCAGAGAGAGGTGGATCCTATTGGTTTGGAGCAGTGTACATATCATCCACACATGAATTTTCTTGGTATTAATTTCATTTTGAAATGTTTGGTGGCTTTGTTTTTAATTGTTGTTCATACTATTGTTTAGGTACATGAATATTGAATTGATGTGTTTGTTTGTTCTTAAATTGACTTTTAGTCTTAATGATAATAGTAAAGCTATTCTTTTGAATATTGTTTTACCGGTGTATGTAAATATTGTTCTTTTTGTAAGGAATAAAGAATACACCATTTTTTTTTGTTTATGTTTTGTTTCTGTAAACCTAAGGAAGATTAAATCAAAGATTGTGTAGTAATTGTTTGCTGGAAAATTTGAACAAAGCTTGATAACCTACCCCGCTCCCCGCCTCTTAAATTTTTTTATATATAAATATGAATGAATTGGATTACTTCAGAAAATTAAATCGGAGCAAACTAAGATCAGCACCATCGTGTATAAATTCACTTTAATTTCTTAAAAATAAAATATTAGTTGTTAATAAAATTTAGTAGACTAATTAAATTGTTTTTTTTTAATTTAACCAACACAAAAAGACATTTGGATATAATTTTTTCATGAGTTTCTAAAATCCTCTTAATTTTGTTTTAATCTCACTCTCTCTTCCTTTTTAATACTTTTCTTTATTAAACTCCTCGAAAGTTTTTCGGTAGACCCGTTCTAATAAAATGTTTGACGGTAAATGGCCTAACGCCTAGACCAATTAACCGAGATCAAAGAGCATTTCTAATGAGAGAATTTAGTTTTGGGTTTTAAAAGTACATATATATATGTGTATATACTTCCTCCGTTCCTTAAAAATACATATTTTAGAAAATAATTTTTTTCTAAAAGATTTTATATTTTTAATGTATGTTTTATTAACTAATTGTAAACTTCAAAAATTTTAATTGCACTAATTAGTTTTTTATTGGCTTAAAATTGTGAAAAGAAAATAAACACAAAAAATATACAAAATTTAATGTATTTTATTAAAATGTGTGAAAAAACTAGAATATTAATCTTTTAGAAACATAGAGAAGTATTATATATTTATATATAATTGCGGAGTTTTAAATTTTATGAAAAACGTAACCTAATGTATATGTAATTTTATAACTTCAAAACTAAATCTCTTCGATAAAATTGCTCTAAAAACAACCGTGTCGGTGGAAGCTGCTTCAAGGTTTTTACAATAAAAATAATATTTTAATGTGTTATGGTTGCCTATTTAAATTTAACTGTTTTAGATATATGTTAACTAATGAAAGTGAAACAAGTGTCATTAAAATTTCTAGACAGACATGTTCGTAGTGGTTCAGAGAACCTCTGCCATCCATCTTTCCTATTTTTTTTTAGTTTTTTTTTATTTTGATTTGTTTAGATATTTCTCCGCAACTTCCGTTGGAAAAGCTGTTAGGCTTATTGAATTTAGTTACCTTTATCATATTTTGAAACTTGTATCCTGAAAGTTGAAACAATTTATGAAGTATGTAATATCATCTTAATAAAATCCATGCGCACGAATAAATAAGTATGAAAACTGACTGATCTAAAACAATAAATCCAAGTAAACTGAATCAACCAATTGAGAGAAATTGTTCTGTTCAAATTCTATCACATTTCTTTCAAAGGAAACTGATAAAACAGAGTATCTAGTTCTATTTTATACGTCTACTATTAGTTACTCTAATAAGTTTTGTGGTTATTATTTATTCCCATCCGGATCGGTGTGGCAGCATTATACGTCACAATACCATTGATATGCCCATTTCGATTAAATTTCTGATTTTCTCATCATCTTCTTGGAAAAGAAAAGGAATTAGACATCGTTGCAAAATAAACAACGTGCCATTTGTTCTCTAACGGTATATGATTGTAAACCATTCCAATCTCTTATGCACAATATCTATAATGTGAAAAAGAAATGTTGGTTGTTAAATTATATCGGGGTTGCTTCTGTACACCTTCGTTTATCTATATTACTTTCTCGATAATGTTCAATACGTATTCTAGACTTTAGTACAGTATGAATCACTGTTCGTAATATCGGTTGCTTATTGGCGGCCTGAAGACCCGTACATTTTCTTAGAGCGAGGTATAGATGAATGTTAAATTACTTTTTTTATTTTTTATTTTTATAAAAGAACAGATCTCTATCAACGGAAATCAAATCTATGATTTATTAAACTTTACTAGGTGATTTTTATTGTATTACAAAAAACTATATTTAGTCCAAAAAAAAAGTTATATTACAAATTCGAATGAACAAATTCAGAATATAATATAATATTAATTTGACAGAATCAAAGCTGGCAAAAAATATAATATAATATTTTGATTTCAATCATACTTGGCTTTGGGTTTTCATTACCTTGGGTGTCAAGGTGTTGTTCTTTGTTAGGTGTTCTCACCGCTTTTGATTAATAATCAACTCAGACGTTAAAAAAGAATGAAAAGTAAATGCGAGGAAAGTAGAAAGAAAGCGGCGAGTCTCACTTGAAACTCTCTCTCCACGGGCTTAGCACGAAGACGGCTATCTATAAAATGAGTCAATTTTCTTTACTCTCAGACAGAACCATTAAGATGACTTCTTCTACTCCACCAACCATCCCGAAGTACGATGTCTTTCTGAGCTTCAGAGGACTCGACACTCGCCGCAACTTCATCAGCTTCCTCTACAAAGAACTCGTCCGAAGGAACATCCGCACCTTCAAAGACGACAAGGAGCTCGAGAGCGGCCGGAAGATTTCGCCGGAGCTAGAACGCGCCATCCAAGAATCCAAGTTCGCCGTAGTTGTGATCTCCGCGAACTACGCCGCGTCCACTTGGTGCCTTCAAGAACTCGTCAAGATCATGGATTTCGTCAACAAGGGCTCACTCACCGTGATCCCCGTCTTCCACGGCGTTGAGCCGTGTCACGTGAGGTGGCAGATGGAAAAATTCGCCGTACAGTTTGAGGAGCACAAGAGCGAAGATCGCGAGAAAGTCCTCTCGTGGGGACACGCGTTGACCAATCTCGCGAATATCTCCGGCCATTGTTCATCGGAATGGTAAAAAAAAATTCGTTTACTTGAGGATCAAGTTAGTTTCTACAATGATTGGGATGTCTAGGTTTTAGGTTTAAAGGTTGAAACTTTATTGTTTAGATTCGATCTGATGATGAAGTTCCGACAGTGATGGGTTGTCTGTTTTTTTTTTTTTTTTACTTTGGTCGGATTTTTTAATTCCTATGTCCGATTTTGAATCGTGTTCTGATGTTGTTTATCTGTCTCTTCAGGGAAGATGACTCGATGATGGTGGACGAGATTGCTAGGAGGATATCAACGTGGATTGACACAACGAGAAAACCAACAAGAACCGGAAGTAACCTAGTGGGGATTGATGTACACATGAAAGCTGTGTCGCGGTTAATAGATCTGAACTCGAAGAAGAAGTCTGTGAGAGTGATAGGTATCTGGGGGAGAGGAGGCAACGGTAGATCGGCTCTCGCTGAGTTCGTGTACAAGAACATCTGTCAACACTTCGGAAGCCATTGCTTCCTGGAGAATGTGAAGAGGATATCTCAGGACCGTCACATGTCGCATCTACGCCAAGAGGTTCTTAAAAGGGTGCAAGTAGAATCGAACCAGAAGGTTCTGCTAGTGGCGAACGAAGTTAATAAACTTGAACACTTTGATGCTCTTGCAGAGGATTTCAGCTGTTTTGGTCCGGGGAGTATAGTTATCATCACTACACAAGACAAGCAGTTGCTTGTTTCAGCCGGTATAAAGCTTGTTTACGAAGCCGAGCCTCTGGCGTTCCAGAAAGTTCGTGAACTATTCAGACAGTTAGGTTTCAGAGTCAGGGAGGGAGCTATTGAGTCTGAATTGTGTAAGGGAACTAATCTTGCCATGAAATGGTTAGGTTGTTGTCTACCTGTTAGATCTGGTTACAGGAAATTGTCTTAATTTGTTTTTTTTCATGTATCATTAAGTTTAGTATATGGCTAAACTTAGTAAGATGTGGCTAAAGAATTTTCCTTTCTAATAAAAACTTCGAACAATTCTTTCCATCTTATCTATTAAAAGAAAAGTCATAGCTCTTTTCATGTGTGATATTTTAAAATAAATCATTCCCTAGAATATTGTTACATTATCTTTTATATTTACATAACAAAATCCTAACAATATACTTAGCTATTTTTTATTCCAAATATATTAGTTCCCTTTTCAAATATATATCATATGTAATTGTCTATCTTATCAAATAAATACAACATCGTATGTAATCGTATCCATCACATAATTCTTATGCAATACTTTAATATCTATATAATTTTGAGTTTAAATAATATACAATTTTGTTTAAAAAATTATATGCTTTAAAAATGAAGATCAAAACCAAATTTATATAAAAATATTTTAAAAGATAAATTAATTTTAAATTTGATGAATAAAAATAAAACAAATATCCGCGCGGTTGCGCGGATTAAACTCTAGTGTATAAAATTAAATCAGAAAAATCACATAGGTATAGGCCGGGGCTATAGGTTACAACTTTATCGACTTTTCAAACTGAAGAGTTCAGATTAAGGTTATGAATGGGGTTTGCGGGACGGGACGTAATTGATACAGTACAAGTGCGATTTTCAAAATGTTACCAATCAGCAATTACAAAACTAAAAAGGCGGTTTTGTTTAAATACCGCACTCAGCAAAAAAATGTTTTTGTTTGTTCTATCACGTAAAATAACGCACTTGTTTTATAGCATCTTCGATTTTGGTGTGGTTGAAGTGCGTTTTTAACTGTAACACTTACGTACTATCATCATTCAATTAATAATATTCACCTGTTACATGAAAACCTTACGTACTAATTGAAGTATTTTAATATATATTTGTTACAAAAATAATTGGTCAACCAAAACTTTAAAATAATATTTCATGTTTTCATGAAAAATGTCATTTGAAGATTTTTTTATTTTTTCTGCGGTTTATAATATATATACATTTATGTAACTATTTTAATATATATAAAAATATATTAAAAATATATACATTTTTCATTTACACATCTGTTTAGCTATTTTAATATATATATATATATATATATATATATATATATATATATATATATATATATATATATATATATATATATGCTACAAAAATAATTGGTTATCCAAACCGTTAAAAATAATAGTACGTAATTATATTTCTAAAATTCTAAAATCTTACCCTAAACCCAAAACTATACCCTAAAAACCTGAATCTGAAAAAAAAATACATGTAATACCAGAAATACACCATACACTCAAATATACTTAATATATACTACTCCCTTTGTTTCATATTAAGTGTCATTTTGACCTTGTGCACACAGATTAAAAAATAATTAATTTTGTATATTTTCTATATAAAAACACAATTACATATACACCTAACCATATTTCAACCAATAAAAAAATAAATTACTACATAAAATTAATAAATTTTGCATTGAAAATCGAAAATGACACTTATTTTGTAACGAAAAAATTTCTCTACAACGATACTTAATATGAAACGACATAGGGAGTATGATTCTTGGGTCTACTCAAACTTGAACCGAGATTCACGGATCCAAAAAAATTATATCCAATAAGTAGTTTAGTCTAGCTCCAGACCCTGATCTGAACTTGTATGTTTGGGTTGGTTCTGGTTCGGGTAAAATACCAAACCCTACTAAATTTTAGAATATAGATTATAAACATACATGAAAATAATTTTTTAATATATATATATATATATATCAAAAATTTGTTTGAGATGAATTTTGGTATTTAAATTTTTCTAAATAATAAAGAAAATTTAATATCCATAACACTAAATAAACAATTTTCATTTTAATTATATTAAATATATTGATATATCTATTTTACATTATTTAAATTTTTCTTAACTGTTTAATTCTGCACTATAGATTTTCACCAATCAACACAATTCCGCACCGCTAATTTTATCAAAACCGCACTTGTCCCGCAAAACGCACGAACCGCAGTTGAACCGTCCCGCACCTAAATTCTGTCCCGCTTATTTTACTAAATCCGCGGTCACCATTTGGACCCTAATACTAATGTTAGCCTTTGACTCTTTCGTCTTAAACAATACCGGGAGTGGCTCTGACTTTATTTCTTAATTCTGAACACAGAATACCATGACGTACCAGAAAAATAAAAAAAGTCTATTTGACTTCTTCATTGATTATAGTAAAACAAAACACTGTACTACTCTGCGACGAATATGTGACTCGGCAAAGTATAGTAGCATACGTTACTTTTACGTTACGACTTACGAACTCAGTGACTGCACGACAATATCGTATAAAATATTTTAGAAACTTTTTTTTTTTGAAAAAATATTTTAGAAACTTTCCACGACGATTCTATATACTTAGCAAAAAACTTGTATTAATTTTCAAGGTACGATAAAAGTATCCAAATCTCCAGCATCTGTGACGTTGCATGCGTAATGCGTTAAACATAAATTAAACTATTACTTTGGAATATATGATTGTGACATAACAAACACTTCTATAACTTTTGTGAAAAATAACATGTTTCAACTTTAGGATATGACTACTATATTTTTTCACTTGCACGTAAACATGTCTCTATAAAGGTAGAACCATTCTTTGGCGATTTAGAATAACTCGGTTTTTACTTTTTAAACGTTCACGGTTCTAGGACGTACGGCACGTGAAGAACCATGTTTTCCATATGATCTCAGGCAAAAATCATGGACACATATTTTATTTTTATTTTTTTGGTTGAATATGCTTCTTATTACAATAGCTCGAAATGTATAACATATACGTATATTGTTTTTAAGTTTCCATGAAATGTTTAGCTATAGGAAACTAGACAAAACGCACAAAGTGGGCGGCTGGTCTAAGTTTATGATAAAACATAGACTGTCGTAGATTAAAAAACTGTATAGAGTTTATTGATATCTTATAAGTCGTCGTTGTTCAAAAAAAAAAATCTTATAAATCGTCAAATTATTTAAACAAACCTGCTTATCATACAGAAAGAGTTTTTCAAAAAAAAAAAAAAACAGAAAGAGGATCACGGGTCTTTACATTAGACTGCAAAATACATAAGTTATAAGTTCAAACAAAACAATTTAAAAATATATCTAAGTACACATTAGCTAATTTAACTATTTGACCTTTTATTCCATATAATCCACTAATTAATTAAACCTTTTACATAAACTGGATATCTAACGAATAAAATGAGCAGATTCTTTTTAGGTTTATCCTGAAATTCCATACACCCCGTTACAAAATTCACAATAATGTTACTCAGAATATAATTGTAATTCTCTATTATCATAAATAAAACTAATTTGTTATCCATGTTTTGGTAAACTTGCCAAATGCTATTAAACAGAAAAATCCCAAAAGAGAAGATAAATAAATCATGAAATAAGAGTTACACACGTTGTTATAAAATTTTTTTGCTCGAATATATATTATATTAGTATTTAAAGATTATTAAAGGTTGAAGCAGTATACGTACACCACAAGAAATACGTACGCCACAAGAAATAAACTCGACTTCTTAGCTAAGGGGTCGGGTGGGCCAAATTTATGATGAAATATTAAAATAGAAAGAAAATTACAAGGCGTAAGAGCAGCATTATCACTGAAACACTTATGGGTTTTTTTTTAAAAAAAATTTGTCTAACTAAAAATTTAAAATTAAAAAGCGTATTTTGCGAATTGTCACTTGACGGTAGGACCCACAAACAGTACAAAAAACCCACCACAATCGATCCTTATTTCATGACTTTAGAAACTGGTTTTTATGGTTTAGTGAAGTTTACACATTACTTTTTTAAAAAGAAATTCCCTTTTAAAAACTCCAATAATACTGCTCTAAGTATAATGAAGATAAAATGTACTGATTTCCTATAAGTCGAATTATTAAACAAAAAATGATCACTAGATCTTTACATTTTGCTGCAATATTAAAGTCATAGAGAAATTATTTATTTATAATCATCGATATTTCAGTTCATTTTCATAGCGTTTTCACATAAAAATGAGGGTGTACTTAGAGAACAAAATGGAGATATTCTTATCATTCTAACCTGATTAAAAAATTATGTACAAATGGTTTTATACTTTTATGCAATGTTTCTTGGAAATTTAAGGGTAATTTCATTACCGTTAAGCGTTACCTAAGTGTGTCTCTTCCTCTATAGAAACTATAAATAGTTTCATAACTCCTTTTTTGTCTAACTCGCAAACTCAAAAAGGTCAAATTAAAAAAAAAAAAAAACTAAAGATGAACAGAATATTGAAAAAACTATCGTGCTTTAAGACAAAAGTTAAATCGTTACGACTATTCGAATCCAACTCATCACTGTCTTCTTCATCTTCTTCCTCTTTCACTCCTCAGAAATACAACGTCTTTCTAAACTTCAGAGGCGCAGATACTCGCAAGAACTTCGTCAGTTTTCTCTACAGAGACTTAGTGGCGAAAGAGATTCGAACTTTCAAAGACGACAAGGAGTTGGAGAGGGGCCGTCCGTTTCCACCGGAGCTTCTATAAGCAATCAAAGGGTCAGAGATCGCCGTCGTGGTGGTTTCTAAGACTTACTCAGCTTCCTACTGGTGTCTTGAAGAGCTTGTGAAGATTCTGAAACTCGAGAAACAGGGTTTGATCAAAGTGCTGCCTATTTTCTACGACGTCGATCCTTGTGACGTGAGAAGACAAACCGGAGCAGTCAAGAAACATTTCGAGAAACACAAGAAGAGACTAAGCAGAGAGAAGGTCAAATCTTGGAGGGATGCGTTGAATTATTTGGCTGAGCTCTCTGGTGAATGTTCACAGAACTGGTAAGATATCTTTTCTATATTCGATGAGTTTTCTTCTTGATCAGTTCTTGACTATTCTGTTTTGCTCTGTTTTTACTCTGTTTTACTCTGTTTTTGCTCTGTTTTGTTCTGTTTTGCTCTGTTTCTACTCTGTTGTTGCTCTGTTTCACTCTGTTTTTACTCTGTTTGCTTTGTTGTTTACTCTGGTTTTTTCTCAGGGAAGATGACTCGAAGCTGGTCGTTGAAATCACAGAAAGAATATCAAAGATGTTGTTCTCCGTAAAACCAAGAAATGGTAATAACCTAATTGGTATCGATGAACACATGAATGAATTGTATCCACGGTTAGATTTAAGCTCAAAGGAAGGTGTGCGAGTCATTGGGATATGGGGAAGAGGAAGCATGGGAAGATCAGCACTTGCAAGACACGTTTACGAGAGCATCTCTCATAACTTTGAAGCTCACTGTTTCCTCGAAGACGTGAGAAAGATCTCACAACATTGCCGCAAATCTCATCTACAAGAAGAGCTTCTTTCCATGATGCAAGGGGAAGGGTTGAACACAAAGAGCTCTCATAGGTGTCTTAAAGCGATCAAAGCAAGGCTCAGGAACAAGAAGGTTCTACTTGTGGCTAACGACGTGGACAAGATCGAACAGTTAGAATCCCTTGGTGAGGAGTTTAGCTGGTTTGGTCATGGCAGCAGAGTCGTCATAACCACACAAGATAGGCAATTGCTTAGTTCATGGGGTGTGAAGATTGTCTATGAAGTTGAGTTCTTGAAATGCTGCGAAGTTCGAAAGCTCTTTAGGTCAGAAGCATTCAAACAGAGAGAGGTGGATCCTGTTGGTTTGGAACAGTCTACATATCATCCACACATGAATTTTCTTGGTATTAATTTCATTTTGAAATGTTTGGTGGCTTTGTTATGTGACACAGGTCAGCTTAAGGAAAGACTGAGTGCATTAATATATACTCGCTAGTTCTAAAAATGAAAAATACAAGCCTTTTGTGTATACAAAGAGTAGATTTAGGTCAAATACTTTTTTTTTTGTTGTTGTTTATACTATTGTTTAGGTACATGAATATTGAATTGGTGTGTTTGTTTGTTCTTTATTTTCTTTTGGATATGGATTTACCAGTTGTATGTAACACTCTTCTTTTGGTAAGGAATAAAGAATACACCATTCTTTTTGTTTTTGTTTAAGTAAACCTTTTTTTTTTTGAGAAAATTGTTTAAGTAAACCTAAGAACATTAAATCCAAGTTTATGTAAATTAATTGCTAAAACGATTGAATAAAGATGGATAAATATTACATGTGACTGAATAAATATTAGTAAAAACTGGACTAACAAGTAAACTGAACCAACACAAATGGGACAATGTTAATTCTGTCCAAATTCGATCACATTTCTTTCAAAGGAAACCGATAAAATAGTATTTCTATTTAGTTTTGTGGTTACGGTTATATCTCAGCCTGAATAGGTGTGATAGTAGTTAATAGTTATACGTCACAATACCATCAATATGCCCATTTCGATTAAATTTCTGATTTTCTCATCATCTTCGTGGAAAAGAAAATGAATCAGACACCGTTGCAAAACAAACAACGTGCTATTTGCTTATAACTTGATATGCAACACTCCAATCTCTTCGTTATGTTATGCATTATCTCTTTATGTGAAACAAGAAATGTTGGTTATTAAATTATATTTTGGTTACTTCTGCACACCTTCGTCTCTCTTTTTTTTAACACTGAAAATATTATATAACATTGACGGATTCGAAAGTGAGATACATGGATGATACACTGAGCCAGCAGAACACATGTTCCCTGGAAACTATGGCCGGCGAAAACAAGGTTTTCCCGGAAGTTAAAGCCCTAAACAAAGGGAAATACAACAGACTTTACAAGGATCAAAAGAAACCAAAGGATGCACGAAAACATTAACGCATACAGAAAAGGTCAAACCCAAAACTTGCATGCAGAACCACTTAAACTTCATGTGAACTCTGACAAAGGATTATCAAAAACTAGTTGATAATCAGATCCTCCAATAGTGAATAAGCACAATCCATTTAATGCATGTAGACCACAGCTTCAATTTCAGAAAGACTGAACTGAAACAGACTTTCAATGGCGAAGGAAGCAGTAAAGCGACCGAAGAAACGCCTAGAAAGAAGCTAACCGATGGACGAGAACCCGACCAGGTCTCTTGGGAAATAACATGGAGCGATCTGATCCACGCCAGACCAAACTAATCCAAAGATAACAGATTAGAAAGGGATCGGACCTGAAGTGAATCCAGAGTAAATCACAGAGGAAACAGAGACATGCAAGCAGGAAGTGAACCGATTCAACATCATCTGATGGACAAGACAAAAAGATTTAGAGCCAATCGCAGACAAGAGATAAAGTGGGTAAACCACACGGATGATCGGAAAGATCCAGTAACTCTTGCTGCAAAAGGACTAAATCCCGACCAGAGCAAACATCATGCATCCTTGAATCTTCGATCACACCACCGAAGAAAAACAAGAAGAAACGAAAGGATCGACCGACTCCGGTGTTAGAGAAGCCACCGGAGTCGATCACCGGAGATCAAAGAGGAAGCTCGAGATAGAGAGAATATTTAGAGAGATAATATTTTAGAGAGAAGCAGATGTTGTTTTCGATCCCCAACTCTCTATAAAGTCTTAATTTTAACACACCTTCGTCTCTCTATATCTTACTTTCTTAATAGTGTTTAATAATTATTATTATTTCACCTACATTTCCCATTTGATACAAAGTCGCACCATGTGCATTGAAAAAATAATAGGAAAACTACGAATGTATTTGTAGACGGTAGTACTGGTACAGTATGCATGAAACACTGCTCTTAATATCGGTTGCCTAAGCGCATAAGAAAGACACCCAAACGCCCTGATTATTGTCTAATCAAACGAAAGCTTTGTTAACGCGTGTGATTAATTGGATGTCTGTTTAATTTAATAGATGTTGGATCTTCCACAAGGATATTCAATTGATCCGTACTATTTTTTTTTGTAAACTAAAAAAGTAATAATGAAAGAGTCAGAAATCCGTACTATTCAATTGATCCGTACTATTTGTGAAAATTATTTAGTTTAATGGTTTAATAGATGATTCATTATACCAAAAACTTTAGATTTTGAGTTTCAGGAAAAAACACTTTATCAATAATTATACAGATTAATAATTTTTTTTTTGTAAATATTTGATATACTACAATATAAATAGAACTATCAACTATTTAAAAAAATATAGAACTATTAAACATATATTCTTTTTTGTCTATGTATTTCAATAGAAAACAATAAATTCTTGTGAAAAAAAAAATTATTACAAACTTTCGAATTAGTTGAATGTGATTTGTTAAGACATTCCATATAATAGACTTGTAAAACAAATATCTTATCTTGATATTCGTCGAAAATATACAGTTTTTTTCTACACAACACGGTCAGAAATTAACTGACAGAATCAAAGTTGACAATAAAAAATGAAAAGAAAATTCGAGGAAATATACTTCTCTCGAAGTAAGAGCAAGTCTCTCTTGAAACTCACGAACACCGGCAACTTATAAAAATGGGCTCTTTTTCTCTCCACTCAGACAGAATCATTCAAGATGTCTTCTTCTATTACACCAACCACCTCCCTTCGGAAGTACGATGTCTTTCTGAGCTTCAGAGGACCCGACACTCGCCGCAACTTCATCAGCTTCCTCTACAAAGAACTCGTCCAAAGGAACATCCGCACCTTCAAAGACGACAAGGAGCTTGAGAGCGGCCAGAGAATCTCGCCGGAGCTAGACCGCGCCATCGAGGAGTCGAAGTTCGCCGTCGTTGTCGTCTCCGCGAACTACGCAGCCTCCACATGGTGCCTTGAAGAACTCGTCAAGATCATGGATGTCGAGAATAAAGGCTCCCTCACCGTGATCCCCGTCTTCCACGGCGTTGACCCGTGTCACGTGAGGCGGCAGATCGGTCAAGTCGCCGTACAGTTGGAGAAGCACGAGATGAGAGAAGATCGCGAGAAAGTCCTCTCGTGGAGACAAGCGTTGACCAATCTCGCGAGTATCTCCGGCGTCTGCACATTGAAATGGTAAATAAAAAATCGTTTACTTGACGATCAAGTTACTACGATGATGGGATGTCTAGGTTTAGGGTTTAAATGGTTGGATCTTTTTTGTCTTCAGGGAAGATGACTCGATGATGGTCGATGAGATTGCTAAGAGGATATCAACGGTGATTGATACAACGAGAAAACCAACGAGAACCGGAAGTAACCTAGTGGGGATTGATGCACACATGAAAGCGCTGTCACGGTTAGTAGATCTGAACTCTTCGAAGAAGAATGTGAGAGTTGTCGGGATTTGGGCGAGAGGAGGCAACGGTAGATCAGCTCTCGCTAAGTTCGTGTACCAGAACATCTGTCAACACTTTGAAAGCCATTGCTTCCTGGAGAACGTGAAGAGGACATCTCAGGATCGGCACATGTCGCATCTACGCCAAGAGGTTCTTAAAAGGGTGCAAGTAGAATCGAACCAGAAGGTTCTGCTAGTGGCGAACGAAGTTAATAAACTTGAACACTTTGATGCTCTTGCAGAGGATTTCAGCTGTTTTGGACCGGGGAGTATAGTTATCATCACTACACAAGACAAGCAGCTTCTTGTTTCGGCCGGGATAAAGCTTGTTTACGAAGTGGAGCTTCTGAGGTTCCGGAAAGTTCGTGAACTATTTAGACAGTTGGGCTTCAGAGTGAGAGAGAGAGCCATTGAGTCGGTTTTGTGTAAGGGAACTAGTCTTGCCATGAAATGGTTAAGTTGTTGTCTACGTGTTAGATCTGGTTAGGGGAAAGTATCTTAATCGTTTTTTTTTCATGTATCATTAAGTTTAGTGTGGCTAAACCTAGTAAGATGTGGCTTACACCTAGGAATGTTTTATACTATTTTTGGAGTGAGTTTGCTGGTGTATAGAAGAATTATCATTCTTGATTTGATTAAATAATACAAATTCTTTTTCAAGTTTTGCTTCTTGTTTTTTTATGTTAAGTTCCTAACTTCCATTATTGATTTCGAACCTAACATGACTAACATGCAAAAACAGAGAAAGAGAAGCTTTTGAAGAGGATGATCTGATCTCATTTCACACTTTCTGTCTAAGAAAGACCAACAGTGAGTACTGTTTCTGTCTCTGCCTGATAATTTACATTGTCCGATCTATGCTTTTATTGATTGATATCTTATATTCTTGGTTGGTTTTACCAACAAATCATCTTGTAGATCCATGTAAATCTGATATATACAAGTCCTCTGTAAGAAATTATGTTGTACTGGTCTTGTTTCATTGCAAAACTGTTGGACTCTCCATTGTTGAAGAGATCAAAATAAGGATCCATTGATTTGATGACTGATGAGTTACATATTGCATATTGGATGGAGATAAGAGCGAGGGGATGTTGTTCTGTACAGCTTATTGACGGTGGTATATACAATGTCTCTGGCATTGGTCATTTCATTAAAGAGGTGAAACTTGGAGCGTGTGGCCTCCTCTCCATCATGGGTCCTCAAAGCAGCGGTATGCAAATATACAATACAGAACAGTGTTTAACAGTAATCTGATTGACAGAATCTCATAGAACATTTGTGGTTTTTGACAGGGAAGAGTACACTATTGAATAGTTTGTTTGGAACAAACTTTATGGAGATGGATGCATTCAAGGGAAGGTATGTATTATGATCTTAGATCGTAACCTTCAATTATTGATATTCCAAACACCAATTACAGCAAGAACGACACTGATTATGCAGAACTAGAGATTACAATCACATATCGATCATAACGTCTCATGCAAGTTTCCACAATATTCAGCATAACCGCTTGAGACGCCAGCTTCGGCAGCAGTTGTTTCCAAAGAGATTGTTTTTCCTTCGTTACGGCTAGAACTTGCGAGTTTTCAATAGAATAAGAAGCCAAAGTTTTTTGGGTATTCTAAAACTAAACAAGAGCTTTACATTATCGTTCTGCTATATTAGTCGATATCAGAACGAGCACTTTGATTATGTTTCCATACCACATGTTCCTCGAAAGTACATGCTATTTCATCGAGGAATATCCATTTGTTTCATCTGATTTTTTTTATGAGAAGTTCAAAGAAATTTATGGTGATCCGTGTATGACGTAAACGAAGATGAAGGTAAAAAAAAATTTGTCCTCCGATCTTTGATATCTACGATGGTGTAGATCCGATGTTATATGATTTGGATCCACTCGTTTCTATCTTTGATGAGGTACAATTGCTTATTTGCTTAATGACGCGTGTGCACAAGATGACAAAACCAGCTTTTGACATGTCTTATGCGTTGACAAAAACATTGTGTGGACTTAACATGTTTACCAAAAAAAAAAAAACATTGTGTGGAGAATTTTTATCAGCAAAATGTCATTGAAGTCTGGTGTGACTTGTCCCTTCCTTCGACAAAGTCAACTTGTCTTATACCAAATATGTCAATGTAAGTAAACACTTTATGAAGATTTTCAAGCTTGCAATGAATTTTGACGTTCAAAATTGTGAGTGAGCAATTTTTTTATTGTAGATGCATCAAACACTAAGATTTGAGGGTGAATCTTCTCCGATCCGAAAAGAATTATGCAAAGCAAATATTTAAAATATTCTAAATACTTTAATTATTTTTATTTAGTTATTTTATTCTTTAAAAAAATTATAGTATTAGTTATTGTTTAATACTAGTTGATAATTAGTAGTTGGTGTCTATTCTTTTAATATTAGGGTTTGAGTTCTATATAAATAATCATCCTCTTGGTTTTGTAGAGGACTAGCTATTATTGATTATTAACAAATAAATTGTTTCTTCTTTAAACTCTTGTTGTAACTAGAATTTGTGGATTCTCAACGGAATAAAAAATTTTAATCTCTTGGATATTCTAAAACTAAACGATAGCTTTACATAGCTTCCACTACACCACATAAAGAATAATCGATAGAATCAAAGTTGGCGATAAGAAAATGCGAGGAAATGGTCATTTCTCAAGTAAGACTATATACAAAGTTGTTTTTTTTTTTGCAACACAAAGGTTTTTTATTTAACTTATACTACTTTTTTTTTAATTTTAACATTTTAGATCTTTTAGTCTATTAAATGAAAAACACACTAACAAAGTAACCTTGATTTCGGGTGAAATTTATACAATTAATTTGTCATTAAAAATTGGGGGCCCTTAAAAATTACACTAATTTTAGAATGATATACAACTATGACTTCAAATTATTTGATTCTCATGTTCATTTTATTAACCGGTGAAATTTATGTGTGGTATACGCTGTTATGTTGATCTAACCAAAAATGATTTACACAACATATTATTTTGTTGGTTTGAATATTGAAGGGGCCATATTAGCAAATACATACTATATAAAAACACTGTAAAATCATGACCAACTTATTATTTTGCTGCATAAAATGAAAATAACATCCGCGCAAATGAGTGGATCAAATTTTAATTTTTTATTTATTTCCATATAATCATTCAACATTGATTCACCTTTTATTAAACTTTTATATTATACAATGATTTTGTTTTAAAAAATTTACATCATATTTTAACATTGTATTGCGAATTATTCTTATATATTTTTTGTAAACACATAAAATATGTTTAGTTGCATAATTAAGTGTTTCCTGAAAAATACTATATAAAAATATTTTTCTATGTTCAAATTGTAAATAAAGTTTCTAGTTGAAAATGATGTATATTTTATTTTAAAAATTGTAAAAATTGGAATGTGTAAAAAATTAAAAATTTCATCATTCATTTATAATTTAACACTTATATTAACCTTTATTTTATTTTTTTGAGAAAAAAGTTTGTGGATCTTCATACATTTATTTGAGTTGATTGATATATAATTGTCCACATCAATAGTGCCCCGTTGTTTTCTCCTCGGACGAATCTTTTTTTTATCCACTTTGTTTTGTTTGATTTTTTCAAGACCACCATTAATACATTAATTATACTTCGTCTACAAAATGCGAGGAAGGTAGAGAGGAAATGAAAAAAATTCATGGCCGTACACGCCTTCACAAACACGACTAAATCTATAAAAGTGTCATTCAAATTGTTTTTTAAAAAAGACTATAAAGGGGGGCTAATTCGCTTGTTGACAAAAATAATACTAATAGAAAACTCACTTGAGAGAATCATTAAAATGCCTTCTATTACAGCAACTACCTCCCTCAGGAACTACGATGTCTTTCTGAGTTTCAGAGGACTCGACACTCGCCGCAACATCGTCAGCTTTCTCTACAAAGAGCTTGTTCGGAAGAACATTCGTACTTTCAAAGACGACAAGGATCTTGAGAGTGGTCGGATGATTCCGCTGGAGCTCGCACGCGCCATCGAACAGTCGAAACTTGCCGTAGTTGTGATCTCCAAGAAATACGCAGCGTCCACTTGGTGCCTCGAAGAGCTCGTCAAGATAATGGATTTCGTCAACAAGGGCTCCCTCACCGTGATTCCAGTCTTCCACAACGTGAATCCCTGTCACGTGAGGAGACAGATCGGTCAAGTCGCCTTACAGTTTAAGAAGCATGAGAAGAGAGAAGATCACGAGAAAGTCCTCTCCTGGAGGCAAGCATTGACCACTCTGGCGAATATCTCCGGCTATTGTTCAAGGAAAAGGTAAAAAGTTCGTTACAATGATGTGATGTCTATGTTTTACTTGAGAGGTCGGATATTTAATGTAAGATTCGATCTGAATCGTTTTCGTTTGTCTGTGTCTTCAGCAAAGATGAATCGACGATGGTCGAAAACATTGCTGAGAAGATATCTATGTTGATTCGTACAAGGAAAACAAGAAGCAATGAGAGGACTGATGGGCACATGGAAGACAAGCAGCTTCTTGTTTCTGCCCGCATAAAGCTTGTTTACGAAGTAGAGCTTCTGAGGTTCGGGAAGGGTTAGGTTGTCTTGGTGTTATATCTGGTTAGGGGAAAGTGTAAATCATTTTTCATGTATCACTAAGTTTAGTATATGACTAAACTTTAGTAATATGTGGCGGGGAATGTTTTATTCTATTTTTGGAGTGGGTTTGATGGTGTATAGGAGAATTATTATTTTTTTATTTGTTTGAGTGAATAATACACAATTTTTTTTTTCAAGATTGGCTTCTGATGTGGTTCCATATGCCTAACAGATTTGTAGATGACATCTTAAGTTCCTAACATGACTAACATGCAAAAACAGAGAAAGAAGATCTGATCTCACTGACACTTTCTGTCTAAAGAAAGACCAACAATGGGTACTGTTTCTGTCTCTGCCTGATAATCTTTGTTGTCTGATTTATATGCTTTTATTAATTGATATCTTATATTCTTGGTTTGTTTTACCAACAAGTCATCTTGTAGATCCATGTAAATCTGATATACACAAGTCCTGTCTCTCTGTTCTCTTTAAGAAATAATGTTGTATTGGTCTTGTTTCATTGCAAAATTGTTGGACTCTCCATTGTTGGAGAGACCAGATAAGGATCCATTGATTTGTGATGAGCTACATATATTGAATGCAGATAAGAGCGAGGGATGTTGTTCTGTACAGCTTATAGACGGAGATGGTATATACAATGTCTCTGGCATCGACCATTTCATAAAAGAGGTGAAACTAGGAGAGTGTGGCCTCTCTTATGCTGTTGTCTCCATCATGGGTCCTCAAAGCAGCGGTATGCATTCTTTTAGGGGAGGAGAGAGTTCTGCAATATTCAGAATCTTACAGAACATTTATTGTTTGACAGGGAAGAGTACATTATTGAATAGTTTGTTTGGAACAAACTTTATGGAGATGGATGCATTCAAGGGAAGGTATGATAATCATTTGACAGTATTTAAAAACTCGTCTCCTGATTTGGAACTGTCTATAGGTCCCAGACCACAAAAGGTATCTGGCTTGCAAGATGTGCTGGTATAGAGCCTTGCACACTTGTAATGGATTTGGAGGGCACAGATGGAAGGGAGAGAGGAGAGGTTATTCTTTGTATCATTACCACTTTGTTTTAGTGTGTAACATTGATAAAGTTTGTTGTAATCATGTTTCCTACTTTTTCTAACCAGGATGATACTGCATTTGAGAAACAAAGTGCTCTTTTCGCTCTTGCTATCTCGGATATCGTCTTGATCAACATGTAAGTTTGTAGTAGAAACTTTCTCGTATATAAACTTTCACTTTTTGTTACAAGGATACTACTTTCATTACATTCTTAACGCTTATGTTGTGTTTTTTTTAAGGTGGTGTCACGATATTGGACGTGAACAAGCTGCTAATAAACCTCTCTTGAAAACTGTCTTTCAGGTACTTGTTTGTGATCAGAAAGTTAAAAAAACTCTTTACGTGTATCACAAGTTATCTTCTTTCCCTTGGATTCATATTCTTTGGAGTTGTGTGTTTGACAGGTTATGATGAGACTGTTTAGTCCACGCAAAACAACAATGCTGTTTGTAATAAGAGATAAAACCAGGGTACACTCTCTTCTGTTTTCTTTATCATTATTATTACATTAACGTTATTGTTTTGTTGATGTGATGTTTGGCTGCAGACGCCATTGGAGAACTTAGAGCCTGTCTTAAGAGAAGATATTCAGAAGGTAGTAAAGAAGTAACTTTCAGCTAATTCCAAATTGATATATTCATATAAAGGTAGCTGATCAATGATTTGTTCTTGAATGTGGCAGATATGGGATTCTGTTCCAAAGCCTGAAGCACACAAAGAAACTCCAATGAGTGACTTCTTCAATGTATGTTATGTTATATAATGGTTGCCACATTTCAGATATTTCATGCTGTTTTTGTCTCTTTTGATTGTTAGGTTGAAGTTGTTGCTCTTTCCAGTTATGAGGAGAAGGAAGAACAGTTTAAAGAGCAGGTGTTGTTTTTATTATAGATGTGTTCCAAGTTAGCATGTTCATATTCTTTTTGTTATGAAACTTAGGTTGCTAGTTTGAGACAACGGTTCATGCATTCTATTGCACCGGGTGGTCTTGCTGGAGACAGAAGAGGAGTAATTCCAGCTTCAGGTTTTGCATTTAGTGCAGATCAAATCTGGAGAGTTATCAAGGAGAATAAAGATCTTGACCTTCCTGCCCACAAGGTAAGCTTATAGTAATAGCTTTAGAATTTGTTTTTATACTTCCTCTGAGTTCATTCTTCTTGCAGGTCATGGTAGCTACCGTGCGGTGTGAAGAAATTGCAAATGAGAAGTTTTCTCATTTCATTTCTAACGAGGTAATGTTCACTGTTTGTAAGCATCTTTGTGAGTCACATAGTCACTAACCAACAACCTTTTTGCTTTACAGGACTGGCGCAAACTTGATGAGGAGGTGCAAGCTGGTCCAGTTTCTAATTTTGGAAAGAGGCTTACTTCTATTCTTGGTTCTTGCTTATCAGAGTAAGCACATCAATTTTTTAATCAATCTACTCTCACACATAAACTTTATATATTTTCTTAAGATAATTTGTTTTATTAGATATGATGGGGAGGCTACATTCTTTGATGAAGGTGTCAGATCTTCAAAGAGACATCAACTTCAAGAAAAGCTTCTCCAAGTAATATATCTTTTGTTCAAGCTTAAATAAGCTTGTTCTGTCACACTCAGAAACATATACTATATGCTTTCTAATTATATGATTTTAACCTTACAGCTAGTGAACCCAGCGTTTCAAGATGTGTTAGGACACATAAGATTTGGGATGCTTGAAAAGTTCAAGGCTTCCTTTGATAAAGCTTTGGAGATTGGTGAAGGCTTTTCTTCAGCTTCCAGTGCTTGGTTCAAGTCTTGCATGGCTCAATTCGATGAAGAGTGTGCAGGTGCCATCGTTGAACAAGCCGACTGGGACACAGCTAAAGTAAGGGACAAGCTAGTTCGTGACATAGAGGTTCACATTTCTTCTATCAGGACTTCCAAGCTATCTGAACTTACAAGCCAGTACGAGGTAAACAGAAAGAATCAAAAAACGCTTTGGAACATTGAGTTATGTTACTGATTTAGCCTATGACTTGCAGTCCAAGCTTCATGGAGCATTGTCTGAACCAGTGGAAGCTTTGTTGGAAGGAGCGAATGATGAAACGTGGAGAACAGTAAAGAAGCTTCATCGGCGTGAAACTGAATCTGCTGTGTCTGGATTCAGTAGTGCATTAGCCTGTTTTGACATTGAAGAAGAGATAAGAGACAAGATGGTGAAAAGCCTTCAGGAGTATTCAAGAGGTGTCATAGAATCAAAGGCAAAGGAAGAAGCAGGACGCGTTCTGATGCGTATGAAAGAAAGGTACATATAAAGAAAGCCTTTCAAGATTAGCTTAAAACAATGACTTAAGTGTGCTTATTCTTTCTATAGGTTTGGTACAATCTTCAGCCATGATTCTGATTCAATGCCACGTGTTTGGACCGGGAAAGAAGATATTCGAGCTATTACTAAAGCAGCTAGATCAGCTGTACGATCTGTTTCCCTATTAACGTTTTGTTATATAAGTCTTGAACAAAGTCTAAAACACCTTGTTGTGGTTTCTTGTTTCTTGTTTCTTGTTTCAGTCCTTGAAGTTGCTTTCAGTAATGGTTGTGATCAGGTTGGGTGATGAAACTGATAACATAGAGAAGACACTATCTGTTGCTCTTTTGGATCCAACAACGTCTAAAAAAAGCATTACAGCATCTGATCCATTGGCTTCAAGCACTTGGGATGAGGTATGTATTGACTCATCTCCAGTCTCTTTTCACTTCATTTAATTCTTGATATGTCTCCCATTTTTTTTTTAGATTCCATCATCAAGAACATTGATCACACCGGTCCAGTGTAAATCTATCTGGAGACAGTTCAAGACAGAAACCGAGTATACAGTGACTCAAGCCATATCTGCACAGGCATGATTACTTGCCTCACAAGTTATCTCTATGCTATGTTTTATGAATACTAATTGGTTATACTAATTCAGGAAGCGAACAAGCGTGGTAGTAACTGGTTACCCCCTCCATGGGCAATTCTTGCATTGATCTTACTTGGATTTAACGAGTTCATGACTCTTCTAAGGTTCCATAAAAGCTAGTACCGATTGTTTCATATCGATGAAATTGTTATGTAACATTCTTTTATTCTTATTGTAACAGAAACCCTCTTTATCTCGGTCTCTTATTTGTCGGTTTCCTTCTCTTGAAAGCACTATGGACACAACTAGATATCCCTGGCGAGTTCCGCAATGGTGTAGTAAGTAGCTTTCTCATGAATCATGGACTATTGATAATGATACTCATATATGATGTTACTAACTTATGGTTTCTTCTTCAGGTTCCAGGGCTCATATCGATATCAGCAAAGTTTGTTCCCACGGTCATGAACCTTCTCAAGAACCTTGCTGCGGAAGGTGAAGCTCCTCCCACAGCTAATCCAGAGAACCGTCGTCCAAGCAACAACACTTCTTCACATGCTTCCTCGTCAGAAAATCCAACAGAGCATAAAAGTGGCTCAAAGACAGATTAATCTTCTTACACTCCACAGTTTTTTTCCTTTGGTCAAATCACTCCAAAGTTTTGATTTCCAATACTTGGTGTTTGTTTTTCCTTGTTCACTGACTTACTCATGAGTTAAAAAACGCTGCGTTTTAGAACCTTTTGTTTTTTTTCTTAGAGCTTTTCTTTATACACAAAGTGACTTAAAAGCGATGAGACATGTTTTGAATTCGTTGATGTTTTTCTCTGCATGTAGATAAAATTGAAGGATTATAAATCTATTTACGATCTCAATAACTAATTTCTTGTAAGTTGAATCATGGGAAGAGATGGCAACCCCATGAAAAGAGAGGAGAAATTAATCTTTACATTAACTGCTTAGTGGTGAAAATTTATTTTTGCTGAGTGATGAAGTTTTGTAACTATGTTTTTACAAGATTGAATACATTTTCAGAATCCAACTCATGGATTGGTCATCGGTGTGTGTATTTGTTACCATCATTTCTTTGCATATCCACCGCCAACAACTCTGTAAAATACAGTATATCAAGTTACCAAAGTTTAAAGTATATATGAATTTAAACTTAAGTAGTTCAGATAATAGTACTATTAATATTTATCTAACTAAGCCAATTTTCAAAAAAAAATATATTTATCTAATAAAAATTGACCAAAAGCCTTTGTGGGGCTACTGGGTGTTTTATGTATAGGTGTGACTGTTTTGAAGACAGAAATCTCATGTGACACATGTATGGCTATCGTATGCGATGTGACATTTACAATTGATACTCGTACAAGGTGATTTTTGGAATCTTATTCAACAACAAAAGAAAAATAATGTTTTTGGAATTGTAATGCTTTTTTAGACGTTTCTGATCATGTCGTACACGGTGATTTGTATCCCTCTTAACGTTTTGTTTTTTTGAAGGTGAAAATGATTAATGGATACACTTTGAATCTATCAAGTCTTGATCCAACAGCTATCAGACCTCCTATTTTCGTATCGCCATTAATGATATAGACAAGCTGTACAACTCTCCTTTTTTGTATTCTTCAAGGAGAACACCGGTTAAGAAATTACTGGTCAACAAATACATCGGGCTAATGAAGATTTATTGATTTTGGCATTTTGAGGAGATTTCTTGAAACAATGAAGAAAACAAGTACAAGTGTGACGTATCATAAAAAAAAAAATGTATGACGTATCATTAGTTATGGCAACAACATGAAGAATATCCGTGTCAAATGATTTGAGGTACGGTTCTGCATTTAGAAACTTGGGACCGCATGCCTCACACGTATAGTCTATTCTCTATAAACTTGGGACCGCATGGCTCACGTGGAGTTTAATTCCACGTAACAGTTAGGCCATACGCATTAGAAGTTTAAAGGAAAGTATCACACGTTTTACGAGGAAAAAAATATATTAAAAAAAGCAAAAGCGGTGAACTCGGTTCGTCTCGCCTCTCCTGCGTGATACCTTCTCTCTTAAAGTTCATCACTGTAGCGCGGGCCCCACAACACGTGGCGGCCCGCGATTGATCAATTTTTTTTTTTTAAATCGAAAAAAAAAATTTAATAATAAAAAATTAAGAAGATGAACCCCAAAAGGGGTTCACTGATGCTCTTGCTCTTGCATTTAACTATTTTTAAAGTTTAGAAAAAATAATATGTGATGAATGTATGACAAAAAAAAAGCGGAATTTCAGGCGGAATACATTCCACGCTTGTTATTTTTTCTTCCATAATAGCATTTCTAATAATAACCACTAGGTAATAACCCGCGCCTTGTGCGGGATGTGATTATTAGTTTCGTTATTTTTAATAAAAAGACATTAAATCTGTTTTATCTGGATATTAGTTTGGTTTTAAGTTTTTTTTTTGATGCTTAATGTTCTAAAATATAACCATTATTTTAAATTAATATTTATTTTAGTTTATTCGGTTAAAATGTTTGATTTTTTGGTTTTTTCCGGTAAAACTAAAAATTAATATTATTGGTTTATTTTCATGTTATGAATTTTAAACAGTCGTCATGTCGAACCAATAGTTTCATATTATAGTTTCTAAACAGATAAATAGTTTGAAAAAAAAAATTATTAGGACAAATCATTTCACTACAATTTGGTCGGTAGTGAAAGAAGCATTAAAAAAAAATATTTCAACTTTCAAAAAAATTAGATACTTCAGTTACGGTGAATACTTAGTTACAATATGCTCACATCAAGGTGCACATGTATGTGTATGTAAAAAGTATATAAAAATAATTGACAAATATATAAAGATATAGTTAATTAATATTAAATAACATTTTTGTTCAGAATAATACATGAAAGATAAAATTAAAATTAGTTTAAAATAAAAAAGGCCTTGACATTAGTCAACTTTTTCATATAAATAAAATAAAATTGTATCTTTAAGTAGCGGTAGACACAGATCGAATATCTGGATATTTGGAAGCATTCATGTCGATTCGATCTTTAGCCACCTAGATATTCGGTGACTCGGATATCCGAAATGTTTTAGAATTTTAAAGAATATCCGATTTGATCTGTAAATAAAATAAAATTTTAAAAATAATTGAAAATTTTAATAATAACATTTTATTACAAAAATAAAACATTATTTAACTTTTTAAATTCTAGTACCTAATATAATAAATTTAATTCATAAAAAATATTGTAAAACTGATATAAAGTATAATATATATAATGTATATATATAATTCTTTACATATATGTATATATATGCATATAACAGATCGAGTTAGATATATGTTCCTAAAAATATTGGTATTTGTGAATTGCTTCTTTTTTTTATATTGTATTTTAGTATTTGATTTGTTTCGTAGAGTTTCGGATATCCAGATTTTTTGGTTCAATCAAAATGGATAACGAATCAAATCAAAATTTATGAATATTTTTTGCTCAACTTTATCCGTAAACAATAAAAATAATATATATATAGTTTGGTTTTTGATTCTTTATCTATTTTTATTTGAACCGAAAAATCAAGAGTTTTATTGAAACCATTATGTGAGTTTTATATTAAAAAACGCAAAATACGTAGTGTGAACACATTTATGAATATAGTGTGAACGCGTTAGCATATTTATTATCAAATTATTGTGAAGCTGCCACGTGTCTATTATAGTGTGAATGCATTTATCACAATGCTTCTCTTTTAATATATAAGGGATTTCGATAGAGTAACGTAAATAATCAATTCGACTTTAGTTTATGCGGTTTAATTCGAAATATATTTCAACCAGATAGGTACTTGTTATAAAACAAGAATTACAATCATAGATACATGCAACTTCACAGTCACATCGTACTTAGGATAAAGTCCAATATGTTTGGATTACTAGGAGAAGAAGAAGAGTATCACCACATGACCACAGATAATATTTTTCTTCTTCCTACATTATATTAAAAAAACATCTAACCAGACTGAGAAACTCGAAGAGCACGAGGCATAATAGGCTCATGATGAACATTAATCCCGACAGAGATTGTATGAATCTTGCAAGTATTCTCTGCGCTAGTACTCAACATCTTCTTCTCCTTCTCTTCCTCCAGGATAATCTCCTCAATGGTTCCCATTAATATCTTCTCCAAGCTTTCACCATCGGTCCATTCTCTAATCGTTGCTTTAACCAGCAACGGATTTTGACTAATCAGATCCCAAACCGGGAAATTCTTACGTGGCATCACGTAATCTTCAGCTTTTAGTTTTAGGCTAGGACAGTAATCACCAGCTCCATCTCCTAAATAAATCTTCTTCTTCCCTTCTTTAGCTAGAGAATCTTGAATCCTCTCAATGACTAAACCCTAAGTAAATGCAAACATACAAAATGATTAAAACTATGGTCAAATATTTACAAACGACCAAAAATGGGACCATTGACATAGAGATGACATGTTTTGACTGATGTAGTCAATACCTGACCAAAACATTATTTTAACATTTTATATCAAAGTGCACTTTTTGGTGTAACAAAATAGATTTTTTTTTTTTTTTTTTGCTAAATGTAACGGAAGTTGATATGATAACGCTAATTAGAAGAAAACAAAAAGTTCAATGTACCTTGCACATGTTAGGAGGGCAAGTGCCAAGAGTGCAACCATGAGAGGAGTTAGTGAAATCATGGTAAGGAGAAATTCTCAACGTGTCATGCTCATCGACAAATCCTGGGTTCGAGTTAATCTCAGAGAAGAGTTCACTAATCCCGAGATGCTCAACCATGGTCTCGATGAAGAACATGTTCGCATCGCTCACTATCCTAAGCTCACACCTGGAAACCGAACCGTAAATATTATTTCGTCAGAACCGGTGGGTTTTGTCTAATATTAGACAAGATTTTATAATTTAGAAAAAAACAGAAAATGAATCAAATAATAATAATAATGTGTGTTACCCTAAAGCATGTGCAGCTTTGATGGCAGGGACGATCCGTGGATGGATAGGGATTGTTCTTAGGGCTTGTTTGATCTCTTCAATTGTTTTGCCCTGATCATGAAGTTCTTTCATCATACAATCCTGTAATATAACAAAATAAAACTTATTGCTTCGTTTATGATATGAACAAAGCTTTAAATTAACAAAAACTAAATTTGTGTGTTTTCTTTTATTATATAACGAAACATAGGAGGAAAGGTAAGGTTACAAACCATGACTGTGTTCCAAGGCATGGTGGGGAGAAGTTGATTGAACAAATCAGTGAAGCCAAGTTCATCGATAACCCAATTATCGCTATCAACGTCGATGATGGTCTTGTCAAAATCGAACACAACGACAATGTTGTTCTTATTGTTGTTGCAAGCCATGTCTCAAGAAAACCTGAAGAAATTTGTGTGTTAGATTTGATTGGATCTTTGAGTTCGTTGGTTGTGGATGGAGAAGGAGAGAAATGTGGTTTGGTATTTATACAAAACAATGGAGGACTTTCTAAGAGATGCCATTGGAGCATTACCTTAATGGTGAAAAAAGGAAGAAAAAAAAAATTTTAGAATCCTATTTCGTTTGTGAACCGTTAGATTTGATGATGTTTAGAGGTCAAACATGTCTCTTGTATTATGATCCAACGGTTATTAAGATCTCTTGGATGATTTTGTTTTAATTTTGCCTTTTACAAGTTTCCGGGTGGATTTTTAATAAAGGTGAGGAGGTAACGCGGGAATAAGAGAAGAATATTCGGTAATCAAAATATATATTGCATATTTAGTCAATCACTAAAATTAAAGCAAAGCCGTGATTTATGTTTTTAAAAGATAATATATTGACATATTTTTTTTAGCAACCATATATTGACATATATCATATGAAATTCTAGATTATGCAATTTTTTAATGAAGCCCTGGTAAATTACTTTTCTTGTCATCTTACATTTGATATAATCATACTGTCTTATTTTAATTAATATTTGTAAGATTATATTAAAAATTACATTATAGTATATAGTATTTTTAAGATTCTTCTAATTTTAGTTAGTATTTTTAAGATCATACTAACACATTAACAAAAACGTAACTTTAGAATTTAACTTATGGTATTTAATTTGAGTATAATTTGAGAAGCTGGATATAGCTTGGAAGCCACATGCAAAGAATTTAGAAAGAGAGGGAATCGTGAGGGACAAAGATTAACAAAAATAGATATCTTAATTAAGTAACTAAACAGCCTTCTTCGGTGGCTACAGCATTTGTTGTATTCATCTGGCTTTCTTCGTTATCTTTTTTTTTTTTTGACGAACGCTTTCTTCGTTATCAACAATCATTTTTCTATTAAGTTGTATCTTTACGAAATTCCGACGAGTAAACTTAATCAAAAACAGACAGACGGTCCACCGTTTCAGACTTGAGTTACATATATATTTAGCTGCGTTAATTTGACTAGACTTATATAACTCGCAACAATTAGTTACGAATAAACTGAATAGGGGATTTCAAACGTGTTTGAATACTTAGTTTTTTTCCTTTTTTTTTGGACAAAAATTAGTTTTTTTTTTCCTTTTGGTGCGTTTTTGGAAGTGGTAAAGTAAAAACTGCATACATATTTCATAAAAAAATGAGTGTGATAGAAAGCCGTTACAAAAAAAAATAGAGTGTGATTTAACTCCACTGGCGCAACAAAAAGTAGAGTAAAAGGTCTATGGGCTCGGCTCATCATATTAGAGTAAGTTTTCTCGCAGTTTTTATCGAGTGAAACTATCATCGCTGGAAAAAAAATAAAACATGAGATAACAAAAAAATAATTACTCCAAACGTGGTGGATCTAGAATTTTTTTTTAATCCAGTTTCCTCTCAGTTTTTAGTTTTTACCAATCAAAACCATCTATCATTAAAAGAGAGAAACCCGTCAATATCAGTTATCAACAAAAGTTACAAATAAAACGGTAGTCAGTAACTAAGGGTACGACTGGTTTTCCTGTTACCACCCGCAAATGCAGCTGCGGTTGGTAGCGGTTGTTGGCGTTTTGCAACATTCAGGCAAATCGATTTAAGCCGCTTTAAACCGTTCTAAATCTTATAAATTCAAAAACTGATTCCAGCTAACCTTTGCGGCTGCGGAAAGATAATTTTTTTATTCTTTTTAAAACAATATAAATACAAAAATAAAAATATTCAATAATATTTTTAAATTGGATTATAAAAATACTAAAATATACCTATTATATTTTAATTAATATTATAAAATTTTAAAATAAAAATTTTCTATAATTTTTTAAAAATTTAAAACTATAGCTTTCTAAATATAATTTTTATAGTTATTATAGTATTGTGATTTTTGATATTCTTATAATTATATAAAATTTAAATATTGTTAATTTATTATTTAACCGCTGCTGCATTTGGTAATTAATTAGTCATAAGTATGCACCAATTTCAAATCGCAGAACCAGTCGTACAAATCTCTTAAAACTGCTCGAAACTGCAACTATCCACATCCGCAAACTTCCGCAACCGCACTGCATTTAAACCAGTCATGCCCTAAATAAAGTTGGTTCGGTGACACTACATCAGTGGCAAACACAGAAGCTACCACCCAAATAAGATTTTTTGGAAAAAAAATCATTTCTAATGATTCGCTCTATTTTTTTTCAAATATAGTAACTCTATAATGAAATTGTGTTTTATTCCAATGATAATTTATTTAAAACAAAAAATAGAATGATGAACAAAAAATAAATGAATTACTTTATATATAGAATTAATCTATTTCTATTCTATTACAGATTGAAAAATACAATACTATTAGAATTTTTTTTACTATAAAATCTATTTTAAAATAAAAATAGAATGAGTTGGAGATGCTGTAACGAGTTATCTCGTAGCAATGGGTGACTTACAAGACACGTCGACCTTTGGAACTTAACCAACACAAATATTCGCATCAACTCTGCCTATTAAATGGTAAATTAACATGATTTTATTTATACACAGTTTAGCTGTATAACCTAGTTACATTTCAGATAGGTTCATAGTCTAGCCAATCAAACCTTTGTGTTTTTCATATCTTTTTTTTTTTTATCAAATCATGCATGTGTTATGACATGAAATAGTATGACCACATAGAAAATAAGCGGGGTATGTTTTACTCTGTCTGGCTTGATAATTGGGAAGTACTGCATTGTGCGATGGTTTCCACGTTGACGAGTTTCCTTTACATAATTACATGAGATCATCAGATCAGTATCCCACATCATACACACTTATTCCGCAACCTCCCTGAATCAGCATCACTACAAGTCTACAAGTACAACTCGTGAAATTCCTTGTGGTCGTTAATAGTTATAGAAAAGATGAAAAACTCCAGTTACAAAAAAAAAAAAAAAAAGATGAAAAACTCTAAAGTTTGATATATTTAGTGCGATTAACATCATGTGCAGTCCAAATTTTATGCAAAAAAAAAAAAAACAGCATGTGCAGTGGAATATGCGTTACCGGTAGATTTCTGCATCTTAATGAAATGTCTATTAAAAAAAACACAAGTAAATTATTTCGTTGTCCAATTATCAAAACAGTCAAAGAAAAGTGTTAATAATAAGATTCGTCCTTTTCTGTGTTGTGTTGACATGTCATGCGTGTCCCATTAAAAACCTGAATCCCACTTAACAAAGCTGATAAAGCTCCCAAAGATCGTGCAGTCCAATAATCTAGGTCTAGTAATAATAATTTAATACTAGTTACATCTTACGTACACGACATTCGAGAAATCTTTGTTGAGAACTTTAAGTACTTCTCTAGAGATAAACGATCGACATTAACCTTTTCTTTGAGAATTAACGACATTACACCCGCATATTTTTGAATTTGAATTATAATTTTAAATAAGTTAAGATGGTAGTATTAGAACTGAAAATTCTATAGAAAACTGCATTATATATTTGAAAATTACATTCTAGTATAAAATGAATTTTTTTAAACGACAGCTAATATATACAATGAGTGGAATCTACTTTGATATATATATATATATATATCTATAGATACTAGTGTTGTCATATACTTTATGTAATTGATCGTTTTATATACATTTGAGAAACCGACTGCATGCATAGGCCATGACGTTGTGTCGTCAATTACGTAAAGCGAAGAGAAATCAATCAACGTCCATGTTAATTATTGCATCCTTTTTTATCTGTTGTCGCTTTACCTTCATTTGTGTAATTGTTAATATCATCACTTTCGTATAACTTTGGACCAGTCTGCGTCTCTTTTATTCTCCTGTTGTTTACTATTTCCACAAATTTTGATTTAAGAAAGCAAATCACTATTTGGTGGGATTTGTATATAACTTTATTGTGATTTTCGCATTGTATGTAATAATAGATTTTAGACCATTTTTATTGAAACTAGCTAAATAAAGTTCTCAAACTCAAACTATAATAAAATATAAATAATCTATAAATTATTGTATTAGATATTTCAAAAATATGAAAACTTTCATTAGTTTGATTTTGAAATGTTCATAATTAAAAATACGCTTTTATTCTTATAATTGATAATTTTTTGTTGGAAATTCTCTATGTAAAATACTTTTTTTTTTATTTAGAAAACATTCAAGTTTGAACTAGCAATATATACTTTTAACAAAAACATACAATATATTAATAAAAAAAAAACGACCACAATTTTGTTCTTTTATACCAATAAAACTTTATGTTTATAGAGTTACCATAAATTTAGTAAACAAATGACTCTTCCTAAAAATAAATTAAACTTAATTGTATAAACTCTGCAATTTTCAAACAAAAAAATATATGATGTGATATTTTTAAGATGATATGTTTTTATATGAAATATATAAGTGTTTATTTTCTAAAGTCATAGATTAAACCATAGAACGTCGCCAAAAAAAAAGAATATTAAACCATAGAAACTACAGTCAGAGACGCATTTGATAATTTGATACTGTGATTAGGTGAACAAAATATCTGTAAACCTTACCACTCATAAAAGATTTTCCACTAATCCAACAAAGAAGAAATTGACAAGAACAGAAAAAATCATCTTTAAATGAAAAGAATAAATCATATCTTTGACCCAAAAGAGAGAATAATTGTTCTAATAATTTCTTCTTTAAGAGGCTTGATCATAAATGAGAAACTTTCGTTATTATACTACTGCAAGTGTGCAACCATACAACCATTCGTGGAGTAGACATATGTAAATACATAAGTAGATGGCTAGACGTTCCAAGTAAAAGAAATAACAGAGCAACTTGCTGTTCTGCTGTTCTTCTCAAGAGTTTGCTGACCCATGATTATAAATTTATAACCTAAATGTTAAAAATAATTTCCTCATAGATCAACTATTACAGACAAAATATAGGAGATAGATCTGTCTATACAAGACTTCAAGATATCGCATAATATTTTATGGACAAAAAAAGGACGCAAAAGATCTAACTGTTGCACACACACAAAAAAAGCCTTCAAGTATTACTATGATTCTATACTTTCATGTCTCGACCGCTCCTTCTTGTTGAGACTTTGCCATGGAGGAAAACTCACCAGAAATGCTTCTCAAGAGCTGTTTACAGTACATGTCTTGCGCTTGAGTCACATTCTTCATACGGTTGGCTCTAACCCAAGCAGGCTCTTCAGGGACAAGACGAGACAGTCCGAATTTGAGAAGCAAGAGGACATGTTCCATGATGAGAATTGCAGCTAGCCCTGGCTCAATCTTCCATTTTCCTTCTTGATCATATAAGCATACCAAGAGCGCCGAGTTGGTGCATATAGACATTACTACTAGAAACTGAAACACATAAGAAAGAAACTATTTAGTGCAGCAAGATGGAGTAATCATTATAATATATGTAAAGGGTTTTTTTTTAATGCTATCCAAGTCACCTGCCATATGTTTAACCAAGCTCCAATTGTTGCAGCGGCACGAGGAAGTGGTCTTCGCAGTGTAACCAATAGCTTCAAAGCATTTGTTCTCATCTCCATTACATTGCTCTGTGTACATCATGTTTCACGTTAAAGTCCATAAGCTAAAGATGAAACGGACAAAATGTTAAGACTCTTACCACTGCAGCAAGGGTAAAAGCAAGAGGGAAGGCACAAGCAAACATCATGATCATTCCAAACTGCAAAGCTAGCTCGAGAAAATCTGCAAATATAAAATGCAAATTTCACATCTCAGATTATTTAGCAGAGACATTTGCAAGCTACATCTAAACATAATCAATCACCAAAGATCATTGACTCTTTAAGTTAAATTACCATCAAAAAGTCCATCTTCAAGCTCTACACCAATGCTTGCTGAATATGTAGGCTTGAAATATTCCTTCTCAACTCTTGATGCTATTAATATCTTCCCTGTTGTTGGTCCACCTTCACTTTTCTTCTTCTTCCTGGCACCAGAAAGCAGTTTTCGACATCGCTCAAGATTTCTAGATTGCATGAATGAAATAAAAGGACGTACCTAGCTCTAAACTTTCTGTAGCTGTACTTAAGGTAAGGCAAAGAACCATCCATCAAAGTCCAGAAAACCTGCAGAAAGATCAAACATATGTAAAGAGTTAAAATCTTCAAAGGAGAGTTTCTAATGAAAAGCATCATGTTTCTTGTTTACCTGTGAGATGATCAACCTTTGGATCAATACTTGTCGAAGTGTCATGAAGTTTCGGTGTAAAAGCACATGATAGAAGATCCCAATGTATGTCTGCATGAAATAGAGCCCAAAAACCTGCAGTGGCAATGGTTAGGGAAGAGGAAACAATGAACTCAGTAAAAACAATGATGTCCCTTACTTTGTAAATCAAGCTGTTAGCTCGATACTCCACACTCTCGTTGATCTCTCGATTTATCAGCTTGACAGATACTTTGCCTCCCAACCGAGTGAGGTACTGAATGATTAGAAGGTAGATAGCTGTCAACAGAAACCTGAAACAATCACAGAAAATTTGTATTCGAGTAAGCTCTCACTTGTAAAGAAAACAATGAGTAAGCTCTCACTTGATTGTATCGGATGTGATGATCTCGTAGATGTGAGCATAGGCCAGCTCAAAGGGAAGTTGGAGGCAGATAATGGTCATGATAACGAGAACATCATTCCTAAACCTCTTGCGGTAAGCAAACCATTCGTATCTTTGGTACGCTTCCTTCTCTTTGAACTTCTCGTTTCCGAGATTCTTTATAAGCTCCTTTGGAAAGGGAAGGGAGCTCCATTCCATTCCAATGAATCTGTATCCTTGACTCGGACCAACTAAATAATTTATCTGCCATCTAATAAAACAAAAAACAATTGGTAAACAATCAACTTATTTGGATGCTATGCATCAGTGTAGGGGGAAGAGAGCCTACCTAGCTAACAAAGCTGCGTTTTTGCGTTTCCAGAACTGAAGAAACAAGGCAGCCCAGAGTATTGTGCTGACAAAGAAACTTGGGAGGACAAGAAACTGCAAGGACCTGACCATAGACAAATTGCAAACAAGGCATGATGTATGTACCATATACCATAAGAGCTTGTAACAAAAATGAGAACTTACCCAAAATCAATCATCTGCACTATAATTCCCAGTAAGGCTGGAAATAGTAACCATCGTGTATACATTCCCAAGAAGGAAAAGTAGACTCCAATCTGTGATTTTGTATATTTAATGAGTTTCCATACAAAAAAAAAAACTTTCTGATATAGCATGTATAGTAAGTTAAGGTTTCTCTATGTGTCTACCTTTGCGCCGAAGTAAGAGTATATCTGATCAATTGGCTGGTTTGTGAAGTTCCACCAGTTTAATGCCCAAGTTTTGAGAAGTTCCTTCCTATTGAGTTCATCTACAAAAGAAGTATGTTCATGTGTGAGAATTTTAAACCATTCTAGAGTCTAGACTGCCTCTATAGCTTACCATGAAGAGGAAACATTTGTTTGATGACGCCTTCTGATTCCAACCTTCTCACTAGTGATTCTCCTGCCGCCCAACAAAACTCTTTGTCGTCGAGTTTCAGTGTAACGTCGTAACCATCACTGTTAACCTGTATTTTCAAGAGTTATTTTGATGTGTTATGAATCAAGAACTGAGACGTTAAAGCAATGGAAGACATGTAACAAGGGATAAATAAGAACCAGAGCTTACAATGCCGTAGAGAAGATGTTGATAGCAATGAAAACGTTCAAACCAGCTGAACAAAGACCCATCAGGTTGCCTGAAGAAAGCCTCAGACCCTTGCACCTCAAAGGGCAAATCAATTCCTGAAAATGATAGATAAGACCATCAAGCATTCAAAATTCTGAAGAACATAAAACGAGGAAAGATCTGTGATACAAATGTTCATAAACAGTTTGAGCTGTTATATACAAAGGAGGAAGCAGTAGTTACCAAGACGAGTAGGTTTACGTATATGAAGCTCAGCTGCTGCACTCCCCAAGGTCTCCAAAGGAGCAGCTACCTGAATTGTGTTGTAGTTAGCTCCAACGTTACTCTACTGATAACAAAAGAGCCAACATAGTATTATACTGAACTAGAGCTAACTAAGTCATCATCAATTTGTTATTTAACATCAAAATTTCACTCTTTCAGGTTCACTCCTCAAATTCAAGACCAGTACTTTTTGTCTGAAAAGAGGACAAATTGGAAAAAAGAACCGACCTTGAGAAACTCATCAGCGAGACCAACGACTCTATCAACAACCATCCCTCTCTTCTTCAGCTCACTAACCAAAACTTCAACACAGTCTCCTTCCTCTTTCTCTTCTCGAACCCTCTTAGGAACCACAATTGCCACCTCGTGAACGATTCGCTCCTCCCCATTTCTCCCATCCATCTCCAAAACCCGAATCACACAACAAAGACGAAAACTTTCGCTTAGTAGCTGAAAAGTTTCTACCTTTTTCTTCAAGATCTGATTCTCACATGCCTTAATGAGTATTATTCACCAAAGCTTCCTCCTTTTTCTCTCACTTTTAATTTACTTTTCTAATTTTCGAGTTTCTGAACCGTAAAAGGGGATCAAGGGTTAACTCGGAACACTTAAGGATGCTCAAAAATTCAGATCGAACTTTAATGCACGTCTCTCGTTGCCCCTACGGTGGGGTTTGCCTCTGCTTCTTGGTTCAAAAAAAACGTATCTGGAAATGGGAAAAGACAAAAGCTTTGGTTTGGTCTGAAAAATTTGGATTGAATTTGATAAGTCATGCAACATTCCATAATGAAGCTCCTTCTGAGTTGGCAACGCTGATGATGAGCGGCGACACATCGGACGGTGCTTAGTCATTCTTGACACGTGTGCCTCCTCCTTTTCCTCTTGATGCGCGCGTGTGACTAAAATGTTAAACCGGGTACTACCAACAATCAGAGTAAACCGGCCAAGTCTGATCTTAATTACGTTAAACCAAAGCTGACTTTTAACATTATCTTTTACTTTATTAAGGGGCCCCACTTAATTCGATTCCTCTCTCTCCTTTCTTCTTCTTCCTCATCTCTCTCTCTTCTACAAAAGAAAAATCCCCAAATTCGAAGAAACCCTAGTTCTCTACCGATAGATCGTAATCGAATTCGGGAGGTGTAGAGGCAACCGATCGACATGGGTAACACAGATAAGCTGATGAATCAGATATTCGATCTGAAATTCACGTCCAAGTCTCTTCAGCGGCAGTCAAGGAAGTGCGAGAAGGAGGAGAAGGCGGAGAAGCTCAAGGTGAAGAAGGCGATCGAGAAGGGGAACATGGATGGTGCTCGGATCTACGCGGAGAACGCTATTCGTAAGCGTAGCGAGCAGATGAACTATCTTCGTCTCGCTTCTCGCCTTGACGCTGTTGTTGCTCGCCTTGACACCCAGGCTAAGATGGCCACCATCACCAAGTCCATGACTAACATCGTTAAATCCCTTGAGTCTTCCCTTGCCACAGGTGTTGTAAAAATGATGTGTTTGATTGAAAGTTCGAGTTTTTTTAGTATTGGTTCTGCCTGTTGATGTGCTGGTGATCAGTGGTTCGGGTTTAGTTTATGCGTGTTGGTTACTACATGTAGATTTGCGTGATTCTTACTGGGTAGACATAAAGGTTTGTTTTTTATGGAAACATAACAAGGGTAGCATGAATGGTAGAGTCTAAGTAGGTTTGTTGTGTTGTTAACAACTTGGGGTTCTTATCTGTTCTCTGTTTCTTTGAATAGGCAATCTGCAGAAGATGTCAGAGACGATGGATTCATTTGAGAAGCAGTTTGTGAACATGGAGGTCCAAGCTGAGTTCATGGAGAACGCCATGGCTGGTTCTACATCATTGTCCACTCCTGAAGGCGACGTCAACAACCTGATGCAGCAGGTAGCAGATGACTATGGTCTTGAAGTTTCTGTTGGACTACCTCAGGCTGCTGGTCATACCATACCTACTGCGACAGAGGAAAAAGTTGATGAGGATGATTTGTCCAGGAGGCTTGCAGAGCTCAAGGCCAGAGGTTGAATCAGCGAACCAACAAACCATGTTTGCTTGGACTATCTGCCACTTTGGACGAGTTCCTTATCATAATGTTACAGCTATTATCCGCAAACACTGACGCATTTGTGTATATTGCTCATTTTGAGATATGTTTTGTTTATCAACTTTATATAAAACAAACCTTCGTGTGTTCAATGGTATGCTTTTGAGTTGTGCAACAAAAACATTTCTTTTCGAGTCACGTTTGGCTTCATTGTCTAGGATAACTTCAAGAAGAAACATGTAGATGGAAAATAGTGCCAAGTCTTCACATAGTATGTATTGTATATATTGCCATATGAACAAGTCATTTGCGTTTTGACACAGTAAAGCTTGAAACTTGACTTTAATAGCTACTCTGAGCTAGATCAGCTATAGATGAACGCACTGAACTCTATGTTTACATGAATTAACTGGAGTCCAATGAAAAAATGAACAATGAATAGACTAAACAGTAGAAGTACCTAACAGAGAATTATAGGAGAACACACGGCCAAAGAACCAGTAAACTAATCCAGAACATGCTATCAAGCTCATCTTGTATCTCACTAGTATCTCATTCTCTCTCTCAGCATCTGCAACCCCATGTACCTGCAATTATAATCATATGGAAAGTTGACTGCTTGTCTAACCAAAAGCATTGGTAAATGTATCAAAGCGTGCAATCTTTTGACAGTTTTTTTTACCTTCCAAGCATCATCAAGGTAGCTTGTGGATTAGTCCCTGGAGAGATACTGAAGGTTGATCCATCCACAATTCTAAGAGAACCAACGCCATTGACTTTAAGATCAGAGTTCACTACTTTCCCCACAACGCAACCACCATGGTAATGCCAGATCGTGCTCACAGTACGTCTGCAGAAATCTGCCATCACCAGATCATTTGACTGGTCCAAAGGTAACGGCACCCCAACGAACCTGAACCTACGGCTCCCAAACCATTCCCTGAACATGAAGTCCTGCATAGCTCTGCTCCTTAGTATCTCCCCAATCTTCCTAGTCCCATTGACACACCTCTCAAGATCCTGTGGGTCACTGAAGTAGTTGAACCTAACAACCGGGTTAATCCTCACATCAGTCGAAGCCAACCTTAGAGAACCAACAGACACTGGACCGAGGATCTTCTCCATTATAGTTGTCACAGGAACGTACAAAGGCGAAGCTGGAGCTCTAATGAAAACAGAACGTAGAGGCGACGCAAACGGGATTACAGTGGAAGCAGCCTCAAGAAAAGCACCTTCCTCAGTAATACCAACGACTTGTATCAGCGAGTTCTCCATTGGAACGGGAGGAACAATCGAGATACCGTTCCTCGGGTTATCATACACAAAGTCCCCCACATTAGGCAAGTCATGAGCCACAGGGATCCCCCAAGTCGAAAGATAACTCCTTGGACCAATCCCGCTAAGAAGCATCAACTGTGGAGTACCTAGCGAGCCAGCAGACAGTATCACCTCTCCTCTGTCTCGTATCATCGCGTGATGGTAACGTCCAAGCTGATCACGGTACACAACTCCAATAGCAGAGACATTACAACCCGAATCACTCGGAGAAGAAGCTAGCAACACTCTCTCCACGGTAGCGTAAACCGCAACTCTAATGTTTGAGTTTCTTGCGTACCTAAGAAGATCCGCAGAGCTGTGTCTCCTCCCAGCGCGATCAAAAGTCGAACCACCGATCTTAGTCCCAACTTTATGCTCCAACGTGAATCCGTTAAAGGGATGCACACCGATCTCAAGCAACGCATCCCTTATCGCAGACTGCCACGTCCTCAGCTGAGGTCTAAAGACAATAGCTCTCTCCACCCATTCGTAAGACTGATTAACCGTCGTGAGATCCCAATCGAGACCTGAGTTATCAAAGAACTGTTTATCAGCTCGGCTGTAGAACCCGGCGTTGATCGCGCTGCTTCCTCCGAGAACGCGGCCTCTAGCGTTGGGGACGCCTTCCTCGGAGACGAAGGACTGAGCCGGGGAGTCGAAGCTGTTGACGTCGGTGAGTGTTGTCAAGAAACCGTCGTGCGACATCACGTTGGGTCTGTTGTAAGGGACACCGCCGCGCTCGAGGAGGAGGACGCGGAAGGATTGGGATAGCGTGGCGGCGAGTGGACATCCCGCCGTTCCTCCGCCGACGATTATGTAGTCGTAGTAATCCTCCGACGCGAAGTCGGTTGCGTTCGTCACGAATCGCATGAAGTTGGGAGCTGCAACCAAAACGAAACTATTGATCATCGCTTTCTAGAGATTCTTATGAAGGTTCTTGGAAAACTTACGTCGATTAGCGCGTGGCCTTGCGTTGGAGAGAGAAGCTGCGCCGAGAAGAAGAAGCACCACCGTGTAGAGAAGATAACGATCCATTCTCTCTCTTCAGCGGAAAGAAAATTAAATTTTCCCGGGAAAGAGGATTTTCTTAGTTAGAATGAGAAACAGAGTGGAAGAAGTTTGTTTTTAACGAAGACTCAAAAGTTAACTGCTTTTATCGAGTGTTTCTCAGCTCTCGAACTCATCGGTGTAACTACGATATAAAAGCACTATCCATCAGATCAAGTAGAGATCAACGGTTATCAAGAGAAGTTACCATGAGCCTCGCAGCAGCGGATAATAACCGTCTCAAGCGGTCTCAGCGCCACAAATTTGCAAAACGTCGTCGTATTGCAGCCGGTCGTGGGTCGCTAATCAAAATCCGGTTTCTTCCGGTTATGAAAGATAACAAAATCTGCTGACGTGTCATGAAGTGCGGATTAGACTCATCGCTGAACAACTTTAACGGTTAAACCACAGAGAGATAGAGAGAGAAAGCAAAAATGGCGATGGCGATGTTACCGGCGCTCTTCTCTTCTCCCTCGATTCTCACCAGAAGAGTCAGATGCGGAGCCACCGCGAAAAGCGGCGGCGCACTCTCGTCTGCATCTCCCGACTCCGACCCTAGGAGAGGCGTCTCCGTTTATAAACCCAAATCGTACGAAGTTCTAGTCTCTGACGCCGCGAACTCTCTCGCCTTCGCTCTCCAGGAATCCAAATCTCGTTTGGAAATCGATTTCCCGTAAACATCCTCTTCCCTCTTTCATCTGAATTGTACAATAGCTCGTTTCTGATTATCTGTTCTTCTGCAGACCTTTGCCCAGTAGCATTTCTTCATACAAGGTCTGTTTCCATGTTATCAATGAGACTGTTCGTGTTCTAGCTTCGTTTTAGCGTTTTTGTGTGATTGATTGTGTAGGGCTCTTCAGACGATTTCATTGATGCCAACATACAACTGGCTTTGTCTGTTGTCCGGAAGCTTCAGGAGAAAGTAGAGACTAGAGCGTGCATTGTAATCTATCTCTTTACGTGATTAGTCATCCTTGTTGTTTGCTACTCTCTGACTTATTTGTACATCAATAATCTCTGCTTCAGGTCTTTCCTGATAAGCCTGAGAAACGCAGAGCTTCGCAACTCTTCAAAGCAGCGTTTGATTCGGTATAGCAAATGAGCTTCCTTTTTGCTGCATTGTTTGAGATATTGAATACACTTGATGATTAACAACGGCTTGATTTCTTTTGTGTGTTTCTCGTCAGATTGATGGCATAAGTATCCGTTCTCTAGATGATATACCTGGCACTTCTGTCACCAATTTCTTCAGGTCTATAAGGAGTACCTTGGACTTTGATTTTGAAGATGAAAACGAAGGTATAGCTACAATTCCTTCATCTAAAAAGTTTTATTTTTCGAAGTTTTTTTGCTTATGTTCTCATGAGGATTATGTGTTCCCGCAGGTAGTTGGGAGCCCAAGGAGCCACCGACCCTTTATATGTTTATCAATTGCAGCACTCGAGAACTCTCTGTTATAGAGCAGTTTGTGGTATTTGATTCCTTTCATCCTTTCTTGTTTCAGTAATTTTGATTTTTTTTTTTCCTTTGTGCCTTGACTGCCTTCTTATTCAATTGTAATCTGTAAGTTATTGGTGTATACATGCAGGAAAACTTTGCCAGCTCAACCCCAGCTCTTCTCTTTAATCTTGAGCTAGATACCTTACGGTATTTCTTACACCTCATTTTCATGTGTAACTCAATATCTCTCGGTTTCCTCATTTCTGGTAACAACTGAACTTTAGTGCAGTGCTGACCTAGGGCTACTTGGCTTTCCCCCTAAAGATCTGCACTACCGGTTTCTTTCTCAGTTTGTTCCCGTCTTTTATATCCGAATCAGAGAGTATTCAAAGGTACTTGCCAATTAGGATGATAATTTCTCAGTAGATCTTTCTTGACTAGTTGCATCAACGAAGCATCAGAATAGTTGTTTGTGTTTGCTTGACTAAGACAGTGGCAGTGGCACCATATGTGTTGAACTACAACGGAGCACTTTTTCGACAATATCCTGGTAAATGCTAAAATGTTCTTTCACGGGAATAAATGTGTAGTGTTGCCAATTTATGTTGAACCTATCGGTATTATGTGATACTTGTCTCTCTATCAAATATGCGGAACCATTGTCAATACCAGTGACCATAACTGTCTATCCATGTCTGATATGAAATTTTTCATTGCAGGGCCATGGCAGGTGATGCTTAAGCAGTCAGATGGTTCATTTGCGTGTGTTGCAGAAAGCCCAACTCGTTTCACCCTGGGTGAAGTATGTGCATTCATCTTTTGTGTGTTAGTGATTTTTAAATTTTAACCCAACCTCTGAAAAAAGAAGTAACAAGCTCTGATGGATGTGGATGCAAACAGACGAAGGAAGAGCTGTTGCAGGTTCTAGGACTACAAGAAGAGAAAGGAAGCTCACTTGAGTTCCTGCGCAGGGGCTACAAGGTATTTGCACATTGGTCTAGATTGTGTTTTTGTGTTTCTTGAATGTAAAACAGAGTATCTTAAACCGTCTGAAACTGATGGTATCGCAGGCAGCAACTTGGTGGGAAGAAGATGTGGATCTTGAGTTATCATCTAATTGGCGTAACTAAATGGTGGTCAAGTCATGGTGGATTCACACCATTAGTAAGTTTCACAAAATCTCCCAAGATTGCGATATTTACACCTGTATATGTGCAACATTGATGAGAATGATAACAATAGTTTGGAAATGTTTTACTCAGTCTAATAACCTTTGAATAATCAGAGGAAATTCCAAAGAAACTATATAAAGAGATATCTACAATTTAGGTAAGAATATAAATACTTACCATTCTCTCCGTAATTTAATGCACAACGATGGATTTCTTTCCTCTGCTGAATAACGTCTTCTTCATTGAAAAGCTGTTATAAATGCAGTTCAAGCGTTTCCGATTTTCTTCTAATAATGGCATTAATCAAATCTTGTAATATTAGTCAATACCAATCAATCAAGTTTTATCTTTTTAGTCCTCTTATCATTATCATTGTCCTCTCGCCCTCCATTTTGGTGAGAGCTTTATATTTCAATACTGGTTGATGATCTTAAAGTCTAAGATGAAGAATCTTGTGTTGTTCGAAACTCTTTTGCTTTTCTGTCTCGTTTTCTCGACCCGTATAGTGTCTATCTCCTGTCTAAATTCAGATGGGTTAGCTCTCCTCTCTCTTAAGAAGCATTTGGACAAAGTGCCACCAGAATTAATCTCGACATGGAAGACAAACTCACCTGAAGCCACTCCATGTAAATGGTTTGGTATCACCTGTGATGATTCCAAGAAGGTTACCTCTCTCAACTTCACCGGCTCAGGGGTTTCAGGGCAGTTGGGTCCGGAGATTGGGCAACTCAAAAGCTTAGAGATTTTGGATGTGAGTTCCAACGATCTCTCGGGGATCATACCTACCAGTCTAGGTAACTGCACCTCACTCGTGTATATTGATGTTTCTGAGAATAGGTTCTCTGGTAAGATCCCAGATACTCTAGGTAGCTTGAAAAGCTTGGCTGATCTGTATCTTTACAGCAACTCCCTAACCGGTGAATTGCCTAAATCCTTGTTTCAAATTCCGGCCTTGAATTATCTGCATGTTGAGCATAACAACCTGACCGGTTCTATCCCTCAAAATGTTGGTGAGGCTAAGGAGATTCTGGAGCTGCGTTTGTTCGACAATCAGTTCTCCGGTACAATCCCTGAGTCAATTGGGAACTGCAGGAAGCTGGAGGTTCTGTATTTGCACGAGAACAAGTTGGTTGGTTCATTGCCTGAAAGTCTCAATCTTCTGGAGAATCTCACTGACCTCTTTGTTGCTAACAACAGCCTCAGTGGAACAGTTCGGTTCGGTTCAACCAAATGCAGGAAGCTGGTGACGTTGGACTTCTCATACAATCAATTCGAAGGCGGTGTCCCTCCTGAACTGGGCAATTGCAGTAGCCTTGACGCCTTAGTCATTATAAAATGCAACCTGTCAGGTACAATCCCTTCATCATTGGGCATGTTGAAGAATCTCACGGTTCTCAACCTTTCCGAGAATCGTCTATCCGAAAGCATCCCAGCGGAGATAGGAGACTGCAGCAGCTTGAGCACGTTGAAGCTCAACGATAACCAGCTCGGAGGTGAGCTACCAAGCGCATTAGGTAAGCTACAGAAGCTAGAAAGCCTGGAGCTATTCGAAAACCGGTTTTCGGGTGAGATTCCTATTGAGATATGGAAGATTCAGAGTCTCACTCAGTTGCTAGTTTATAAAAACAATCTCACAGGAAACCTCCCTGTGGAAATAACCAAGCTCAAGAATCTAAGGATCGTTACAATCTTCAACAACAGCTTCAGTGGAGTAATACCACCTGGTTTAGGTCTGAACAGCAACTTAGAGATTCTGGACTTCATCGGTAACAAACTCACAGGAGAGATACCTCCAAATCTCTGCCATGGCAATAAGCTGACAGTGTTTAACTTAGGATCAAACCAGCTTCACGGTAACATACCAGCATCTGTTGCTCAGTGCAAGACTCTAAGCAGACTCATCCTTAGAGACAACAACCTTTCAGGTCCTCTTCCTGAGTTCTCTCAGAACCAAGATCTCTCGTTTCTCGATCTGAACAGCAACAACTTCGAAGGATCAATCCCTAGTGGCCTCGGAAGCTGTAGGAAACTCACGGCCATCAACCTGTCACGAAACAAGCTCACGGGTGCTATTCCTCCAGTACTTGGGAATCTACAGAAGCTTAGATACTTGAACCTTGGGGTTAACTCGTTAACCGGTTTGGTTCCACCAAAGTTTAGTAACTGGAAAGAGTTAACCACTTTGATTCTGTCCGGTAACCGGTTTTCAGGATTCGTTCCGCCGGACCGCGGCACTTAGAGAAATTGAAAACAACAATATATCGGAACTTTATAATAAATTTGTTTTGTACATTTTCCATAATGTTTTACTACAATATGAAAATGAATAAGTACGGCTGTCTGAAAGTGCTTTTTATTAAAAACCAACGTTGACCATTTTCAGACAAGCGTACTTGTTCATTTTCACCGAAAAAGACGTTGGTTTTTAATTACATGACTCAATCTTCTTACATCATCAAATAAAATAGAACTAGGATAAGACCCGCGCCTTGCGCGGGATTAAGTTATTATTTTTATTATATTTTGGAGAATGAAACAATAGTTTGGCTTCATTTGGATTACGGGTGTTCAATCCGGATATCGGGTTGGTTTCGGTTCGGTTCGGTTTTTTTTGGTATTTGGTTAGTAAAATATAACTACTATTCTAAATCCATATTTACTTTGACTTTAGTCTTTCACATACTTTTGAAAGATTTCAACTGGACGACTAAATTGATCAGCCAATCTTGTTGCTTTAAATCATTAGTGTTTATATATATATATATATATATATATTATTTAGTTTGAATATTTATTAAATAAAAATTCATATGCGTTATATTTTATGATCATTTGTAACTTATTATAACAAAAAAATAATCTATTGATCACAAAATTTTCAGAGTGGGAATATTCAAATTTCTAATAATATATAGACGTTTTGAAAAATTCAAATATAACATATAAGAAAAAATATAAATGTTTTTGTTATATATTTAATGTGATTTTTTAATATCTTTCAATAATATAAAATTAAAAAAAAAGAACTAAGATACCAAAATTGTTATCAAATATTTATTATTCATAATAATTAATTTTCATATATACGTTAATCATATTAGGTAATTTCGTAGTTTCTAATTAAGGAAAGTGCAAAAAAAATTTTGGTAGATTATTTATCAATTCGATAGTTAGTTTAATAAAAAATATAATGTAAGTCAAGATGGACCAACCTAGTTTTCTAAGAATAGTATATTTTATATAGTCATTTATTAAATGAGAATTTATAATCATACAGTTCTATGATCATACATATCATTTTATAACTGAATATTTAAATCATTGATAACAAAATTTTCAATGTGAAATCTTTAATAAGTTTATAATTTATAAATGTTTTTGAAAATTCATTGAAAGTTTTAATATTAAAATATTTATGTAATCTTATGGTATATAGTATAATCTATATATATATATATAAATATATATGTTTTATTATTAAATGATATTTTTTACTCATATGGTTTTAAAATAATGTGTATCTTCTTATAATATTAAATAAAAGTTCATATTAATACAATTTTATGATCATTTGTAACTTATTATGACAAAAAAATAATCTATTGATCACAAAATTTTCAGAGTGGGGATCTTCAAATTTCTAATAATTTATAGACGTTTTGAAAAATTCAAAATATAACATATAAGAAAAATTATAAATGTTTTTATTATATATTTAATGTGATTTTTAAATATATTTTAATAATATAAAATTAAAAAAAGAACTAAGATACAAAAATTGTTATCAAATATTTATTATTCATTATAGTTAATTTTCACATATACGTTAATCATATTAGGTATCGTAGCTTTTATTTAAGGAAAGTGCAAAACATTTTTTGGTACGTTATTTATCAATTCGATAGTTAGTTTAATAAAAAATGTAATATAAGTTAAGATGGACCAACCTATTTTTCTAGGAATAGTATATTTTGTATAGTTATTTATTAAATAAGAATTTATAATCATACGGTTCTATGATCGTTCATATCGTTTTATAACAAAATATTTAAATCATCGATAACAAAATTTTCAATCTGAAATCTTTAATAAGTTTATAATTTATAAATGTTCTTGAAAATTCATTGAAAGTTTTAATATTAAAATATTTATGTAATCTTATGGTATATAGTGTTTAATATATATATATATATATATTTTATTATTAAATGATATTTTTTACTCATATGGTTTTAAAATCATGTGTATATTCTTATAATAAAAATGTTAAACCATTGATCATTAATTTTTAACATAATAATTTTAATAGTTTTAGTCATTTATTGTCGTTTTTAAAAATTCAAAATATAACATATACGAAAAAATCTAAAATTTATTTTTATAGCTAATTTGATTGTTTAATTTATTTTAATAATATAAAATTAAACAAAAAATGATGGAGGAGATATATATTGTTATCAAATCTTTATTATTAAACTCATTAATTGTCATATATATATTAGTCATTTATGGTAATTCTGTAGGTTTTATTTAAGGAAAGAAAATATTATATCATATCATTATATCATATAGTTTGACCAACTTATGTATCTAACAACATATAAAAATCGAATGTGGACCTACTTATTTTTCAATTGAATGTAATTGACTACCTAATTGAGTGCCACCTATGCATTGGGGTCTCTTTTAATTAATACAAAATTGAGGTTACATCTTTTTAAATGTTCCTCAATTAATATATAAGGGATACGGATTCGATAAATCCGTATTTGAAGTAAAATTTTAACATTATGGATAAAAAAAAAAGAAAAACAAGATCAGATTTTTTATCATATGGATTCTTGTGCCATATTTCTTACATTGGTGATTTGGAGGATAGAAATGGCGACAGTAACAAACACGAGAGCGAAAGAAAAAAAAAACTTTCTTTTTTCAACGCATTAATTTTTTTGGACGGTAAAGATGACGTAAACGCGAATCTAACGGACTAAAATTCTCTGTAAGAGCAATGTCTTCTTCAGCTTCTTTCATCATCTGAGCAGATACTACTTTGGCTTCTTTTTTTTCACTTTCTGTCGTCAATATTCGTCTCAGGTCTTTCATCATCAGCCTCTGTTCTGTCTCTGTCTCTCTCGATTAATTCGGAGCTCTTATATTTATTTTCTCATCTTCCTTGAGGTTGGTTGGTAATAATTTAATTTCTTGTTTGTTCTTCTTCTTCTTCTTCTTGTTTTAAGTTGGAATCTGGAATATGAATAAATGAGGGTGTAACTGTAGATAAAGTTTTCGTTTTTTTTTTTTTTTGATGAATCTGAGAATTAGTATGTTTTGGTGTTCGATTAAGGGTTGGTTGGTCTAGTTGCTCCTTTAGATTTATTCCTTACAGATCTTGTGATGTACAAAAAGAAAGACTTTTTTTACTTATTTGTACTACGAAAGATCTGGAGGTGTTGTTGGATTTGGAGTATGTCAGGAACAAACTGCTATGCATTTAGTTTTTTTTTTTTAAAAGACCCTTTTACGTTTTTACATTCTGTTAGCCAAGTTTACATTTTGGGTATCGATTGTTAGACATTTTTAGTGAAGCTAAAGCTTGCTCATAAATGGATTCTTTTGTATGAATAGAAACGACTGCTTTCGCATTCCCTTATAGCTTTCTTGTCTGCTTTTAATACCGCAGAGAATAACCCCACAAGGTCACAGCAAGTGTCCGAGAGGGATATGCAGTAAACGTTGTGACAATTATCTTGACAGCTTTAAAATAGGTTTGTCGGATGCTATTAATGCTAATCTAAGCTTGGTTAATGCTATTAATCCAACTGTTGGACCTTTAATCCCATTTTTTTCTACTTTAACAGGAGTTTAGCAATGGAAGGAGTTCCAGGGATCAATACTGTTCCAAATCCCAACTATTATGACAAGTCAATAGTGCTAGATGTAAAGCCACTGCGAAGTTTGAAACCTGTTTTTCCAAATGGTAATCAAGGTCCACCATTTGTTGGTTGTCCTCCTTTTGGCCCTCCTTCCTCTTCTTCTGGGCCTTCACCTTTCTACCCATTTGGATCACAACAACCTCCAGATCTCAACCAAACACAGGACACGCCTCCTCCTACGTTCGTTACACCTCTTCAGTCATATAGATCACCTACTGAAGTATCAAACGGCCCCAGTAGCTCAAGTGGGACTAAAAAAGGAGTTGGTCGTCCTAAGAGAAATGCAGTATCAATTGCCCCTAGTAGTAGCTCAAGTGGGACTAAAAGAGGAGCTGGTCGTCCTAAGGGAACTGGTAACGCCAAGAAAAAAGAGAAGACTAGTTTGGATGTTGTTCAGGTAGTGAAAAGAGATTTCGACAGCGGGATCAGTGCACCAGAGCGAGAAGATGGAAACACTGACTTAGTGAGCAGCGTGTTGATGCGTTTCGACGCTGTCAGGAGGCGGTTAAGCCAAGTAGAGCACGGAAAGGCCGGAACCTCGAAAGCAGCAGGTGTTCTTATGAGCAACGGAGTGCGTACCAACATGAAGAAGAGAGTAGGAACAGTTCCTGGAATCGAGGTTGGAGACATCTTCTTCTCAAGGATAGAGATGTGTTTGGTCGGTCTCCACATGCAGACCATGGCTGGCATTGACTACATAACAAGCAAAGTTGGCGCAGAAGAGGAGCCGCTAGCTACCAGCATTGTTTCCTCTGGACGTTACGACGGTGAAGCGCAGGATCCTGAGTCTTTAATATACAGTGGACAAGGAGGGAATGCTGATAAGAACGGACAAGCGTCTGATCAGAAGCTTGAGAGAGGTAATCTAGCGTTGGAGAAGAGCTTGAGGAAAGGGAATGGAGTGAGAGTGATAAGAGGGGAGGAGGATCCAGCAAGTAAAACAGGAAAGATCTATATTTATGATGGAGTTTATACAATCTCAGAGTCATGGGTGGAGAAAGGGAAGAACGGTTGCAACACTTTTAAGTATAAATTAGTGAGAGTACCTAATCAGCCACCTGCTTTTGGAGTCTGGAAGGCTGTTCATAAGTGGAAGGAAGGTTTAACTCCAAGAGCAAACCTTATCCTTCCGGATATAACTTCAGGAGTTGAGAGTAAACCTGTTTCTCTGGTGAATGATGTGGATGGTGAGAAGGGGCCTTCTTATTTCACTTACATCTCCACTCTCAAACCCTCTAAACAAACTCAGCCGCCCACTATTGGTTGCTCCTGTCACGGCTCGTGTGCAGCTGGAAACCTTGACTGCTCATGCGTCCGTAAGAACGGCGGTGACCTCCCTTACCTTAACGGCGTGATGCTTGTTTCCCGGAGGCCGATGGTGTATGAATGTGGCACAACCTGTCCGTGTCACGCCAGCTGCAAAAACAAAGTGATTCAGACAGGACTTAAGTTCCGAATGGAAGTGTTCAAGACAGACCATCGCGGTTGGGGTTTGCGTTCTTGGGATCCTATACGTGCCGGTTCCTTCATATGTGAATATGCTGGCGAGGTCGTTAGAATGGAGCAAGAAGATGATGAGTTTGTCTTTGACACGTCGCGTGTTTACAACTCGTTTAAGTGGAACTATGAGCCTGCGTTGGTAGATGAGGACCCTTCGGATGAAGTCCCGGAGGAGTTTAATCTCCCATCACCGGTCCTGATCAGTGCCAAGAGTTTTGGAAACGTAGCTCGGTTCATGAACCATAGTTGCTCCCCAAACGTTATGTGGCAGCCGGTTTTTGTTGAAGGAAGCGGTGAATCGGTTGTCCACATTGCTTTCTTTGCTATACGTCACATTCCACCGATGGCTGAGTTGACTTATGACTATGGAGTCTCCCTTGCATCTGAGGCCAGAGATGGGAGCCTTTTACATGGAAAGAGGAAGTGCTTATGTGGTTCTGTGAAGTGCCGTGGCTCATTCGGATAACTCTGACACAATCTGTCTGAAACCGTTTCTGTTGTCACAGGGCAGAAGATCTCAACGTGTAGCAGGGAAGTGTGTATGCATTTGCATGTTATGTGGTGATGCATTACACATGTAATGTTGTACTAAATGTATTTGTATTAGCACCACATTGGCCATGCTCATGGGTTTGGTAAGAAAATAAACTCTATAGAGTGATTGAGTTATGTTTTAAGCTCTGTCTGACAACTTTTAAGAATGAAAAAACTAAAAAAAAAAAAAAAATTGATGTTTGTTTGTTTGTTTGGTATTTAATCGTCAATGTTCTTCATGTACTCCTTGGAAAGCTTTGTTTCATTGATGAGTTTTTGTTCCTTAATGAGCGAGTATCCTGATTCCAGCAACGCCTCCACCGTTTGCTGTTCAAAACCATTATCAAACAAACCATTCCTATGATCTCAGAGTAAGCAAGTAATGGCATTTACCTCAGGGGGAATGAATTGAGGAACCTCTTTGGTCTTTTTACGCCTGAGAAGAGTTTTCTCTAGAGTCTCTATTCCTCCAACTTCATCTACCCACTGTTTACAACAAAGAGATTAAGCCATTTTTCACTGCAGAGGTGTTATCTGTCATGGCTGAAGTTTAAGTTACCTTGAGGATAGATCTATCATATGTACGTGACCTTAGTGCTCCATAGAAGTCAAGTGCTGTGATAAATAATGAAGTGGTAAGGCAAGGAAGCTTCACTCTTCAAGAGATAGTATATATTACCTTGATTTGGAAACTGATCAACAATGCTTACAACATCTTTCCTTGATATCCCATCTTTCTCGTACATTCTGCTAACAATGTTAACTATATCTTCACGAGTTGGCTGCCTGTTTTTAAAAAGCACCAAACACTTAAAGCTTCTTGTCAGAAAGAATCAAGAAAGATTCCATAGTTGCAGGATCATTTTACCAGTAGAACTTCTCCATTCTTCCTTCACGGATGAGTGGAGCATATAGCCTGGAGAAATCGTTCCCTGTGACAATGAGAGGAACTCTGTTGACAGTGTCAGCATCTCTCCAGTCTTGTCCCACACTTACCCTTGTAGGATTATCCGCAAGGTTCATCAGAGTACCGACAACTATCTGGTTGTTCACTGTCATTTGTGTTTCCCCTAAACAAAGAGCAAGAAACTCAGTTAAGGTCATCTTATAGATTATGGGGAACAAGTCACAACATAGCTTTAAGTTATCTGGGATTTTGACTATTTTACCGAATCTACCAAGGCCAGCATCAATATCATTGATCATGAGAACACTCATCTTCCCCTGCATTACATGTCATCATCAAAGTTCATGCCAATCTTGTATAGATAAATAGGTGTAACAAGAATGAGAATGATAAGAAGAGCTTCTCACTTGGTTCTGAATGACTTGTGAAGCTGTTCTATAGCGGTCACGTATGAGTCTTCCCGGTTCCCCTGTTAAGAATATCAATATCGCAATGGTCACTGAAAGCAACCAGGTTGTTAGGAAAATGGTTTTACATCAGACTTTTTGGAGAAAATCACCAGCTCTATCAGATTCCAACTCTCCGGCAGACATTATAACAGGTTCAACTCCCATGGTTTTGAATATAAGTTCGGTCTGAAACGTTTTGCCTTGTCCTTTACCTCCCCATATACCTAGTCATCCCAATAGAAAAACACAAAATTGAAGAGATGGTAACAAAGTTTTCAATCACTGAATACCAGGAGGAGGCATTCACATTACCTAAGATCAATGGGATTTTAATATTTAGAGAACTAGCAAGATAGTTCTTCACAATGTGAACAGCTGCAGAACACAATACATGTTTAAGGCAAAAGAAAGATTATAGCAAAGATCATCTTGAAAGTTCCAGACTTTTTGTCTCAATATTCAATCACCAAGGCTTAGCTCAGTTCCAACTTACCAACTTTATCCTGTTCCAAAGGAAAGAAGAATAAAGATATAAGCAAAAATCTCATTGGCTCAGTTCAGTGGCAGATATATATAAATAACACAAGTTATTATTACCATGAAGGTTGGAGCAATGTAGTAATCTCCTTGAAGATGTTCAAAGGACCTTGTTGCCTTCTGACGATAATCAAACACAATATCAGCTGCAAAGAAGTAAAATAATTACAAAACTGTTAACTCAATAATCAGAGAGAGACAGAACGAATATGAAGATGAAGAATAAAAAAGAGAGACTTAACAATCTTTGCCAAGAAAGTCTCCGATGAATACGTCATCGATCATCCCGGCTCTTGCTCCCACAGCTATGTTCATGTTCTCTGACTCCGCCCCGAGCCTGTAGAGATAGTCTTTTCCTTCTGAGTCTTTTACTTCCCACGATGACTGCTCTGATAACTTCCGCGGCTTTTCGCCACCGTCAACAGCTCCTTTTTCGCCGTCATCTCCGGCCTTGGAGCAGGCAATGGAGGAAGGTTTTCTAGAAGTGTGGTTGAATGTGGAAGATTGTAGTGGTGGAAACTTGAAACGCAAAGATATGTTTGTAAGCGCCATTAAAACCCCTCCAGATCACAACATGAATGAAGCTTCCACCTTTGATGAAAAAAAACGAAATTGTTTTTTTTTTGTAATTTTCTTTTCAACTCAAGATAGGATTTTAAAGAAGAAGAGCCATTTGTTGAAAGGATTTTGATTATAAAGTTATGTCAAAAAAAGACATCTTTGTTTCTTGTCTATTAGTAATGTACTAATGTGTGGTTCTTGAAACAAAGACTAGCTTTGGTCCCACGTAACCACATTCAATCTTCTCTTTGTTTACAACTTGCATTTGTAACGGTGAAAGTAAATTATATTTTGTCCATTTGGATAAGGCTTGCACTAAAACATAGCGTTACTTACTCAGAAGGTGATTAGCAATTTAGGTCCCATTTCATTTATCTACTAGCTACTATCATTATTATTCATTACCATAGGTTATATATGACAATACATATTCACTTATAATTACACACATGATGTATCATACCATATACCCATACGGTAATACAGAAAAGTAAAGTTTTTTTTATCCCTTACAACAATAATTAGACTTATAGAGAGAACAATTTTTGAGATCATGAGATCGAGATGATACAAGAGTGCTGAGTGTGATCATTTTTTATCAAGAGAACCAATTAACGAGCTCGTCAGCATTGCTGCCAGCTGGAGGAGGAGGCACATCTTGCATCACCTTCTCCTGTCCTTTTGGATAGTATATTCCTGTGGCTTCATGTGGGACCCAACTACTCTCTGACGACGACGTATCTCCGGCGACAGAGAAACCTCTTGTCGTCTTCATCTCCTCTCCAGCGCAGCCGGCGCCATCCGTCTTCACTGTCTCTCTCACTATGTCGTGCGACGCGCTCTTCTTGTGGATGGATTTCCTAAGCATCGGCCTATACATATGTACTTGCATGGGTAAGATAATCATAATTTATACAATCTTGCTTATGATCTGCATTATCAGTATGGCATGGGAAGTAGGTGTAGACTTACTTGACGAACATGGTGTTCATCGTTTGTACACCACGAGACGAGAAGGTGGTAGTTGCCATGTCAATCTCTATGATCTCTCTTACAATACTGTGGTTGAGAGTAATCGAATGTACTTGTAGATATACAATATAGTGTGTGTTGAGAGAGTTGCATCTATATATATACTACACACCAAATCATCAAATGTGAATGGAATTTTAACAAACATAAAAATAAAATAAAGGAGGGAGTGGGACGACATAGAGTGAGATAATCCATAATCACAGTTCCCAACGTATATTATCGTCAGACCCATGCCTCTCTTTGGTCATCTCCTCCACGTGGGATGATCCACTTCTTCTAGTTTTGGATCAGTTATTTTAGAAGCATTTATACACATACGTATACGCATACGTATAGTTTTGGTCTCTTGTAGCGTGATTCATGACCCACTTTGAGAACTTAATTATGATGGGCTTTGACGAAAAAATTATGATGGGCCAAATCCCATTAGAATTGCATGTATCAACTTTAAGATAAGAAGCTCATATATAGCCCATGTATTGACCTGAAATAGTCTAAAGAGCTCTCTGGTTTCTACAACGCTTTAGATGTGTTTGTAAATCGAACTTTGAGCCTAAGGGATTGATTTGACCACCATTGAGGCAATGCAGTGTGGTAAATCGGTTATGAGTCTTATGACGCCACATTACCCAAGCAGTGTTGGGAAGGTGTTTGTGGGTGAGCGTTTTGTATTGGTTTATGTATCCGGTTTAGCCAATTTAATAGTCGTTAAAGCCGGTCCTGTTTATCTTCACATTGTATTATTTTCTCAAAACTTTTACCAGTATACACAAAAACTTCATAATCCTTCTTCATCTTCTTTGTAGATTGGTAATTAAAATATGAAAATTTGGAAATAAAAGTCTGTAGAGAGCATTTCAAGGATTGGGATCCTGAAAATAATAATAGTCTTTCTGTCTTTTAATGTATGATGTTTTAGAGAGTTTTTGATGTTTTAATATGTAAGATATTTTTATTTTTCTATGTAATTTTTGATTTTATCGAAAACTGTGTAGCTAGTAATATCTTGTTTTTTGTTTTGTAATTAGTTGGATAGTTTTTAGTGGGACATTTGCTAAAACCAACCCAAATATTCAAGTCAAATGTAAAAGTGTACCCCACTTTCAGTCAAATGCAAAACCAACCTAAAGGAGTAGTGAAAGTACTATTTCACCCTTATGACCAAACAAAAAACATAAATATATTTTACGTTTCTATCCTTTGGAAGTCTACACGTAATAAAAGAAGTCTACATATATATAGACTTCCTACGAAGTCTACTTTATAGACTTGTTTTGTAGTCTACATTCTAATTTGGTCTACTAATTTAATTTTGAAAATGTATAAAAATAATTATTGTGATATTTTTAATTAATCATCAATATAATGGATAATATGAAGTAAATAAATTAAAATTTCATATAATCGAACAATTTTGAAGAATATATACTAATTTGGTTATCATGTGCTAGACTATGTTCATAGTTTAGAAACAAAAGGTTCTAACATGTTATGTCTTTTAGTAGTTGATTTCATAGGGTTAGATTTTAGATTTTGTTTTTTTTTTTGTTTTATTAACTTAAATCTGCATATTAATGTTTAGTAGTTTATATTTTGTATAAATGAGACTTTTTGATTATCAAGCAAAACATTTAGGGTTTGATATTTGTGGTTTAGGGTTTCGTAGACCTACAATAAAGTCTATTTATCTGAAGACGTCTTTTTCAGTCTATATTTTTCAATTTGTTTTACAAAAAATCATTATATTTAAACTAAGTTAAGTTCCTTAAGAATAAAAAAGTGAAATCATATACTATAACTATTAAAAAATAAAGAAATAAATTTAATAAATCATATATTAAAATTATTAAAATAATAAAGAATAAACAACAATAATTAAATTATTATAGTAGACTTCCAAAAAGGTCTACTATGTTATAGTAAGATCTACTCCAAAATTTTAATTTTAGTAGACTTCAAACGAAGTCTACAGTATCGTAAATTTTAACCTAGTTACATTTTTGTCTCCCTATATAAACAAAATTTATTCAATCTCTCTCTAAAGTGGCTGCACAAGTTCTTAAAACTCTCTCCCTTCTCTCTAAAACTTTCTCTCTTCTCTCTAAAATTCTCTCAATTGTTTCTAAATCTCTCTCATTATCTTCTTTCTCTCTAAAATTTTCTCAAGTCTTTCTCACAATATTATCTTGTCATTTTAGATATTATGATTCATGGTTTTCATCTTCTCCTTTAAAAAATGTAAGTTTTAGATCTATAGATTTTAAATGTGTATTTTATGTTTATTTCTCACAATATTATCTTTTTTTGGTAGGTATTATCACTCATGGATTTCATCATCTCCTCTAAAAATGTAAGTTTTAGATTAATAGATTTTAAATATGTATTTACATGTTTATATTCAAATAAATTTATAGATCAAGCTCTCTACATTAATTTGCTACTAGTTTACCTTATAAATTATATTATGTAAAGTATTTTCAGATTTAAAATTATTTTCACATTTCAAAATATATAGATTTTTTCAGATCTGAAAATTATCAGACAGTGTAGACTTCTAAAGAAGTTTACTAAAGCTTGCAGACTTCATATGAAGTTTACTAAACCATAAAGTTTAAGCAGACTTCATTGGAAGTCTACAAAAATATGACTTTAATTTTTTTTCTATGTTTTTTAATAATTTTATCTTATTTTGCAGGTATTTTCTTCCATAGTTGTTCTCTTCTCCTCCTAGAAATGTAAGGTTTACATCTATAGATTTAAAATATGTGTTCTAGTATTTATATTCAAATAAAGTTACATATTAAAATTCATATTAATATGTCTTTAATTTATAACTATTTTGTCTATTAAATCATATTTTTAAAAGTTTTTTAGATTTAAACTTATTTCATATTTTTAATGTATTATTTTTCAGATCTATTTTTTTTGATAGAGTAGACTTCATTTGAAATCTACTTAAAACTTACGGCTGGTAGACTTCAAATGAAGTCTACTAGCCTTGAATTTTAAGCAAATTTCATTAGAAGTTTACTCAAATATGATTTTAATTTTTATCTTATTTTTTAAAATTTTATTTTATTTTGCAGGTATTCTCTTCCAATATTTTCAAATCATCTTCCCAAAAATGTAAGCTTTCCATATATTCATTATAAGATATTTTGTGTTTATAATGAACTAAATTTATAGATTCATACATTATCTTTTTGCTTTGTTACAAGGATGACAAAAAACCATTTTTGAAATATTTTCCAGAACAAAGTATTTTCAAATTTTCTAAATGCACACTTTTAAATATGAAAATTTTCCATTAGTGTAGACTTCAACTAAAGTCTACTAAACAATAACTTTACGTAGACTTAATAAAAAGTCTACTAAAATATGATTTTATTTTTTATCTTATGTTTTTCTCATAACTCTATCTTATTTGGCAGGTACTTTTTCCAAGACTTTATTTGAAGCATCAAGATTATGAAAAATCAAACATACTCAAGAATACTTTTTAATATATTGCTCTGTAATAACTTTCATAATAAAATATTAATTTTTAAATAATTTTTTAATGCATAATCTATAAACATTGTATTCATTTTTAGTTGTTTTCACTTGTATGATATTATTAATTTTTTGTTAGATATCAATTTTTTCACAAGATCTAACCAACCAAACAAGTAAAACCACCATAAGCTAAAATAATAACTAACACACATGTGAGAAGAAGAAAATCTATACAAAATTTTCCCAAAAATTTTCAAGAATAATACTAATCAAAACAATTTGCAATAAGTATCAAGTGTATAATTATAACACATTAAATTGTGAAATTCATCCAAGACCATTAAAATTTTACTAACATACACTGTAAAATAATTAAATCATGAAAAAATATGATGAATAATACACAAATACACTTTTAATAGAATTTACGACGTAGACTTCAACTGCAGTCTACATTTGTAGATTTACAAAAACGTCTACACTTATTATTTAACATATAGTCAATCCAAATTTTTTTAGTGTATTGGCGCAGGCTTGATACACAAAGGCGTACAAAGTGTGTCTTAGATAACTCGATCAAGTTCCGTACTTGTCGATTATTCGTGACAGGCATAAGAGGAGTATATTCCTATTCGGAGTCATTTGTTTTAAATGATGTTTGGTAAGGAATAGGTTAGCACCATCTTCTCAATTTTGTTGTCCAGATCATAATCTTCTTGTGTCATTTCAAGAAGTTTACCATGTGTACAGCCATCATGCACAAGGAACATTCTTCAACCTTTCCGATTCTTCATCTTTTTCGAATATTTTGTCACCCAAAATGTCTTTGGCCCATACTTCACACTCGCTCTAAGTTTCCAACCACATCCTTGAACACGACACTTAGCCACATACAGAGTTTTTGTTGTCTTATATGCTGAAAATGTAAAATTATATTCCACAGTCACCGACTTCAGCTTTGAAACAAGCTCAGCCTTACTAGCAAAACTATAAACGAAGACTTAGAAATACGTCTACAATTATTAGCTAACAACATTGTCAAATCAAATGAATTATACCTTCATAATTATAAAAAAAAAATTATTTTCAAAATCACTCAAACCCATTAGGATTAACTAACACACACTGTCAAACAAAAAAACTAGAAAAAATTTAATGAATAATACACAAATTCACATTTTTATAGATTTTTCTATGAAGACTTAATATTTAGTCTCTGAAGATGTTGACGTTCTTTTCAGTTTACAGACGTAGACTGTCAAATAGGTCTACTCTTTGGGTTGGTTTTTGCAATTGACCATTTTACGGGTTGCTTTCTATAGTTGAATAAAAGTTGTAATTTTGTACATGTAGACTTTCATTTCAGTCTACAATTTAAAAAGGTTACTTTTTGCAATTGACCAGAATTCATCCAAGATTTGACTTTCAGAACTAGACTTCATATGCAGTCTACATGTTTGAATTTTTTTGAAAGAGGTTAGTTTTGCAATTGACCAAGTTTGACTTCAAATCAGTAGATTAAAATGAACGTCTACGGGTGTGTAGACTTCTTGTGAAGTCTACTCTCAAATCCGACGGGTTGGTTTTGCATTTGACCAAAATAAAAAAGTAGACTTTATACGCAGTCTACATTTTTTTTTTAAGATAAGAAGACTGCATATGAAGTCTACAATTTAATAAATTTTTGATTGCTTTTTAAACTTTTTGGTCAAACACAAAACTAACCTATTCCACGAAGTCAAAGTTTTGGTCAAATGCAAAACTGACCTTTTATAGACTTTGTTGGCAGTCTACATTTTGTAGACTTCCGTTGAAGTCTATTTTGAAAAGTCAAAAGTTCGGTCAAATGAAAAACTAACCTCTTTTAGGTAGACGTCTTAGTAAGTCTACCGAAAGTTTTATTTTTGTTGTCAAAGGTAAAGACGGAGACTACTGGGGAAGTCTGCGTTAGAAAAAAAATTTGTCTGCTCAATTGCAAAACTAACCCGTGCGTTGACAAATAGACTGCATCGTAAGTCTCCACGGAGGCGTAGACATACAAAACAGTCTACCGTCGCGACACAGATCTGAAAAAGAACGAAAACCATGTAAATAGTTACATTTTTCATGTGTAAAGCTTGTTTCCAACCTTTTCAACCGTCCAAACTCCAAATATGAGCAAAAAGAAGCATCTTTAACGATTCACTAATGAAGAAACTCGAAAATATGAAGTTTGTGATTATGAAAATGATAGTTATGAGAGTTTTTTAGATGGAAATGTAGAGGAGATGAGAGAAAATGAAGTTTTTTGGGTTATAATGAGAAAAAAAAGTGGTTGAAAATTGAATTCTAGAGCTTTAGAGCTCAAAAATGGTGGTTCATGGTGGTTGGAAAAATTGATGATGATGGCATTTTTGTAAATAAGAAGAAATGGTTAGGGTGTATTTGATTTTTTGTTAATTTCGAAATTAATAAAAAAATAAATAAAAATGGCAATTTTGTGAATAATTCAAAAACATAAGGATAGTATGGAAATTTTATTGATGAATAGTATGGACAAAAAAAAAAGGGTTGGTTTTGGATTTGACTTGAAAATATGGGTTGGTTTTGAAAAACACCCGTTTTTAGTTAATATTTTAATAATATTTTAAAAATAAAAAGTAACTATCTTAATAGTTATGGATTTATCTAAAACATGGATGGAGTATTAAATTGAGGTTTTGAGGGAGTATAAAAATTAAGATTAGAGACGTTGACTTCGAACTTAAAAATGTTTAATTTCTTTAAAACCAGTTATCTTTTTCCTCATTTTTTTTCTTTAACTTCGGTCACTATCTTTCACTTTTTATATTTGTATATATTTCTAATGGTGGAGATGAAGAGAAAAGAGTCCATAAATAATATATATAACAAATTTTCAATCGTATATCGACACGAGCAATTAGAAAATTAAGAGAGGATAAAATAAATTAATGTAACCTCACTTTTCATACCATTTCTTTACATTTTCTTGTTATATATACTTATGCAAACATCCGCATTAGTCTCCACTAAACTACTGTATAGAAAGAATGTATAGGGTACGTAAAGCATGCAACATTCATAAAATGTATGATGAGCAGAACTTAAGCATCAATTTATTTTGGTTACACGAACAAACAAAGCTAACATACAAAACGGATCAAAAACAGTTTTCTTCTAAACCGGTTCTCGATCGAGAAAAATACATCCCTGCAAATTTAAATCCACGAGAATTCATACTCAGTGATGACGAGGGTCGGGACCTCCAGGGCTAAGTCTCATGGACTCATTGAAACCTCTCTCCATTAGCTTTTCCATATTAGCTTTCAGCACTTTTTCTGCTTCTCTCATCATACGCCCTCGTTTATTTCCGTCTGCGTTTGTAAGCGGCCGAGATGCTGATAACCGCGACCACGAAACGCATATCAGGAACAAACACAGCCAAACTTTCATGTTAGCCATATGTTATGTGCTAGTTATTCAATATGGAAGGTGTTTATATGTTTATGTACTCTATGGTGTATTGGTGTGTGCATGTTTCCATCACACGCTTGAGGCATTTATATAGAGAATGGCATTGTGATCATGAATCTCACTGAAATGATAATATTTTTGCTAAACATTATAAAATAGATAAGGCGGTCGTAAAAGCCAATTTATAATTTGACAAATTTCCACTTCTGCAAAGTGCTCGTTCGAGATCCCATGCACTTACGATACATATATATTCTTTTTGTCATCATATAATGATTTAAAAAGATATATATATACTATCCACAAATACTTTATACATGTTACTGTTAATTAGTTTGTTATGTCTGTGTGATATATACAGTGTGTGAAAAATGTTAATAATGCAAATGATTTTGTAACTCCTAGCTAAAATTAAGAGATTAAGACATGTGTTAAGGACTTTTGAATGATAATCCATCTAAAACCAAGTTCATACTATAAAAAGGAAAATATGGGGACATATGTTAATGGTCTTTAAAGAAAAAAAAAATTGTTGTAGGTAAGAAGAGTCAATGAAAGCCATGTGCTGACTTTTGCCGCCTCTTTTTTAAAATGGCTTGGCCTTTTGATTAGTTGACCATATGAGTTAACTAACGTAAATCTGAAGTAAAGGATCTGAGTCATATGTCTTTTGATTGAATTTGTTTCTATCGACTGAAAATAATATATGATATAGTAACAGGCTAAAATAGTCTTATTTATGCCGATCAAACAAAAGTAGTGTTATTAATAGTATGCAAAACAGCTATGAATCTAATCTATAACTTGTTCATGTACTGAATAAATATTATAAAAGAACTTAGACAATATGCATGAGTGAGGTTCCAAATCAGTAAAGCTTCTTTCTCAGTTTTTCTTTAAGATTAACGAGAGAATAGGACAAAGTTAATCACTCTATTTTGCTTAAGTTTATAACCAGGACCGGCTCAAACATCTTATAGATCCTAAGGTAAAAAAGAAACGAAGACCCTTTAACATATAAATTATAAAAATACAATTCATAATATTGTTGTTACAAATCAAAATATTCACTTTTTTAATCAAAAATAAACACTGAAAAGTATTTTTGTTTCTAAACGTAAACTTAATTAACCAGAACATAGCCAAAAAATGAAAGAATATGTAATCTTTCTCCAAGATCAAGTGTATAGAAAAAAAAAACAGAAAACATGACAGCAAACGTAAATTCATAATGACACTTTTAGAAAATAATTCGTTTACTTCAATTTTCAGTTTAAGTTAGAATCTTTGAAGAATCAACTATTTTACTAAACTACGACATTTAAATTATGTCTCGCATGGAAAAAGTTTGTAGAAATAACTATTTTATGTAAAAAAAAAAGAAGTAGTCAACTTAATAAATAAATTTATTCCAAAAACATACTTAACGGCTTAACTAGTTAATGCTAACTTCATTATATTTATTACTAAATTATTTAGGTAAATAAGATTTAGTGTCCCTAAAATCAGATTATTATTGAACAACATTTCTGAATTCTGTTTGTTTAGAAATAATAGATTTACTATTTTTAAATAAAAAATTTTGTGGGCCCTGGGGAGGGTGCACTGCTCGCCCTACTACTTCAGCCCTGTTTATAACAAGTTGAATTATAAAAAGATTATTAGCGGAAACGATTTTACGGTTTTGTGGATACTAGCGTGGCACTTTAGTTAATAAGTGAAGGCTGTGAAGCACAATTCAAAGCTGTGGAGAAAAAGGGAAATTGAACACTAACTTCAGTCCAACTATTAAAGAGGCAGTATCGCGACAGGAATACATCATTTTTTTTAATTACAATATTGAGAAAACAAATATGTTAGATTCAGAGCCTCACTGGTTCAACCGCAGCGGTTGCGGTTGTGGTTGCGGGAGTTTGCGGATGCGGTTGGTTGCGGTTTCTAGCGGTTTTAAGAGATTTGTACGACTGATTCTGCAGTTAGAAATTAGTGCGTTTGCGGGATACTTATAACTTGTTAACTACCAAATGCAGCAGCGGTTAAATAATAAATTAACAATATTTACATTTTATACAATTATAAAAATATCAAAAATAATAATATTATAATAAATATAAAATTTATATTTAGAAAGTTATAGTTTAATTTTTTTTAAATATAGAAAATATTTTTATTTTAAAGTTTTATAATATTAATTAAAATATAATTGATATATTTTAGCATTTTTATAATTTCAATTTAATTTTTTTATTGAATTTTTTTATTTTTGTATTTATATTGTTTTGGAAAAAAAAAAAAATTTTTTTATCTTTCCGCAAACACCCGCAATCGCTAACGCTAGCTGGAACCAGCTTTTGAATTTATGGGGTTCATAACGATTTGGAGCGGTTTAGAGCAGTTTAGAACGGTTTGAACGATTGTTGCAAAACGCCAGCAACCGCTACCAACCGCAAAAGCTGCGTTTGCGGGTGGTAGCGAGAAAACCAGTCATACCCTGAATATACGAGAATCTTAGATTGTACGTTTGAGATACGATTAATATAGAATTATAGATACTCAAGATCGTCTTGCGCTCTATACGTCGTTTCGATTGGGTAATCAAAAGATGATTGTTTTCAAATAGTTATGGACGGTTTTTTGTCAATAAGTATTTTACTTTGTTGTTATACTAAAGATAAAGGACGAATGAGTGGAACTTAAAATAATTTTCTATATGTTTGTGGAACATTTTAACAATTTATTCGTCTTTGATAACATGCATTATGCGGAGATAACACATACCATTATGTTACATGGTCACGTTTTAATCATAAACCAATTAATAAAAATTAAAACACTTTACCACTTCGATCGATATACATATATAAATATTTCTTTTCTTTTTTTTTTGGGGTCAAAATATAAATATTTCTTATAAAATTTCTCCTCCAAACGCATTTTAAAGAAAGTACGCAAAGTGTTTTCTTATTCCTACACGTGTATTATGTGTACCAAGACATCAAATAAAGCATATTGATGATAAAAAAAACTTAGTAAATTTTTCAAAAATAGTAAATATTAATGTTTTATTTATTTATTTGTAATTTTTTAAATTGTTGGATCATGAGTTGAGTGACAAGTATATATACTTAAGTTTTTCAAATTATTTTTTATTTTCATATGAAATACCATCCCTCTTACCTTTTTTGTTGCTAAAATCCCTCTTACATTTATTTATTTAAAATGTTTAGACATTAAAAAAACTAATGAATATAGATGTTTTTAAAAATGGACAATTCTCTCAAATAGACATTTTTAAGTTTTTGTCATAAAATAGACCTAAAAAAAAACAAAATGACCAAATAAACTTTTTTATTTTGAACATTTTAATATTTTTTAGTTTTTAAAATTTGAAATCATACCCCAAAACTCCACCCCTTAAATCTAAACCCTAAACTCTAAATCATAAACTCTAAATCTAAATCCTAAACCTAAAAACACACCCCTTAATAAAATATTTTGGTCATTTTGATCCTTAGAGACTATATTTTTAATAAAAACTTTTTTAGAACTATTCTATAAAATTTCTCTTTGGAAATTGCTTCCAGCTTATATTGGATGATTCACTTAAGAGACATTAAAGAAACTATGGATGTAGATGCTCTTATATAATGCTTTCAGCTTATGATGATTTATAACAAGCACATATATACATAATAAATGTTTGGCCTCCATGCATAAACATTTTTATTAGATGTCTAGCTATTCAAATTTTGTAAATAATTTTCCTTTTCATTGATCAATAAATTAGTATTTAAAGAGATAATATACATATAAATATAAAATGTGTAATAACTTTGAAAAGAAACCTTTAATGACGTTTAATAAGTAAAGTATTGTCGGTCCTCTCAGATGATTAACTAAGGTTACTAAGGTTTAGCTATCTACATCCCACCGTGGTCCTCACTAATCTGGTCGGCACTTTCAAACATATCGCCCTCCAACTCAACTTATTCTATCCATTGGTAAAACAAACTTATTATATCCAACTTTTTATTCCATTCAAATCCAAATATAAATAAAGCATCACTTATGCTTATATTTTGAGTAAAATAACAACTCTGGTATTAAAATGGATCGCGATCGCTAAACTGAGGATAAATTAAAGAAATTTATAATGACGGTTAGATATGTATACAGTCACTCACAAGTCACGGCTTTATTACCCCTTGTTCTTTCCGTCTGCAAAAGAATTGTTACAAAAATCAGTGACTGTTAATTTGTAAAGTCAAATATATTTAAAGGAAAACGTATCAGTTTTTTGTTTGTCAGCAACCTGCATTATAAGTTCGAATCCAGATAATGATACACTGACGACATAAACAATTTTTTAAAATACATGCATGCATGCACTAATTTATAAAAAATTATAATTTTTTTTTAATATGGTTTCAATTTAATTAATTAATTTATTCATGTAATGCAGAACGAGTCTTAAACATTTTGGATCCCCAATACTGTATATAAATATTGTTGGCCCATTATTAATTGATTCTAAAATTATTAAAATTGTCAATAAGGAACTGAAAAACTTGTGACCTTTCCTTTATTGAGATGGGTAAAGATATAGGTAGAGCAGTAGAGCTGACGGTACGTTGTAGAAAATTCTGGCCCCTAAAAATTTTAATCATATCAGCGGCCCTAGACACATGGTTGACCAGCTCTTAGTTTTAGAGACTCTGATTATACATCACATAGTCTTTTATATCAGTATTCAGGACAGCTGATTCTGCCATCTAGGTGAGAGAAATTGACGAAGGTATATAGTAATTATTAACCAACACCATATAACAATTGGTAACACGGAAATGAATAGGAGAAACTGCACAGTTAATTCTAATCTTACCTCATAGACATAGATACATCACTGTCTCGTGCTTTGAAGATAACTCGGAAGGATATCTCTCTATCTCACAATGCATACATAATAAGAAGAAAGCAGCAGCAGAGCAATGCATGATTGAAGCAATATATCAAAGTCAGTGGACATTACAGGTTTGATATTCCTGGATGGTAATAAAGATTCTATAAAAGTGGCAGAAAACGTTATGTAAACCGCTCATTTTGTGTGGTAATGAAACTTCGATTAATAGACGGACCGTAAGTGAACATAAACTTTTGACTGTTTTCCTAATTCTAGAAAACTCGTACTTGTTTGTCTATACTTGGCGCACATGCATGCATGGTCAAACCAACACATACACAGACAACACACGCACACGAGCACATGAACCTTAAGGTTCGTCCAAAAAGTTACCAAAGAGAAGATAAGGAGGCAGATGAAGAAAAATTCTCTAACCTCTCTCTAGATTGAAATTCTCTAACCTCTCTCTACTCTTCTAGGTCAGCCGTCGCCGCCTCTCCCGTTTCCGGCGGTCGCCGCGCCTCTTAGGTGACCGCCGGGCCTCTCGTTTTTCTTGCTTCTCCGTCTCTCCCTCTCCGTCGGTCTTCGACGTTCTACGGTTGCTGAGGTCCGTCAAAGCTCTCATCTGGTATAGATCTGGAGCCTTCCCGCCTCCGAAGTCCGGTTGTGGAGCGTCGCTGCGCTTGAGGACGGCGTCGGCACCTCCGCGACTCGGGTTTCTCGGCTTGGGTGAGGCTCTAGCCAGATCTGGTTTTCCCGCTTGGATGAGCCTCGGTTGAGTGGTGGTCTGTAGCGGTCTTGTGAATCCCGATCTGTACTTGGTGTGCTCCTCCGTTGGTTGCGCGGTGGTGGAGTCCGGCGGGTCAGTGGTTTGTTGGGCTTGAGTACTCGCGCGTCTCAAGTCCCTGGTTTCCTCCTTCTACTTATGATCTCAAGTGGACGCGTGCGGGTCGTCGGTGTTGGTCTCCGACCCCGGCTTCTCGGTGGGAGCGCGTAGGCATGGCGGCGCGTGGGAGCCTGTTCTTCTTTCTCGCTGTGACCTTTGCAGTGGCTCCGGTTTTACCGGTGTGTCCTCCTAGCTGTGTCCGAGGTGCTGCTCGGCTTTTCACTCTCAAATAAGGTTTGCGGTCGGGTTCTTAGCTCTTACTTTGGGTTAGGACCTTGCTGGTTCGGCCGTGCGGCAGTTAGTCAATCGAGCTGCTCGTTCTTCTGCGGTTTGCTTCCGGAGGGTTAGTTTCTCGGCGGTCCGTTTTCTCTATACGGGTTCTCGGTTCAAAGGGTGCACACGGTCACGGTGGGGCGGACTGGAGGCGGCAATCTTCAGGCTGTCCTTCCGAACGACGACATCGCCGCTAGGAGGTTCTCTCTCGTGCCGTCTGAGGTATTATCTGTCGGATGTTTTGGGTGTGCTTCGTGTTTGGATTCTCTGGGCGTTTCAGGTTTGGGTAGTCTTTTCGGAAGCTGTAGGAGCCGTTGTTTCAAGGTTTGAGGGCGCCTGTCTCTCCGGTAGCTCGCGGTGCCCGGTTCTCTGCCTCGACTAGGCTCGGCTCTTTGGTCCAAGCCCGTCTCGCTGCTTAGCTGCCTTCTCCGCTTTGTTCGCCTTTGGTTTTAGGCTGTTTCCTTCCCGTGTAGTTGTTGTTTAGTTTAATTTCGTATTCCGCTACTAGTAATCTTTGTAACTTCTGTCTCAAATTTGAAAATTGGTATAATATTTTAACATTTTACCAAAAAAAAAAGGAGGCAGATGAAAATTAATGATATATACAAACACGAGCAAGACATGGTTAAGTAAAATGCATGCAATTTAAAAGCTACGTGTCCATCTCAAGACACTCAAGTCTCACATCTGTCCTTCTTTTTGGCTTCTTTTAAACTCTCTCTCTCTCTCTCTTCTCACCTCAAATTATCTTTTCTTCACAGATCCTTGTTAATTTAGAGTGTTGTGATTATAATGGCAGCATCAACTGTAAGAACGTATGGTTTCGGTAGAGCCGACGAGGCTACACACCCTGACTCCATTAGAGCCACGTTAGCTGAGTTCCTCTCCACTTTTGTCTTTGTCTTTGCAGCTGAAGGCTCCATCCTCTCTCTCGGTACCGTTCCGAAGATAATTATGCAGCTTAAAGTCTTTTCATATGTGATATAGCTTATGAGTTGTGTGTTTTTTTCTATCTCAGATAAGTTGTATTGGGACCATGCGGCTCATGTTGGAACAAACACACCAGGAGGACTGGTACTAGTAGCGTTAGCTCATGCGTTTGCTCTGTTCGCTGCTGTTTCTGCAGCCATCAATGTCTCTGGTGGACACGTTAACCCGGCTGTCACTTTTGGTGCTCTTATTGGAGGCAGAATCTCTGCGATCCGTGCCATCTACTACTGGATAGCTCAGCTTCTTGGAGCCATCCTCGCTTGTCTATTGTTGAGGCTCTCCACAAACGGCATGGTACCACTAAATAACATCATAATGTATTATCAGTGTTCTAAAAATCGGTCTAGTCGTAGATATCCTCTAGATGAAAACGCCTAATCAATAATATTACTCATATTGGTATACATCTGTGAGCTAGTATTTTTGTGTTGCAATGTTATAAACATAGTCTATGTACATGCAGAGACCAGTTGGCTTCAGTTTAGCATCAGGTGTTAAGGCACATAATGGACTCGTGTTGGAGATCATTTTAACATTTGGCCTAGTCTACGTCGTCTACTCCACTTTGATTGATCCAAAACGTGGAAGCCTTGGGATTATAGGACCTCTTGCAGTCGGACTCATAGTTGGTGCAAACATCTTGATGGGTGGACCGTTCTCTGGTGCCTCTATGAATCCAGCTAGAGCCTTTGGTCCAGCATTGGTTGGATGGAGATGGGACGACCATTGGATCTACTGGGTCGGACCATTCATCGGTGGTGCTTTAGCCGCCTTTATATACGAGTTCATGGTCATCCCCACCGAGCCACCTGCTCACCACACACACCAGCCCTTAGCCCCTGAAGATTTCTAGATGGAGCCTTTCCACTCGGTCTTTGTTCAATCTCTCTTTGTGTGTATGGAATCACTTTGCATTAGAGTCTCTGTTTTGATGCTACTCTTTGTTTGTTTGTATTAATAAGAATAAAGAGAGATACCGCAGCGATGAGTTCTTTTGATATTTTCACCAAACATATACCGGATACAAGTAATAACAATGTACTAATCTATTCTATATTGACTTTCCTTGTTTCTGAAACCTGAAAAAAGATAAAAAAAGAAAAGCTTCTTCAAGGTCCTCTCATCTTCTCAACAATCTGTCTACTTCTTTCCTCCATGTGACGCTTCTTCTCTTCAAACTTCTCCCCAACTTTCTTCCTAAAATCAAACATCCTCTCCCTTGTTCCCATTTTCTTTCCCTTGAAGCTCGAATCAACCTCTTCATTTGGCACGATATACCTCGATGGCGGTGGCTGGACACTAACCGGGACAATCTCCCCGTCGTTGCCTCCTCGTGCTACTGTCTCCAGCTTCTCATTGCTTTCCAGAAGGGGAGTCTTGAGTTCCTCCAAGGATTTGTCACTCTCTACTATAAGACCTGCTGAGCTACTAGCTGGTGGTGGTGCAGCCACAGGTTCTTCCTCAACTCTTGGTTTCTGCGGAACGTTGGTAGCTTTCTTCGTCTGTTCACCATTCGTTGGCTTCTCACCTTTAGCTTCGAAGCTGTCGTGATCACTAGTTGAGTCTTGATTCAGCCACATGAATGGCGCAACACTGCGTTGGACCCAATCATCCTTTTCAGCTATCATCCCTGGAATGGTTACGCTTTCGCAGTTGGGGAGCACCATGACCTCTCGTATACCGTTCTGCACAATGAGATTTTGTATTATTTCATATTCCCTTTAGAAACAAAAGAAGATGGAGCAAAGTGTTTTTTACCTTAAAACGGTTGATCAAAAACATAGCAACATGGCTGTTTGTGATTTTGTGTTCGCCAACAGATGAGACAAGGTCGAACTCAATCTCTGGCATGCTTGTGAAGCCAAACCATAGTTGATCAGATGGAGGCGGCTTCATGTGTACACGCAGTGTCCCTCGTAGCGAAGAGACTCCTATTGACAAAGTTATTGGAACCTACAGTTCACAAACAGAGAGAGAGAGAGAGAGTCTAAGATACTACAAGAGCTGAGTCTATTAATCACACCATGATTTGAGATCAGAAACAAAGATTAACCTGAGAGACTTGCTCAGCGATGTTCTTAAGAATAGACTTCCACTTAGATCCATTGTTCGGTCCTGCCTTTGTACCTTTTGATCCTTTTGGTTCATCTGCAAAGAAATAAATCACTTTAGTATTAAATGCTTCTAATCAAAATGATTATATGAATCCACTGTACTAACCAACTTTCACATCTTGTCCATCACCAGTTCCTCCGGGGACACTCAACTGCTTCTCAAAATCTGCAAGACCTTCAAGGAACTCTGGTGGAACATCCCCTGAAGAATTTGGTTGCAGCTTTCCTTCAGCTATTTGCAGATCTTCCTCTCGAGCATCAACTCGAGTCTGAACTTCAAGTCCAGCACCACCAGTGTATTCAACATCTAGCTCGAACGCCCACACGCCATTCATCTCCATCGGAAGAATCCTTGTACCGTGTATATAAGGAGGGAGACTCCCAATCTTTACATCACAGCAGATCAAATCACCTATGTAGCTAGGAATCCTCATGTTGGACAACACCCGCTGGATTCGTTCGTGCACTGCATTCTTCAGCCCTGCGTTCTCTTTGACATCGAAGAACAGCCGAGAGACCAGCAAGTTCCACGCCAAGGTTCCTTCATCAGCGAAAAATTTCTCTTCCGAGTCTACGTCCGAAGCATGACTCCAAGAACGTGAGAAAGCTCCCACATCGGTTTCCTCAGGGATGGTATCTTTAAACTTTCTAGCTGGATTGCTCTTTCCTGAGCTACCGTTGGAATGTGAGTCTTGGTAAGGACGTGTTGAAGCTGTCACTTTGGTTGAGCACTTTTTAGAGAACTTCTTCCAGAACAAACGAACCTTTGAGGAAGGGGCATCGATCTTAACTCCCTTGTCCAATGACTCAAAGCTAAAACCAGCTGATGGTTTCATGAAAGAAGGATACGCAGCGTTGAGTGAAGCCATATAGCTCCGGAACTCGTCTTTCAGTTTAGTCGACCAGATAAACCTTTCGTGATCATTGGAAGCAGCAAGACGAAGAGCTTTACACCAAGACTCCTTCTCCCAAGAAGTCTCGAGGTAGATGTAAAACACACGGTTCCCTTTGTATAAGTTTGAAGTCTTGCTCTCCACTTGGATAGGGAACCTCTTAGCCCTGATGACACACGAAACAAAAGGGTTATTATATTAACTTTAAGAGAAGAAATGTGAGTAAGATTGTAAAATACCATTTTCTTGTGGGGAGTTGAGACCCTGAAACAGCCTCAACGGAGCAACCTTTCAAAGTGATAACAGTCTTGTTGCTATCTGTATCTGTTAAGATGAGCTTATGGTCTTTGATTCTAGCAAACTTCCTAACGGGATGCACCTCCAAGTGATCGTTCCTCTTCTTTGTCTCTTTTGGTAACTTCTCCTTTAAACTCTCGTCCAACTCCAAAACCCAAATCACTCCCTGATCATAAAGTAAACAGCTTTCATCACATTGATCAAGAACTGAATGAGAATCTCACCCAAAGGAAGCTCATTTCTTAATCATCTGCAAGAAAGGTGGAAACTTTTACCTGTTTGTTGAGATTGAAATCAATGGGCTCGAGAGGAGGAGGATCAGAGCCCTTCGACGTTGGATCTGAACTCGATTCCTGCTTCCGATTCAACCGCTTGACGAGGTACAAGAACGCAGCAACTTCCGCGGCAACGACGGCGAGGAGGCCCAGCAAGAATCCAGTGACGAAGGCGAAGCCAGCGAACGAAACCATCTCGGGGAAGTTTTACAAAGTCTGTTGCTTTTGAAGTTTAAGTGAGGAGAGAAAAGCGGAGGAGAGTTAGTTGAGAGAGAAGGGAATCAAAGAGGAGAAGAAGACGCGTCACGATGTCTTCTCTCTACTTTTATGTCAGTTTCTCGGTGGTGATGAAGCAGAGGAACTATAGTGGGGTGCTCAAAATGAAAAATATTTCTTGAGAAAATAATAATAATTTTAATTTTGATAAATTATGTACATGTATTATTGTGAAATGGGAATATTCGTTTACGTAATTCAAATCATTTCTGATTTATTTCATACAAAAATTAGGAGGATTAATCTTCTTGTTTTTTAATCTCATTTATTTAGTTTTGATTGGATAATTTTTTTTGATTTTGTTACCTATTTTTACTCCCCCCCCCAAAAGATCTGTTACCTACAATATAATCTTCAATTGTTTTAGAAATTGGAGATTTTGTCACGCGTAAGATAATCTCTATGATTGTTTTAGGAATGGGAATATTCGTTTACTGAATTCAAATCAATTTCTGACTTTTGTATGTTTTCACACTTTAGTTTCCTTATACAAATTAGGAGGATTGGTTTTCAACTTTTCATATTTAATATCATTTTTTAAGTTTGGTTGGATTAGGATAATTGCTTTTAGATTGTTACCTATAGTATGTACACGAAAAAGTTCTACAACATAGAGATTTCACTAAAATCCAATGCCAATGTTTAATGGATTAGATGTTTTGGTTTGAATTTAAAATGGTAGATCAAACACTATGTAGAATTCATTTCAACACTCGTAGTTTCATACACAACTAAATCAACTGTTCATTGTCAATGAACTACAGGCCGATCGTTTAAAGATTCCATTGGTTTAATTCTGATGGATGAATATGCTAAAGTGCGAGTTAGCCCTGTCCGTGGATTATGGTTGTAAGTGTTACACTACTGAACTGCCTGTAATAATTAAAAACATACGTATTTGCAAGTTACTTGTAAATGAATAACAGCGAATATGAAACCGATTTAAAGTAAAACGATCAAATTAACCATTTTGTTGGTACCATATATGCTTGTTGGAGCAAACCTGTTTTTTTCATTTTTTTCATAATAAAACATGTTGCTGTCAAAAAAATATATGCTCTACATCCATATTTTACAAGAGATAACTACTATATTATCAGAGATTCAGAATCCCTAAAGAATGAACAGACAATACAAATTAAAAAAAAAAAACGATTCTTTAAACAATACAAGAGATAACACCCATTACGTACGGTCACTATTGCATAACCAAACAGCTTCTTTTAGAACATTGACCCCTTAACAATGTTGTTGAACTAGAAAGTTTTGACTGTTTCAATTCAACCTAATCCTTTGAAGTTCCAAGTCTCACCTAAGTCTTTATTCGTTGAGGAATGAGTCAGATTATGTCAGAACATATCAACTCTCCAGTCAAGTTTTAATTGATAACTGAAAGAAAGTAGAAAAAGTATCCAAAATAATGCAAACAAACATGGTAAAGAGAAAAAGCAATCGTTGGAAAAAACAGAGAAAAAGCGAGTACATAGGAAAAAAAAATAGAAAACAAACAAAAGACATCAAATCTGACAAAAAAAATGTTCTCATCTGAAATATTAGACGAATTTTCAACTTATGTTTTGTTATATATTTTTATTGTATAGTCTTAAGATATTCTTAATCATTTTTGCATTGCACCATTGCAGTCCATATGCTCTTTACCGACATACAAGAAAGGCACAGATTTTCATATTTTCAGACAGAAAAGTACAAAACAGAGTTCACAGATCCATTTAGTAAAAAAAGAGACAGAAGAGAAGTAAAAGAGTAGCCAACTTCATTTACATGGTCCCTCACTCATGCAAGAAAAAAAACTCTGTTCTCTTCTTAGTAACATCCATGGCTTGCAACATGAGAAAAAAAAACTCTGCAATGGCCGTTGCTACCTAAAGCAACACAACGAGCCAGACAACAACAAAGAACACTTCAGGGTTATGTTTTTTTTAGTGTTTGGAAGAAAGGGCCAACGTTAAGAGGACCCCCTTAAACTGATCTTTAAAAGTTGGAGTTTATGAAGAAGTTATAGTCATGGTGGTCAACATTCAGCTGTTTCAGCCATGAATCTGCAGCGCTTTGAAGGTAAACCAACCGGTCCTGGTCAAACCCTGTCTTGCCCCAAAGATCTCCTTGCATTTTGTAAGCAGCTAAACCAAACGGAGGCAATGGGATTCTCTTGTTTACAACACAACAATCAGTTTCTTCCATTACTTTGTTGTTACTAGAATCTCCTTCCACCACATTATCTGCATGCAATTCTAGAAGCCGTTAATAAAATAAACAAGAAATGGTGTTTGTTCCTTACGTTAATGAGCAATGATCGATCATATGTACCTTGAAACGAAGAAGACAAAGTATGATAAGTTAAAAAGCCTGTCGTCAAGTCCTTCTCGTTCTTGCAGCTTGGGATGTGATATATCGGGTACCTAGTTCATCAAACCATCACACATCAAGCCAAACATGAAGGATTGTATTAACTAAAGACTCATTACTTACCACGCAACAGCCATCCAACTAGCAGGAGACATATCGACACTCCTTAAGGTCATCAGTCCCGGATATTTCTCAGCCAGCTCGTTTATCTGAAGAAGAAACAATTACATTGTCTTTGCTTCAAGACAATAGTTCATTAAGTTAAAAGGAAAATAATATGGTCACTAAGATATCAAACCTTGTCGGTTAAGGGAACTCGCTTGTAAGGAGGATCTCTTTCGATGTATTTAAAGTCAAGGTAACCAAGTCTATCTCGCAACAATACTGTACCATCTGGATCAAACACCGAATCTTCAGAGACAGCATCCCATGTTTTGCTAGAATCATTGCTCATGGATCTTGACAACAACTTCTCGCTCTCACTATCACTCCAACACTCACTACTCTCAGACTCAAGAACAACCTCATTCAAGCTCCTTCAACACCCAAAACCAAGACCATAGAGCGTCAAACAACTAGAGACATGTCCTAAAAACTTCAATTACCAAACCACAAAGACAAGATTGTTAATAAAATATTTTAAGAATCAAAATGGGGTAAATTAACCTGGACATCAAAGCGGGTTTGTTAGTGTGGATTTGGATGGCAGACAGATACGGGACATAATACTGCATAACGGTTTCACCATTGTTTAGATCAACTTGTGATTCAAAACCATATGCGCTCAGTTCATCGTAACAATCCCAAAGATCACCGAGCCTGAAGTATTCCGTCTCCTCCTTCCCCTGCTGCTGCCACAAACAGTAAAATCACTCACACAACCGTTCAAGCAATTCAGCAACCACATGAAGACCAACATGGTCTTAACATTGACATGTATGTGAACAGTAAAGCTCTTGATTCCTAATCACAGACGCACAGAATGAGACGGATCCAAAGTATATATACTTAGAGAATCAAGCAGATTCAAACCAAATCTAAGTACACTTGCGCTTTTTGATTAAAATGAATATAAAATAATATTCTAAAGCAATTCTGTAGCACGTTTCCACGTGGTAGTATACAATCCATGAAAATGATGTGACCTTTAGATTTCTCATATTAAATTTTTTTTTCCGTGATGGATCATGCAATTATTTGTCTGTCCTTGTTGTCAAATTTCATCTGAAAATTCACACCAAATCATTTTAAAAAAAAACATTACAAGTTCTAGGTTGTCACCATTGATTCAAAGTTAAGACGTTTATGAAACTCTGATTATCAAAGACATTTAAAATCGTTTTTTTTTACCTGAGGAAGAGAGAATGAAGGAGGCTTAGGAGTGACTCCTAAGAGAAACCTCTCCAGATTTGAACGGCCTTTTGATGAAGAAGACCACCACCACATTATCTCTGCTCCTTTTCTTCTTCTTGGCTCAATCTCTTGCTGAGATCAGATCTTTATGCATAATCAGTCCACACAAAAGTTTGAAAACTTCTCAGTCGTCTCTCATTAGTCCCAATATGGTAAAGCTATATAGCAATTCCCAACCTAAACTCTTTTTCTTTTAAACACTGTATATCCCAATTCTCTGATTATTCCCCAGAAACTTCTCTTAAGAAAACAAAACCCACCAAAGAACGAGAAGGATTCTTTAAACTTCCGATTTGAGAGATTAAATGAGAATCAGAAAAGTGAGGGTTTTTTTTTAAATAGAGTTTTGTTACTCTCAATGGAGACAGAGAAACTGAAGTGAGAGATGAATGAAGCTTTGTGAGTAGGATTGATTTGTATTAATGGAAGAAGGAAAACCAAGAAGAGGACGAAACGCTTCTTCTCTCTCTTTCACTCACTCTGATCCCTTTTTATTTATTAGCTATTTAATTTCCCCCCAAGTATGAAACTGAAGACTTTTGTTTGATCTAGTATCTTTTTTTAATTAATTAAAACAATCGGTATCTAGAAAGAATAAAAAAAAGAGGATTGCATATTACTTATACATAAATTTGTTGTATATTTATAGAAAAAAAGTTTTTGAGAATGGAGACATTATTACGTCATTACAACACCAAAATCCAAGTCAAGTTGCAAATGAAAAAAAAAAAGTAAATTGTTTTTATTTTCATTTTGTTTGCAATCGAATATATTATTACATTCTGCTTCTATAATCTAGTATATGTTTCTTTTAGAAGATAGATTAACTAAATATGGATTGATTGTATATTATGGAGATAACGAGGACGTTAGACATTACAATTTACTCTTTTGTATTTATGTGGTGAGTGATAAAGCCTTCTAGAAAAGCCACTTAATAAGATTTCTTTTTTAATTTTCTCGTAAGTTTTAATCCTTGACTTAAAATATCAATGGTTTATTTTGTACAAGGTTTCATGAGATATCAATGCTCTTCTTTAGAAACTGTAAAGACACCAATTAAAAAGCGCAACGAGTTGATCTTTGTATTTTTCAACATATGTTGATTAATTGTGGTAGAGACTATTTTAGGTAGATATAGATACTAATATTAGTGAGATTTTGTATAGAGTGTCTGGAGCTCTAGTAAATAGTATAGTCAATAGTGGAAGAAAATCGATTAAATTTTACTTAGTGAATAACCAAAAAAATATACCAAACAAATCTGAACATTACATTCCATCATCTAACCTCGGTCTATGAGTTTGTATTTTTAGTTTGTAATTTTCAACAACCCTATAAATAATCAAAATACTAAACGAGTATTTTATGTCTTCAGAAACATGTCGCAAACTGAAAATTACATACTTTTATTGTTGAAATATATTTCACTAATCATGTGTCAGTGATGTACAATACGTATAAGTTATTTATACTATAAACATCTCCGGAATCAATTTTTAACTCGAAAATCTCATGTCTGATAAAAACGAAAATAACTAATTAGATCAACTAGTCTCTTCTATATAATTTAAACCGTGTTTTTTGGTGTGCCATTAGTCTATTAGAGGTTAAGTTGTCCACAAATAACTCGAATAAAGTTTACTGTTGACTCTGAAATGAATCTTGATTCAAAATGAAAGGGAGAAGGCAACATCTAGTAGAATTATGTTGAAATTCTACATCAGAAAATATGAAAGTGACATTGACTATTTCTTTAATGGTACATGTTAGTTTACTTTTAGGTGGACAATCTTTAAGATTCTAACTATTTTCAGAAGCATCCGCTTAATGACAATACGAAAGTTTTTGTATGAACATCAAGAATAGCATATGAATTGGATATTTGTAGTAATAAACATCCACACCTAAAACTCCATCATAGAATTTTCACCGTTAATTTGTAACCAGATAAAGTCATAACTTCAAGATTGTCTCCATTTAGAATAAATGAGATTTTGACATTTTTATCCAGATTAAAACTCAGTTTATTTGGAGAAGCAACAAAAAATGAGTTTAATTTGATTTTTGAAACCGCGTTCTGTTACATAATAATAAACTAGAGATTGACCCGCACGCCCGTGCGCGTGTTAATTTTTACGGTTTTATAAATTATTTGTTATTTTATCATTAGTGTTATATATTTAAGATGTGTCGTCGTATAACTAATTGTATTCAAAATATTTGGATTGAATCGGGTAATAAGATTATTTTTGGTACAAATATACACTCTTTTCAGATACATTGGTTAATTAAATATTTTTATATTTCTACACATCAAAATCAAAATCATTCAGACCCGAGAGGATCCAACTCAAGCATCATACATAAATTTATAATATCCAAGTGGCGCCTAATTTAAAAATCCAAAAAAATTAATCCCGAAAGAAACAACTTGTACCTCAATGAGTATCCGAATGTCCATACTTAACTGATTTTGCAAATAGATTAAAAAGAAAACTCTTTCTATATATTTGGCAAAAATAAGAAAAATAGAAAGAATTTTTTATTTAATAAAATAGTTATATGAAGTGAAACATTAAGTGATAATAAATGTAATACTTTTTAATTATTTTGATTTAAATTATTATCTTGTTCATATAAACTATGCCTTTGAATTATGTGTTTTGCTATGTAATTTTTCACCAATTGGAACTAAGACAAAAGAAAGTTTTAGTAAAACATATTAAACCAAACTATTAACCATATGCAAAACTCGGTTATCTTACATTTTTATTTTTTTTATAATTGCACAAAGTTAATATTGATTAACTAATAAATAAAAATCTACATTATTACTTTTACGGTAAATATAATTAATGATGTGATATATTGTTAAAGTAATATAATTAATGAAATTACTAAAATAAAACTATACTTATATTTTTATACATTAATATTTGTTTTTCATAATTAGTGTTTTATATTTTAGATATGTCGTGATATAACTAATTGTATTCAAAAGATCCGGATCGAATCAGATAATATGGTTATTTTTGGTACAAATATCCAAACTCGTTTCAAATACATTGGTTATTTAGATATTTTAGGGTCATATACATCAGAACCAAACTCATCCAGACTCAAAAAAAATCAACTCAAAACCTACACATAAATTTATAATATTCAAGGAGTGAGTAATTTTAAAACAAAATAAAACGATACCCGAAAGGAACGACTCGTACCTAAGTGGATATTTAGTGTTCATGCCTAACTGATTTTATAAACTAATATAAATGATATTTTTTATGTGTTTTGCTAAATTAAGTGAAACTGAAAGAGATTTTTTTATTTAGTAAGCAATTATATTGAGTGAAAAATTAAGTGACAATGAATGTAATTCATTTTTATTATTTTGATTTAAGTTATGATTTTATTCACTAAACATGTTTTTGAATTATGTTTTTGGCTACGTAATTTTCCACTGATTGAAAAAAAAATGTTATAGTAAAACAAATTAAAACAAACGCTTAACCTTATGCAAAACTCAGTTATTTTACTTTTTTGATTTTATAATTGACACAAAACTAATATTGATTAACTACTAAATAAAATCCACACTATTATTATTATGGTAATATAATTAATGATGTAAAATATTGTTAAGACAATATAATTAATATGAGTGAAATATAGAAATACAATTAATGTAGTACTGCTATCTTCGTTTCCAAACAATTTTCAGTTATAGTACTATTCATGTTTCCAAACATTACTAAAGTGTACTTCAGTTTTAATAATATAGATTATATCTGAAGGCAATACATTTGCAAAATGAAAATAGTAACCGTATTTACGTAACTTTTTTTGTAACCTCATATAGATAATATTTTATTTAATTATTTTCGAGCCTATTAGTTTTATATTTTGTGTAGTTTCAGAAACTTAGAACACTTCTAACGTAAAATTCTAGACATGAGTATCTTAAGCTAAGTGCTAATGTGTAGTTACTATAATATTTACTAGGTGACCGGTCCGCACCCTGTACGGGTATAAGAAAATTCAAAATATAGACTAAATTTTATATAATTTTATAAGTAACGGATTTTATAATATAATACCACCGGATTTTATAATATAATATCTCTGTTAATTTTATAAGTAACGGATTTTAATTATAATATTTTTAAAATATTTTACTCAAGATATTTTGATGTAGAATTCTCTTAATTTGACATATTCAAAATAACAAATAGTTGATATATTTATTCTAATGTATTTTGAGAATTTTAGTGAGATATTCTTTAATACGATGTTGGCTGTTTAAGTGTTTAACTAAATTTAGCAGAACGACTACTATATAAATCGAGAATGAAACTATATTTTTGTTTTAACGAAAACAAATAAATAAAAGAGGAGAATGTGAGAGTGTCCGGTGAAAAAACAAGCGGAGAGTAGTATCTGAACACTGAACACTGAACACTCGAGGTTGTGTCACTTGTGTGTGGTGTACTGGTGTCGGAGCGCTGGACTTTCTGTTGGACGCGTGTTTTCCAAAACTGCGTCAGTCTCTCGCGTTTTGGTCCTTCCTTTTTCATATTTTCCCTTTATTTTCTTTTACAAAATACGTATTTTTAAAAAAGTATTTATACATACTTCTAATAGTTTTAATTGTAGTTTGCAAGTTATACTAGATGGACTCATTTTTTGGTATAAGCAGCTGTCTAGTGTTGGACATGAAAGTAATCGTAAAAAGTTGATTAGTTTAAAATTTTGGATGTCTCCATGGACTCATAGCATGATTAGCTCTTTGCTCGTAGCATTTCATCTTTTTGTTCATGTTTGTGTTTTGTTGTTACGGAAAAAAAAAACCATTTAGTGTATCAATGATTTGAATTATATTTACACGTGGGGAAAGTGGTTCCTTTTTTATTTTTGGCTCAGTAAAGTGGTTAGTTTTAGATAAAGTCACGTGTCAAACACTTTGTCGTTTCCTCATCACACTAAAGTACTAAACTATGAACGCTATTTATCCATTGATTTTATAATCTGTGTACTATAGTGAGATTGTGTACAGGTAGTGTTCATGATTATATATGTGTTGGACCGTGTGATGCGACGAATATGGTTTTCTTTAGTGATGTGACTACCGACTAAAGTAATCTAGTCAATAATCTCGCTTGTGCTAATAAGCTCAATTCCTTAGGCCCATTTGTTCGTTTCTTGGGGTCATCAGTTTTTTTCTTTGCTTATGTTAAACTTCAACAAGGGCGAGAGAGACCTGGCAAGAAGGGCGACATCTCCACCTGGATCCGTCTGAGATGACAAGTTGCAGTCACAAACCCCGACCAAACAAACAAATCACTTGACTCGAACACAGTTTAGTCGAACTTTGGGCCTAAAACCCTTAAAAGCCCAATTTGACATCTTTTACCAAATTTTAAAAATAATAAACGTATTTCATATCGGACCGGCCGAACATTATAGTTTCTCCGTGAAATAAGACTTAATCCTTCCTTGTCACAAAAAAAAAAAAAAAAAAGACTTAATCCTTCCTTTTTCTGAACTACTCTTCCAAGACTTTTGAGAATGAGATTTCGATTCCATCACTGTTTTCAAACATTACATACTTTGATAACATTCAAGACTTTCACAATGTCTAATCTTCCACATTTCATTCCAGACACATCTTGACATAATATACCAAACCAGAACCTAGCAAAATAGTACTAATGACCAAATGTCAAAGATGAAGTCTCTTATAAGTTGAAGTATCTATCTCTGCAAATGCAAACTATTTCAACAGTCTTTTTTGATTAATCTGGCAATATCTCGAGTTTCTCAGACAATCTTATTTCAGCAGTTTCTAACTTCAAGACGATGTGAATGGAACTACATATGTCATATACTATGTAAATGGAGTTAAAAAGAAGTTTATTTTTGTATGAGAAAAAGTTGAGAGAGGTTTATACATTACAATTATAATCTAACTATGGAGTACCCGACATTGTTTAGAAGATATGCATGTTCTGATAAAGATATAATGTTAATTCCATTACTCACTGGAATGCATTCAAGTTTCAATTTGTTTTCATCAAACTCAACAGAAAACGGGATTTGGAGGTTGAGCACCGAGTACGTTGAATACGATTACCATTTACCAGTGATATGAGATTACGTGGGATATGTTATAGTTTGCAGATTCCATATTCAAAATTACAAACATAAAACTAAATATATAACAATTAGTTTTTTGGTGTAAGCATAACAATCAGTTACCTTAAAATTAAGGGATAATTTGAAAATTACTCTATTAATAGTTCACAATTTGATATTTACACTTTCTCTTTTTTTTTTTTGAAAATTACACTTTGTTAGATATTTAAAGAATTTTTTTATCCAAATTATTATTTTAATAAATATAATATAAATCAGAAAATAATAATTATAATATTATAATTATCTATACTATTAAAATTGAAGTACATTATCCCCTTGGTTTTTGCTAATTATTATACTTGTGCCATTCCTTTAATTATGTCTAACAAATTAATATTCAAAGCAATTACGAGATATTCATAAAGCTATACTGATTTACTTCCCTTTTAAGAATTTTGATATTAATTTAGATCAATATTGTTTGCATTTAATACTTTGTGACATTAAGTTACAACAATACAACTTCATGTTTTATACATTATCTATGTAGACAAATTTATTTGATGTCAAACTTAGAAAAACCATATGGTTTTTCATGTTATACTTTAGAGTACCCATATAAACTATACTATTCAACATAATGAAGTAAACCCCATTGATATTTTTATTAATAATAGCGTTCAAAAAAAAAATTTGACATCCTTCGAAATTAGAAAACCTTAATATATAGAAATATAACAGAATTATATGAATATTGTAACTTTACATATACATATATATATAAATATATATATATATATATATTCAAAGATATGATATTCTTAGTACGAACATATTACTTCTTTTTTTTGTCATTCTTAGTACAAACATATTACTTCATCACTTTATTCTCTCACATTCATGACAAATTAACATAGACATTTTTAAAATTTTCACAACGTATAATATCCCGCATTTTTAAAGCGCGGTTCAAAATCTAGTTTATGTTTAAGATAAATTTGTGTTTAAAATAAATTTATTATTTACTATTTGAAAAGTTAAAACAATAATATACTATGAAGCAAACGTTGATGTGTTTGTGACTTTATCACAAGTTTGTCTTATAAATTTATTTTTAAACCTCATATAAAAAGTTGTACGATAGGTTCCATTAACAATACTAATATAAAAAGATACAAAACTCATTCTTTTCTAAAAACATATTCTTTTTTTTTTCTTTTAACAATATTCATTCTTGTATAAAAAAACAGGGGTGAAGCTACCTTGAGAGGTAAGTGTGCACATGCATCCCTAATTATTTAGAAATTTAAAATTTTACAATGTATATATTTGTTCGAAATGGCTTATATGGCTATGTTTCACCTACAACTTTCAAGGGATGTGGGTTCGATGCTCCACGTTTCTGAATTTTTAACACTATGTTCGTTAATATTAATCATTGTGCACCCACTAAAAAAAAATTCTGGATTCGAACATAACAATGAATATCTTATATAAACATATTCATCTTTGCTACAGGTCTCTATCAATTAAGTTTTAAATGACTACTCAGATTTGTTATGATGAGTTTAAGAAATCAAATTATACTTAAGAACATTAATGAACAGTTGACAAATCTGCGATGAATGAGAGGAAGAGGAAAATCTAAACTAAAAATAAAGAGAAAATGCTTTACAAAACTGAAGAATAAAAAATCATGGATAAGAGTACGCTTTTGTTTTCTCGGTAGTCTTTTTACGCTTTCCTCTCTGTGAGTTTTGGTGGCAGTAGTTTTGATGATTCAATGGTTTTATGTATTTTATAAGTTTGTATATCTGAGGATATGAGATCTCTCATTTTTTGGTCGATAAAAATTCAATTGTGCTGCTTAAGTTGAATTCAACGGATGAAATGGCGTCGACACCTTTAATCTTTGGAATCTGGATTACAGTTGTCAAACGCTTTTTAAGTTTTCTTAAACTAGATTTATAAATTTTGTTTATAGTATTATAAGTTAAGAGATTGTGAACCAAGAGAAGAGATGGTGTTCATTTATTTATAGATATAGAATGCCTAACTTTAAAGAAGCATTTGCAATGTTCCCACAACTCGTCATCCACTAATAATTGATCAGATACGTATTCGTAATTTTTTATTAATGTAAAGAAGACAAAATGAAAATGGGTTGGATGATGATTTGGTAATTGGTTTAGTAGTATATATCGCATTTATGTCGTGTCATTACTAGTTATTCCACTAGTGATAGTGTTTTCGGTCTTCCTCGATTTTATGCTTCTTTCATCAGGTTAATGCAAAGCGGACCAGATAATCTTCTTTCTTATGTCACTTTGCAACATAATGTGATGTTTTACGTTTGGTTAATAACACTCGGATACACATAGCCATGACTTATTTGGACTTCATTATACATTAGTTGGATTTCAAATCTGACTTGCTCATACAGTTTGTATGAATTCTGATTGGCATGGGTACTTCTAGCTAGTGCTTCGACGACCAGGCCATATATAATATTACACTATAACTTTTTTTTTTTTGAACGACTTATTACACTATAACTATTCCCCCATTTAGTTACTTGTCTTTTTTCCTGATCTCAGTAATTTTTCTTACACTTTGATAGTCTTAACTAATACTTTATTTTTATAATAAAAGTATATATATTGGAAACTATAGAGATACCAATGCAATTACATAGAATGTAGAATATGCCATAGAGATAACATTTTGATTCTCATATAACTGTCGATGATATATGTAAACGTATAACAAAATCTTACGTAATTTATCATCAGATACGAGAAAAACACATGAAAAAGGTGCTTTAAATTACGAATATTCCTCCTCAAAAATATATCTTAATCAAGAAAAGTTTGTGGATGATTACACATAGACGATAATACTAGACGTAATCACAAGTGTTTTATGTCCTAACATTTTCATCCTCATGATTAAATTACAATAACAAAAAAATTGAAATTCTGTATCATATAATTTCGGCCAACGCCATCAGCACAAATAATCAATACTTAAGGCAAGTTCATGAACAATAACAAGTTGTTTTCCTAGGTGGAGCCAAATAGTAAGTGCGAGTTAGTATGGAGATTTCATGTGTGAGAAAACATTATATGTGTGTCATGGTATCAGACGAAAGACGTGTTTTCTAGTTTTAACACGAAAGACGTGTTATATGCGATTAACCTAATTGAGGCTAGTTATGATTATGGTGCTACTCGTAATCATGACCCTAGTCCATTGATAATTTTAATCAAGCAGAAAATGCGCAACATAGCGGAATTGTTCTTCTTCACAAAAGAGTATAATACATATATAACTTCGTTTAGTGAACACGCCAACTTTTCTTTCTGTAGGGATAACTATTTATACCAATATATCACAGAAGACAACATTTATGAATTTTGGGGTGTATATTTGATATATAGCTCGGAAAAGCTAATGAGAATATGAACCTAGGTTACAAGAGAAGAATTATATATTCACATTCTAGAAAATAGCTAGGTAGGAGCTAAGAAAGAACGTTATGTACATCAAATATACAAAAATATACAAAGGTTTCTACATCCTGATAGACCTCTCAACCCCCACGTAATGTCTTAATCCTACTATTTAACCCACTTTCTTCATGGCCTCTCCGGATGATCGCACCTATTTAATATACTAATCTTCTTTAATCATGATTAATATACTAATCTTTAATGATCCAATTGCGCACCACCCTTTTTAGTTTTGTAGTACCCAATAATCTAAACGGAAAACTCGAGCAAGTTCAGTCTTCCATTAATTGTGCAAACCAAAATAAAATTAAGTGATAAAAGTTTACATTTTATTATCAAGAAAAAGAGGGTTGCGTTTCTCATAAGTAAGTACATTTTTAATCCATTCTCACCTTTTTAATTAGAGGTTAGATTTGGTTGTTTGAAATAAAAGTTTTTTTTTCTAATCTTATGAATTATCAGTAAAATTTGATTTGTATACTGTATTTATATATAACTATTTTAGTTTACTGATTTGATTAATTTTTCACTAATGTGGTTAAAAATTTAGAGTTCGAATCACAAAATACAATTTAGTATTATTTATGTAGATTTATCAAAATAACAATACATGGGATTTTTATGTAAGTAGAACTGTGAAATAATTTTGTGTATCATGTATGAATCCTCAAAATATTATAGAATTATTCAATTTAAAATCGTCGATTAATGATCCTTATAATTTGTAACAAAATAAAAATGTAGTTATACATATCTTTTTGATTCAAACTATTTCATGATTGCCTTAAATTTCTCTTAACACTATTTACTTTCTTTTTGGTAAAGAGGTCAAGTGTACATCAACCACATATTATATCGTAAGCAGTGTATATATCTTATGGCATACCGATACGTAACATTCAACTACTTACGGATGAATACGTTTTCTTATACAAAGAGAGTTTCTTCCGAAATTCAAACTCATTTTTTCATGTATTATTCGGCCAGTACCTACAACTAATTAAACCGAACACTTTGAAAGCGCGATCAAACAAACGTTTGATGAGTTTTGGAACCCACATGCATTGTTGACACATCAAAGAGTTAATTCAGTAGTTTTGGCCATGTGTTCTCTTTACGCATCATACGTTCTTTTCCTTCTCTTCATGCCTCATTTATATTCTAACCGTAACTTTTGTCGACGTTTGTTATATTTATTTTTCAATACTTTATATATTAGTGGGTACAAAAGAGTTACGTTTGTTTCAAAAAAGAAAAATGAGTTACATTTGTGGACAAAAAGATGGAAGAGCATTACAAAAGAAGAGAGGTTTACACACCTTTTTTTAGTTAATGTTTTGGTAAAGAGTTACATACACCCCTATAAACGTTAATATTTCAATAACAAGTTCTAATAATTTGTAGATGTCTTATTGGTCCAGTTGACTAAGAGTTCACTAAATATTTTACATTAAATCTGAGGTTCAAATCTTACAGAATATGGTTTGTTATCATCTATTTAGATTAATGTTCAGCTGTCAGAAAAACTGTTTAGCGTGAATCTTTATATAATGGTAAGATTATTCGTTGTAAATTAGTTGATATAACGATTTTTTATAGTTTGTAATAGAGTAATAATAAATTATGTTAACAGGTTTAAATATTTTTTCTTTCAATTTTTAATTATATGCTCAAGCTAATGAATTTGCCAATCAGACGCAACTGATAATATAGACACACAATTTAAGAAAAAGTTAACTGAGCTATATAAGAAAAATATCATGACTCATTACCCACAATTGCGTTTTATTCGATTGTTTATTCGAGAGTGATGAATAAGATACAAAACGCTGCTCGACCATGTGTATATAAACGGTCGCTTACTTAAGACATATCAAACCAACAAAACAAGAAATTAAAAACAAGATTATTTTACACCTGAAACAACATAAAAATATGAAACCTTCTGAACAAGAAGCTCCCAAGCTTGCGGAGACACTATCAAACATATCAAATGATTCATCAGCATCCGAGAAAGGAGAAGCAACAAGTCAACAACAATCCAACAATGGGTATGCACTCACAGTTGATGAGGTGATCGAGCAACATATAGGAGCACTTGGGTTTGCTCAGATCATGCATGCTCTCTTGGTCTCTATTGCTTGGACCTTTGATGCTCAGACCACTCTTGTCTCTATTTTCTCCGACGCTCAACCTGCTGCAAGGCTTCTCGCAACTGGAGCCATCGTGGAGGGCTCTTTGATGTGTGGAATGAGTACCAGCGAGTGGGAATGGGTCGGAGGAAAGAGCGACACTATTGTTTCTGAATGGGATCTTATATGTCAACATAAGTTTCTTGTTGCTCTTCCATCTACTCTTTTCTTCATCGGTTCTCTTTTCGGTATGGCTCTTAACCCGGTTTCTAAAATTCTGTATTTTACAGTTTGGAGAGTCTTACCATCCCTTTGGTTTGGTTCAGTTCGGTTCAGATTTTACTCAGTTTTAGAATAACTTTTCATATAATTAAGGATAAAACCGCCATATTTGTTTTTGTAAATCTACCAACCAATTAAAACACTTTCTTACCTTCCATTTTAATTTTTAGTTTTCTAAAATTATTTATTTTAATTCTAACTTTCTGTTGATTAACCCGTTGGAATACGTGAAAAGTTAACCATAAATATATTTCCAGGTGTGGTACCAAGTAGTAAAAAACAGTTGCGTCCAATGATTGAATTCAGTTCGGTCGGTTTATGTGGTCCAAAAATATTAAATCAGTTTATAACACTACTCTTTAAGTAATTCTCATGTTGGCTTTTGTTTTCTCCGACAGGTTCTGGAGTTTATGGATATCTTGCTGATTCATGGTTTGGTCGGAAAAAGACACTGTTTCTCTCTTGTCTACTAACCTTTGTCACCGCTTTGGCCATCTCCTTTGCCCCAAACATTTGGGTTTACGCGTTCTTGCGTTTCGCCAACGGGTTCTTCAGATCAGGCATCGGATCTTGTTGCATCGTGCTAGCCACCGAGGTCGTCGGCAAAAAATGGCGTGGACAAGTAGGCCAATACGGTTTCTTCTTCTTCACGTTAGGGTTTCTATCTCTGCCCCTCATGGGTTACTTGGAGAGAAAGTCATGGAGAAACCTATACAGAATCATATCCGTTTTACCGCTTGGATACGCTCTCTTTCTCTTGCCCTTTGCTTACGAGTCTCCTCGATGGCTTCTCGTCAAAGGACGTAACAAAGAAGCGATGGTGGTCTTGAAGAAACTCGCGAGGCTCAACGGGAAGCAGCTCCCAGCTGAGCTTAGCTTGGTCGATCCGATTCAAGGACGAGATGATCAAACCTCGTCCTCGGAGAACTTTTGGAAAACGAAGTGGGCGGTGAAGAGGATTGTGATGGTTATGATGGCTGGATTTGGAAGTGGTTTTGTTTACTATGGGATTCAACTAAACGCTGAGAATCTCAACTTCAATCTCTACTTAACCGTCGCGGTGAACGCTATGATGGAGTTTCCTGCGGTTTTCATCGGTAGTTTCCTCCTCGGAGTGATGAACCGTCGTCCGCTGTTCTCCAACTCATCGTACCTAGCTGGAATCTCGTGCTTGCTCTGCGCGATTCTCTCGCTCCAGCGTGTGACCAAGGCCATGCCTGTAGCCAAATGGCTGCAGCTTGCGGTTGAGGCGGTTGGTTTCATGGCGTCCTCGACGGCTTACGATGTTCTATATGTCTATGCGGTGGAGCTGTTCCCGACGAACGTGAGGAACTTTGCGGTTTCGCTTCTGCGTCAAGCGTTTATGTTGGGAGCGTCTGCGGCTCCGTTGCTAGTTGCGTTGGGAAGGGAGAGTGCGATGATGTCGTTTATTGTGTTCGGCGTTGCGTCTGTGTTGAGCGGTGTGGTTAGCCTGTGGCTAAGAGAGACGCGTAACGCTCCGTTGTATGAAACGCTAAGGCAGCAGGAGAAAGCAGAAGAGATGGAGAACAGAACAGAACACACTTGATCATTTTAGTGCTGGTCTTATATGATGTTTTTATGTCTAATAAATGGGAAAAATGTAAAATCTTTTCGATTTACCAGCGCATTGTAATGCAACGTTGATGAAATGTTAGTCTAAATTAATCAGAACCAAGAATCAGTAAGGCTACGTTGCAAGAACTGATTGAAAAGACAGAACACAACTCATCTGATGGTAAAGCAAAAAAAAAAACGATCTAACCTTAATAAAAAGGAACATTGGTGTCTGGACAAGTGATAACAAAAACATGTCTTTCTGTTCGCAAAGAAAGAAAGATTTAGAGAAAACAAGAATCTGAAAGGTGCTCAAAAACGGTGGAGCGAAGAACTGGTAAGCTCTCTTAAGAAGCAGTAGCTTTGGGCTGAGCGGCTTCTTCAGTAGCTGGAGTCTCGAAAGTCTCTCCACCTACAAGCTCTGGAACATCGTCATCGTCCTCTTCTTGGATAGTTGCTGGAATATCAGCTCCACCTGGTGTTTGTTTCTGGAATTGCTCTGCTAGCTTCTTCAGGTTTTCCAAGTTATCAGTCCCTGAAATAATCAGAGTAAGATATTGGTTTAATACAAAGGATCATTAGTTAGGAAAAGGACTTGGAGAGTAGTGTGCATACCAAGTTGGCTGATAATCTGAGGAAGTATGTCTTGCAGTTCTGTAAGAAAATTCAGATTCTGAGATTTAGAATACACACAAACAGAGAAAGAGTATGTCAACAATGTGGATACAAAAACACTTACTTTTGGTCTGTGGTGTACCGCTCACGGCCCATGTGTTAGCAGCAATAGAGGCTTGAACTGTAATAACAACATATAAATATTAACCCAAGTGAAGAGATTTATCATTTAAAAAAACGAAAAAAAGATTGGAGATTTTTTTTACCTTTAGGGTTAATGAACTGTATGACAACATCATCTTTAAAGATGTTAACTTCCTCAATACCGGGAATGGAGTTGACTCCAACTCTCTTAAGAGTGCTCTGGAGCTTCTTGTCATCAGTGGTGTTTGTCTTGTGAACAGCCTTCTTCTTTCTGAAAATGACATAAAACACAAATAAGTTTAGCGGACATAAACATTGTCTAATGCTGAACTGAAAGTAAAAGAGACTTAAATATACATACCTTCTTACTGTTCCCTTTCCGCCAGTGCGGACAGTGTTAGCCATCTTCATCAACTTCTCCCTATTCATCTGTTATATCAAAACACACATACACAGGTGAAACCTTTAATTCCACAAATGTATCAAAGAACACAATAACTAATCATGTCATCATTGTCTAATCAAGTAGATATATGGAACACACTATGATTAGGAAACAAAGCAGCAAGAGGAACAAAGGTTGCGTCTTTACTATACATTCCTTGATATTATCAGACAGTACTTTTAACATTTATTTAACCTGTCGGAAAGACAATACTCAATGACACAGAGAGTAACACGAATCAATTAAAAAAAAAACAAATGAATCTAGAAAAGAAAAAATGAAACTGATCTTGACCACTTCAGCTAAATCAGAAAGCTTAGATTACTAAAGTGAAGCTTACCTTGTTATTCGATTTCTAGGGTTCTTCCTCCGACGAAAGGTGTAAGAATAATAAGATAAGAAAGAAAGAGTGAGTGAGTGAGTGAGAGAGAGAGAGAGAGAGTTCGAAGCGGCGGTGGAGGGTTTCGCCCTTTTAGTAAATGGCAATGCCTAGCTAATCTCCGTACCACTCGATATGGGCCATGGGCCTAAACCTATGGCCCATTTCACATTCAAATTTTTTTTTCTACCGTCAACAAGAACAACAGTAAGCACATTTGGAGTTAGGCAGAATAAGGTTTTGATTCTTAGGTAATCATGTAGATCACTCTAACGAGAAGATTATATGAATAGTCCCAAAACTTTTGCCAAAAATAATATATGAGGGATCGCGTTACAAGCTTTCTAAAGTAACAAACACATTTTGATCACAACATCTCGTTTGTTCTTTCTCTTAAAATCTTTTTTTCCATTTAAGCTTGGAACTCTAGGAAGAGCTTAAGCTTCTGCAACAACATCTCGCTCGTTCCAAAAACCGGTTTCTTGCTTCCGATCCAATCTCTACCAAGAATCTCGGTTCTGTCGCTGCTGACCATCTCATCGCGGAACGTGGAAACAATCTGGTACATCGATACCCTCAAAACATCTGAAGCTGCGTACGCGTGAGCGTACAGCGCCCCACTTCTCTTCTTGATCGGCTTAACATCTTTTCTCACCATGCTAGAGGTCGCCCATTTGATGCTAGCGGGTCCCAAGAGCTGCTGCGGTGATTGCAGATTGTTCTTCTTCCCCATAAACGTCTCAACAGCTAGCAAAAGAGAGAGGAGCGTTGAGACGACGGCGGCGTTTGCTCCGGAGAGCTGTGCTACTCCGAGACTGTCTTCCTTGTGTGAGATTGAAGTGAGGGATGCGGCTGTTTGAGCACACCAAGCATATAGCTGCATGTACCAGATAGAGAGCGATTAGTTTTGCGTTCCAGATACAAAAAATTGAATTGTGTTTTTACCTGGAATGACTTGAGTGATTCGCCAAATTTAGGATCGATGTATGATTCACCTATTTCAGCAAAGGTGTGGTCTATCCCAGCAGCTAACTTGGAGGCAAGCTCTTCTAAAGGCTTCAAGCATAGAGTGATGACTCTTTTGTAAGTCTCGCTGGACTCCGCGAAGAAAGCAGCGCGACGCCAGGTGTCGACATTGTTCTGAGACACCATGTAGAGGTCAAGGTACGCGAGATACTGCTCGAGCGAACCTGGAGGACTCCCTTCTAAAGCAGCGAGAAGAGGCTCGCTTGGATTTGTTTCTGCTGCTGCAGATCCTTTTGGAGGAGCAAAACCAAAGCGTTTTGTGTGCAGAACCTGGAAAAAAAATGTCAATCACAACAAGCCTCTTTTTGTATGTAAGATCTGGAAGCGTGGCTAACATTTATGGTTTCCTTTCTCAGAGAAAGTCATTCAAAATGTCAATGCACTAGGCAATGAATAATAAAAGCTAATTCAGGACAAGTAAACAATCTGATGAGTAATATTCTTGCCTGCCTCACAAATCACAATGTTGAAAGTAGTGAGTACATACAAAAGGCATGGTTCTATGCATACTGATATTAAATTTTTATTAGTTTGATCATACACATCTATAGACACAATAGTAGAGGCAGCAAGTGTATTTGAAATGAAAGCTTAAACACTAACTCCAAAACAGCTAACTTGCAACTGGTTTTCAGATTCTTCACAGTGGTGTTTTGCAACACTTGAGTAACATTGAGGTCCTAACTCTTCTGCAATCTACATATTACCTAGACTAAGTTCACTAAAACGTTACAAGGATCTCTATATTACATCACTAAGCAAAGCAAATACGCAAAACAACAAAGACAAGTGAAAGTAGATGAATCACAAACCTGATGAATATGGTGAGTCACTTCCCAAGAGAGGATCAAACAGAAACTCCCAGCATAAGAAATAACCTGCTCACCCAAGAACCTCGAAACCGACACAAGCCCACCAGACCAGTCTAGCAGAAACAACAGCATTACCGTCGACAGTACATAAAGCACACCCGACAGCTTCAAAGCTTGCGTTAACGCCGAAGGGAGACCAATCTTGAAGCTGTAGAACGGTGGACGCTGTTCGAAATCAAAAACACAAAGTAAAGAATCAGCAGAAGACAACAACAAACAAATCGATGAATCAATAATCACAAAACCTGAATGATTGGGAACTCTAACAGCCATCGCTGCTTAACCACGAAGAGGACCGCGTAGAGCAAGCCAGTGACAAACCCTCTAAACCCTACTCTCCCAACCTCTCCAGTCTCCAAGCAGAACACGGCGGCGGAGCAGAACCCGGCGAACCCCGTGGCGGAGACGAAGAGCGCGATTCGTAAAGAGACGCGAGCGCGGCGGCGGAAGTCCGGATCGGAGAGGCGGCGGAGGAGGCCGAGGGCGAATTGGAGAGGGGAGAGAGGGGAATCGGAAGTCAGGGAGGAGAGGAGCGCGAGGGAGATGGAGAAGATGAGGTTTGAGGCGTGGAAGACGAGGAAGGTGAGGAGGAAGGAGGCGAGGGAAGTGGCGGAGAAGAGGAAGAGGTTGAAGAAGAGGAAGATGGCTGTTGATGGGATCGATTGCCAGATGAGGAAGGCGGCGAAGCGGTGGCTGACTACCGCCTCTGGCGCCGGAGGAGAAGGCATTTTTTTGATTTTTAATTTATTTTGAATTGAGTTTTTTCGTGTCCGAAGTTGAGAAGTGAGTGAGAGCTAAGGAAAGAAAGAGAGAGAGACGGAGACGAAGCCGACCCTTTTTTGGCATGGATTCGCGGTGCGTTTTGTTGACGCTATTAGTACAAGGCTTTTATTCAGCCCATTGGGCCTTGTTCAGTCCATTGGGTCGATTTATGATTCACTATATGGTTCTCATCATTTTGAATCCAAACTTATTTCAGATTTTGTTGTTAATACTTCGAATTCATATATTTTATATCATGAAATTAAGTATTTATTTTAGATACTATTTTTTCTTAGTTTTCAAAATTTTCGTATATCAATTCAGATTCAAATCTGATTTGAATTATACCCGGATTTCCAAAATACCATCATACACATATTGGGTTGAGTACTGATTCAAGTTTTTCAGCTAGGGTCTCCAGTTCAGTAAAAGTGTTCATGGCAAAGTGAGAGATATTCCCTGGTGTTTTGATATTCATTTTAGTTTCAAAACTTCAAATGCTTTCATATTAGTTACATTTATTTTTCGTGATCTTTCCACTAGACGAATCTGGTATTATATAATCCTTCATCATAGTTTTTGTTTGTTATAACTTCTCACAAAAACAATGCTTTCCAAATACTTTTATAAAAGAAAACAAAATAATACAGCATATCTTGTTCATGGAGTTATGTTGCATCAAACATGAGTATAATGTAATTCCTCAGGTACAAGAAAACAACCCAATGTAGATTAAAAAAAAAAAAGAAGCAACTCTTAAACCTCAAAGATAGATAAATCACCTTGTAGTGACAAAGCCGATTGACCTGTGAGTCATGTACATCACTTACTGGCTGCACAAACATTCTCCAAATACCACTCATAAGTCTGGCGAAGCCCATCTCTCAAAGAAACCTTCGGCGTCCACCCCAAAGCCGCAAGCTTCGAGCTATCCATCAGCTTCCTCGGCGTCCCATCAGGCTTCGTACTATCCCACCCAAGCTTCCCTTCAAACCCAACAACCTCTTTAACCAACTCAGCCAACTCCTTAATCGTCACCTCTTGCCCACTCCCTATATTCACATGCTCCAACCCACTGTACCTCTCCAACAAGAACACACACGCGTCAGCCAAATCATCCACGTGCAAAAACTCCCTCAACGGACTCCCACTCCCCCACACCACAACCTCCTCAGCTCCACTCACTTTCGCCTCGTGAAACCTCCTCATAAGCGCAGGCAACACGTGCGAGTTCTGAGGGTGAAAATTATCGTTAGGTCCGTACAGATTCGTCGGCATCCCCGAGATCGCGTCCCATTTGTATTGTATCCTATACGCCTGGCAGGTCTTGATCCCCGCGATCTTCGCGATCGCGTACCACTCGTTGGTCGGTTCGAGCGGGCCGGTTAAGAGAGCCGATTCGGGGATGGGCTGGGGAGCGAACTTGGGGTAGATGCAGGAGGATCCGAGGAAGAGGAGCTTCTTGACGCCGTGGAGGTAAGCGGAGTGGATCACGTTGGTTTGGATCTGGAGATTGACGGCGATGAAGTCTGCGGGGTAGGTGTTGTTGGCGTGGATCCCGCCGACCTTGGCTGCGGCGAGGATGACGTGGACTGGCTTCTCTTGTGCGAAGAAGGATTCGACGTCGGCTTGGCGGGTGAGATCGAGCTCGGCGTGCGTTCGGAGGAGGAGGTTTGTGTAGCCTAGTTGATGGAGCTTGCGGACGATGGCGGATCCGACTAGGCCGCGGTGGCCAGCGACGAAGATTTTGGCGGATTTGTCAGACATCTCTGCGATATAAGCGAAAAGGTCACAGGTTCGATCTATATCAATGTCAAAATCGGCGACATATTTTTTTTTTAGTTTCAGAATATTCCGTTGTAGATTCCATACAAATGTTGATAGACTAATGATTCGATTCAGATAGAGAGGAAAAGGGACGTACCTGAGCCGATCGTTTCCGCCATTTTCGAGTCGTGAAAAGTTCAAAGAGACGAAAGGTTGTGGAAAAATCTGAGAGATCGTGAGACGAGTTTGGTCAGCAGTTAAGTTTTTATTATATTTTAGGAAATTGAATTTCTGGAGATCTGAAGCAGTTGACTTTCTCTACCAAGGTAACGTAGTATGAGGCGTTTCGTTTCAGTATGGACGGATCCTAATCATATCGGCCCATAACAGGCCCATCTATTTGAACCGAATATTTCCAGTTCGCATTTATTATACGTGGAAACTCCCATGCACGGTAGTATTATTCTTACCTACCAATCGTTGACCACAAGTCCGCTTATAACAGTCAAAAACTGATTTGGATCAGGCTAATTGATTTTGGCGTCATAGCGATTTATAATTTTTATTTTATTTTCTAAGCATCATGGTGATTATAATTTTATTTCATTTTGTCAGCATCATAGCGAATTATTCTGTGAGTTTCATGATAGCGATTAACATTTAACAAAAAAATCTCTACCGTGTTCAGGTAAATGTTAAGCTAATTGGGAAAAGAAAACAGATAAGAGATATTTTATTCAATATGTAATCTTCAAAGGAAAACAATGCACATAGAGGTTTTATTATAAGTCAAAGCAAACATCGATCGAGTCTTGTCCTCCCACACAAGTCTCACATAGTCTTGGACGAAATTTCGGTAACGTTGGCTTTCTTGAACACAACCAAGAATGGCTCAGAGGTCAAAGCCAAACGCCTAACGCCGATTTCATCCACGAATATTCCTACATTTCTGCATCTAGGACAGCCAGTCTCAAGAGCGGGAGGACAGACCACAAACTTGTAAGCATCATCTCCAGATTTCTGAATCTGGAAGAAACTCTTCCCTGAGTCTTGTGGACCAGCCGTCACGAAGTACTTCTTCCTCTCCTCGTCGAACTCACCGACTTGCCAATATGTTGACTGGATGCAGATCGTGGCTCTAACGACCGTCTGGATGTTAAGGTTCATTGATTCGGGAACGAAAGCAACTTTGATCTTCCAGTTTGAGAATTTTACGGGAATACCTTGATCGACCTCGGATGATTCCTGCACGATATCAAAAGGACATGGCTTACCACCGCGGCCGCGTAGAGACAAGCCACCGCCTTGGCCGCGGATTACGGGGAGAACATAGTAACTGTCGCGGAACATAAAGTCACCGTCGATGTCAAGAACCGCGCCATTTGTGCTTGTGGCTAAGACTGCGGTTAAGGCAAGAACGAAGTAAAACGTAGGACTCATGGTGTTTGTATTATTTAGTATTTCTTGCGATGATCTAGGTGCTTGGTGGATGAAGAAAATATGAGTTGATTGCAGTTTATTTATAAACATACAAGTATATCCAGTGGTGACTGGATGAGGCGGCTTTAATGTCTAGTGGAGGCTTATATATTAGCTTGTGAACTATAAACTCAATATTTATATGATACTTGAGAAGACGATCATATCTTCCTATATTCTGCGCTAGTTTCTTTAATTTCTTTATTATCTATTTTTGTCAAGCTCGATTGTTTTTCTCTTGTTTTTAATATTTCATATTTTTCTTTCGAGTTTATCTTTCAAAAGAATGAGAACTGATTCCAAAAAACTTTTTAAAAGATTAAAGCATTCGTTTGATTATTTTACTCTTTCTTTTGTCAACATTTTACTTCGTTTTATGTTACCTTTTTTACAATACAAGTGGCAAAGGGCGCAGACGAGATTTGTTTATGTTCTTTTTAGTGTCTATTGCAGCTCAGTTTGACCAAACCAACCAAAATGAACATGTAATTGGAACTTTGATTATAATCCATAGTTGTCATCTGTTTGTCTTTCTCTAAGCGAAAATAGTAGACAAATAGAAAAATACATATATTAAATTGGCCTTTTTAGAAACCCAGTAGAATATTCTCCTTTTTCAATATTTATTTCAAATTTGCAGTTATCCTTATTGTAACATTCTTAGTTTCTATTATCATCGCTTAAATATGTTAATTAAATTGAATCATTTGACTTCTTTGTTTATCGGAAACGTTCTAAATTTATTTTAAAAACTTAGTTATCCAATTTATATAGATGAACGTAATAATACTATATATTTATAATTAAATTTTTCTAGTTTAAAATTATAAATTTGAGAAAATTTTATTGCATAGGTACTCATAGTTTTGAGAACCTTTTTAATATTTAGATTATCATTTCTTTCTTTAATTTTTTTTTAAGAACTCGTCGTTCGTATTAGGGATGGGATCGAAATGCTTAATGATGCTTTAATCAATCCACCAGTAAGTGAGTGTGCCCTCATAAATTTTTTGATTAATCGTCAATACTTGATTCGTGGTCCGTACATGGTATGTTTGGGTGTTTTCTCAGGCATATATTTATTATATGCAATGTAAGTTCCTTATAGATAAAAGCTTTATTAAACTTATTGACAGGTTCTTGAGCTCCCAACGTGACTTAATATTTTGGAGATGAAAATAAATGATAATACAATTAGTTTAATTTCCAAATATGTTTTCAGCAATTTCTCTCGATCATATACATATGCATGAACCGATCGTCGTCTGTAAAAGTTGTGTGGTGCAGTGGTGTTATATAATCTATTTTGATGTGTGGTTATTGGAAAAGAAACATGTTTCTGTTTAATTTCCAAGTTATGTGAATCTTAAACTAGAGAGAGAACTGAAAAAAGAAACAAAGGAAAGATGTTTTATTCCATATATGATGATTGATGAAAAAAGAAAACAGTGAACACAGACAAGAGTTTTATTATTAGTAGTAGGTTAAAACTCTTATCTTCTTGATATTGTATAGTCTTTGATTTCTCTCAGATAATAGACATCGTCTTGGGCGAAGTCTCTGTCTCACCAGCTTTCCTGAACACAAACGGGAATGGCTCAGATCCTACAGCCAAACGCCCAACGCCATTTGCGTCCCTAGCTATCCCAACATCGTCGCAACCCCCATCTCCAGAACAAAACGTAATTTTGTAGCCATTATGAAATCCACCAGTTTTCTTGATCTGGAAGAAACTCCTTGAAGAATCTTCTCCAGGCTTAGGGCCAGCCGCTATGAAAAAAGTCATAATGGGCAAGTGAGACGGAGCAACCCACCAGTAAGTTGACTGGACGCAGATCGTAGCTGCAACATCCATCTCGATGTTGAGGTTCTCTGATTCGGGAACGAATCCAACTCTAGGCTTCCAGTTTGAGAATTTTACGGGAATACCCCTTTCGACCTCTGAATCTTCCTTCTGGATATAAAGAGGACATTGCTTGTCATCAAGGGAGGAGAGAGTCAGGCCGCCACCTGTAGGGCCCCAGATAGCGGGGAGAACGTAGTAACTGCTGCCGCCGAATATGACATCACCATCAGTGTCGAAAATTGGTCCGGCGGCGTTTGCAGTCGCGGCCAAAACAGCGGTTAGGGCAAGAAGGAAGTAAAACACAGGATTCATCCTTTTTTTAGTTTGTGTATGATAAGATTTGAGTGTTACTGGATGCAGAAAATGTGAATTCATGTGATCGGTATTTATACACGGAGGTACACTGGGATTTGAGTAAGATGCCTATCTTTTTTAATATTCATGTTTCCTCCACTCTCCTCCTTACACGCTTATTTAATTTGTTTGATTATTTACATATGGTTTATCCTGATCTTGGACTGTTGGTTAACGTATATGATTATGTATGTTCAGTTGTTCACTATACCTCTGGTTTTTGATTTAACCGTCTTCAAACAAGGAGCACCTAAATGTTTAGTGCTGTAGCTTCTGTTAATTTTCTTGGTTCAGTTTGGTTTGGTTCGAAACTGAGCTTCCTGATTAAATGTTTGGTTAACGTTGATAGTTTCCACACATGTTTTTCGATTCTTGTGATATAAGCGCACGTCTTTACAAGATAAGGATAACAACAATGTTAATTAATAAGGTAAGACACCAGCTTATAATATCTAAGTCATTTTTGGCCTCATCGCGTTTTCATATACTCTTCGTGTGATTAATTTTATTAACACCTTACTAAATACATAATTTTAGTTAGCGATGGACGTACGGTTTTCGGGTTCGATTCCGATTCAGTTATTTTGGCTCTTGGATTCATAGGTTTTAGAGGTTTAGGATCCGTTCAAATATTTAAAAAATTCAGTTTGATTTTGGTTCGGTTATTTTGGGTTCTGCGGGTTCGATTGAATAACACAGTTGAGAACCGGCTAACATCCGAACTAATTGCGTATTCCATTCGGTTCTAGTTCTATTCTGGTTTTTTGATTAATTAGGATTGAAAAATTAAAAGAATAATAATAAAGATGATGTTATATATTCAATATGTTTTCCTAAATATAGATATAAGTTAAATTCAAGAATATGTCACACACATTTATGAAGATTTTTATAAATATACATAAAAATACATTTAAGGAGTCTAGTTACATGTTTATGTGGCATTCCTAATGTTTCTTTGTAAAAGTTCAGTAAAACATTATACACATTCATAAAAGTCTTCTATTTATCAATAAATTTTTTTAAAAAAATCATTTTTTATTATTCAGTTTTTAATATTTTTATTTTAAATTTTTAAAAATATTTAAGAAAAAATTATAAATAAGAATATAATTGTCATTTACCCCTTTAATAAAACCTAAGTTTGTTAGCTTAGGAAGCTATTTAAAGAACAAAAACTAAAAACTGTTACTTAGTAAAGTTGGTTAAGAATTATTTAATAAAATTAAAAATTATTTAATCATTTAGATAATTATTAAATTCTAATATTTTAAAAGACTGTATGTTTGTATTTTTTTCAAATGATACACTACGATTTTATTAGATTGTAATCTTAAGAAATTGTATGATTAGCTTTTCTTTTTGAGCAACGATTAGCTTTATAGTTATTTTATTTTAGAAATATTTTTTATTTTTTAGTTGTATTAGATGACTAATTAAGTTGTTATCTGATATATTATAGAGTGTTAATATAAAAATTTAATTTGGTATTGTCACACGGTACATCAAAGCTAAGTCTAGTTATGCTTCAATTTTAATAATATTGTTGTCAGAAATATTTTGTAAAAATGATATTTAGTTATTGTCCCTTCGGAGACATCCAATAAAATTAGAATGATATAGAGAATAGTAGTATGGCCTTTGTGCAAGGATTTGCCACGCAAATTGAGAAATGATCCAAATTTCCGTTGTAAAAAAAGTGGTCTTTAATTATTCTAGAGAAAAATATTAGGATAGCATAAAACCAAGTTTTTGTTCTCAAAATAGCACTCAATGCTCAAAATCACAAAAATAGGTTTCATTAAAGAGGTAAATATACATTTATACCCTTTGAGTTAATTAATCCAAACTTTAGGGTTTAGAGTTAAAGGGTGGGATTTTAGAATTAGAGTTTAAAATTTTATAAAAAATAAATACTAAAATAAAAAATAAAAATTTTAAAAACAGTTTCAAAAAGTATTTTTAAATTATAAAAAGAAAATTTGAAAAAAAAATAAAAAAAATTTCGAAAAACAAAATTTCAAAAAAAAATTATAAAAATTTCGAATCTGAAAACATATAATCTGAAACTATAAAAAAAATTTCTTTTTCACTTTTTTATTTTTATTTTATTTATTTTTGTTTGTTTATTTAATTTTAAACCAAGGGTATTAGAGATATTTTAGCCCTTTAATGAATGTCATTTTCGTGACTTTCTCCTTCTAGTGTTATTTTTGAGACATAAACTTCAAAAGGTGCTATTATTGACAATTGCTCATTATTTTATTCAATTCTCTTTTTTTTTTATAAAATATTTTATTCAAATTCTCTTAAATTTAAACACGTTAGAAAACGTCGAGAAGATGATCTAGTATAAACTCCACTTTCCAAGCACGATTCGATAATTGTTTATTTGTCTTTTTCTTTAATGGTCTAACTTTTACTAATAAAATGGGTATGTGATTCACGAGTTCTATTTAGTATTAATTAGTAAATAATAACGTAGCTATCTAGACCTGTTGATATCTATCGAATCGTATAATACATATACCGATCGATAGTCAATGCTTTGTTTCGTGGTCTGCACATGGCATGTTTAGCATAAAGCTTTATTATGCAATGTAAGCTCTTTCTTTAACATAAAGCTTTATTAAACTTATTGAAATGGTTTTGGATCTCGCGATATGGCTAAATTATATTTTGGAGATGTGCGCAGATAAAGGATAATACTATTGTACATAATTTATTATCTGCTCACTTCTCGTGTGATTTAAAAAAATGAGAAATCCATTATCATTTCTATGGATAGTTGGTCGCTTCTTTGTTCGTCTAAAATTAAACACGTACATTCTATCATACATACGTATTACTCGCCAGTAATACAGAGGATTATCATTGTGTTGCCTTTTATTTCTCTCTGTATATACTGAATTATTTTTGTTTGAACTATATATATACTGAAATTTGTAGAACGGATAGTAGAGTTTATTATAAACATTTTGGTATAGTTTCATTTTCAAAATATTCAGCAATTTCACTCGATCATGTATAAAGATAAACCAATCTTCTGTAGAAGTTTTGTGGTGCAATGGTTTGATAATGCATCTTTTCTGGTTAATTTCCAAGTTATGTGAATCTTTAGTTTAAAGAGAGGACTAGAGAAAAACGAAACAGATGAAAAATGTTTTATTCCATATATAATGATTGATGAACAAAACAAAAAAGTGATCACAAATATATCTACTTAATTTTGTATTTGCATATCTACTTAATTTTGTAGTCTTTAGTTTAATTTCTCTCATACATAGTCTTGGACGAAGTCTCTGTTCCAATAGCTTTCACGAACATAACCGGGAATGGCGTAGGGCTTAAAGCCAAACGCCAAACGCCATATTCATCCACAAATATCCCAACATCGATGCAATCGTTATCGTTTGGACAAAACGCAATGGTGTAGCCGTTATGAAAATATTTAGTTTTCTTGATCTGGAAGAAACTCTTCGATGAATCTTCTCCAGGTTTTGGCTTAGGACCAGACATTATGAAGAACTTCTTAATGGCCATGTCGCACTCATCGACCCACCAATAGGTTGACTGAAAACATATCGTAGCTTTGACATCCATCTCGATGTTGAGGTTAACAAACTCGAGAACGAATCCAAATTTAGATCTACAGTTTGAGAATTTTACAGGAATACCCTTATTGACATCTGAATATTCTTGTCCGATATGGAGGGGACATTGGTTGCCACCACGGGGGGTGAGAGTTAAACCGCCACCGGAGAAGATGGGGAGAACGTAATAACTGCCGCCGTCGAGTATGAAATCACCATCAGTGTCGAGAACTGGTCCGCCAGCGTTTGCGGTCGCTGCCAAAATAGCGGTTAAGCCAAGAAGGAAGTAAAACAAAGGGTTCATCCCTTTTTGAGTTCATGCGAGTTCATGTGATCCGTATTTATACACGGATGTGTATACATGATACGTGCACATATAGCTGCTATAGATTTTAAATCGTTAACTTTATAATCAAGCAAGTACTACATTGACATCTGAAAAAGATGCCTATCTTTTTACTCCACTTTCCTTCTACGTTTCTTTAATTTGTTTGTTTTATTTCTTATGGGGAGATGGAGCTTTAGCTTGGCAATGGACCGACCGTTGGCTAACTTATAAGATTATATATGTTCATTATAGCTTTGGTTTTATGTTTTTATTTAAACGTTATGAAAGAAAAAGAACAACAAAAAGCTCCCCTTTTGTTTTGTAACTTCTGTTAATCTTCTCGGTTAATCGTCAATAGTTTTCACACATGTTTTCGAGATGAGCGCACGTCGTTTAAAGAGGAAAGGTACCAAAGCATATGCTTATAATAATAGTAATTGTTGACCTCGTGTTTTCACTCGTGTGATTACTTAATGAGGTAATTGTTCAAGTGGGAATTTTTAAAAGCGTTAAGTTATTACTAAATACAACAAATTCTAAAATATAGATTCCACTTTTTTAAGCACCTTTCGCATTGTTTTTTGTCTTTTCTATTTGGGTCAACTTCACTAATAAAATGGATATGTGCTCCGCGAGCTTATATTTATTTAATGGTGATTTGCCTATATAATCTTGTTGACCGAACTAGTTCACAGATTTAACGCTTTAAAAATGTTAATATATAAAAATAGTGTTCAAGATCACTTTAGTCTTAAACTATGATCTTAATGATGCAGTTTAATTTAAATAACCAATTATATAACCGAGTTTTCATGAACATATATAATCTATTTCATAAGATTGGACTTTTTTCAGACTATATTAAGAGACCAACGTGAAATTTATAGATAGTACTTACATATTTTAGCATATATTAACACATTCCAGGAAATCACAGAACTGGTAACATCTGACGTGCCAACACCAGTTACGCTGTTAGAGAGGAGTAATTAAAATGAAACAGGTATGAAAAATTCGTTTCTCTTCTTCCATTTTATCATTTTGTGCCATTCTTTTTGTTCGTCTACATTTCTACACGTACATTCTTCATACATATATAATGAAGTTTTTTTTTTGTCAACAATTAGTAGTACATTTTTTTCTAACATTTGGGTATAGTTCAATATTCAAATGTTTTCAGCAAATTCACTTGATCATATATGAATGAACCAATCGCCTCTAGAAGTTGTGTGGTGCAATGGTGTTCGATATTTTTTTTTCCAAATGTGGTCATTCTAAAAGAGAAATGGTTCTGTTTAATTTCAAGTTATGTGAATCTTAAAACAGAGAGAATTAAAAGAAGAAGAAAAACAAGATTTTTTTATTCCATCTACATATGATCACTAATGAACAAAGAACACATATAGAGTTTTATTATTAGTTGTAAGTGGTAACTCTTGTCCTCTTAATTTAGTAGTCTTTAATTTTCTTAGATAATAGACATAGTCTTGTACGAAATTTCTGTCCCATAAGCTTTCACAAACCGAACTGAGAATGGCTCAGAGCTTAAAGCCAAACGCCGAATACCATGATTGTCCTTACAGTGCTGTGCGAAGAGTTTTAGGGGCCTAAGGCAAGTTTTAAAAATAAATTTATTTACAACCGTAATAAAAACAATTTTCTAATATGATATATTATTTTTACCAAATACACAAGTCTTTTTTTTTGAATTCACCAAATACACAAATCTAATACTGTAAAAGAATAAGTTTATAACGTAAATATGTTATATTATGTTATACAGAAAAAAATATATGAATTCAAAAAGTGAGTTAATTAATTTTCGTAAAAATGTTTTTTTTTTAAATATGTCTAAACCATTATACTAAAAATTATTTTAAATTTTGGAGCCCTAAAAACAGTCATATTAATCGGGGGCCTGAGGCGAATGCCTTTTTCAATACACTGTAGGCACGCCTCTGTGTCCTCATGTATCCCGACATCCATGCAATAATTATCTTGAGGACAAAACACAATCTTATAACCGATACGAAAGTCTTCAGCTTTATTGATCTGGAAGAAACTCCTCCGTGAATCTTCCACATGTTCTTTAGGATTAGGACCAGCCGTTACGAACAACATTTTGGGCATGTCTGGCGCAGCGACCCACCAGTAAGTTGACTGACCGCAGATCGTAGCTTTGGTGTCCATCTCGATGCTGAGGCTCTCTGATTCGGGAACGAAGCCAACTTTAGACTTCCAGTTTGAGAATTTTATTGGAATGCCCATGTTGACCTCTGAAGAGTCCTGCCCAATATAGAGGGGACATTTCTTGTAATCACCAGAGGTGAGAGTCAGGCCGCCACCTGCAGGGCCCCAGACGAGGGGGAGAACGTAGTAACTGCCGTTGAATATGATATCACCATCAGCGTCGAGAACTGGTCCACCAGCGTTTGCGGTGGCGGCAAAAATAGCAGTCAAGGCAAGAAGGAAGTAAAACATTAGCTTCATCCTTATTTGAGTTTATATAATTGTTTAGATTTAAATGTTAAAGGATGAAAAGAATATGAGTTCATGTGATCGATATTTATACATGAATGGGTGGGTATACATGCACATCCACCTTAGGGGTTTTAAATATTAATTTACTTTTGAACGAGCAAGTACATTGATATTTGAGAAGATGCCTATCTTATCTTTGAAAATATTTTTGCTTACTCCACTTTTCTTACACGCATCTTTAATTTTATTTATATTTTTGCTACGAACGCTTCTTTAATGTGTTGGCATATGGGGAGATAAGTTTTTAAGCCTGGTTTTGGACCGTTGATTAACGAATAAGAGATTATGTATGTTCCCAAAGTCCGACTTCCACCTTGTGGTTAATTTAAATAATTACTTAGCTACCCAACCCCGTTGATAGCTATCGAAATCTAATACAAATATTGATTGGTAGTCAATGGTTGATTCGCAGTCTGCACATGGCACGTTTAGTTGTTCCTTTTTCAACTGCGTGTTTAGGTGTTTCCTCCTGGATATATTATATGCATTATTAAGCTTATTGAAAGGAATCGGTTCTCGCGACATGCATGGCTAATTTTTTTTGGAGATGCAGATAAGCACTGACACACTGACACATTTATCCGAACGAAATACTTGAACTAGTTCAAAACATTATTATTGACGCCTTGACTGTATGGTAAGTTGATCGACAAAAATATAAATACAAATTATATTAATATGTATTTTTTAATTAAATTTTATATTGATTAATCAAAGAATAAAAAGGCATTTAAAAATATTTCAAACGAAATTTAAAAAAAAAACAACTTGAAAAACTTTCAATAATGATGCTTTAATCAATCCACCAGCAATCACCATGGTAAGTGTGCCCTAATACAAATTTTGATTAATAGATACTTGATTCGCGGTTCGCACATGGCATGGCATGTTAGGTGTTTCTCTTAACTGCATTTTAAGTGTTCCTCAAGCATATATTATATGCATTGTAAGTTCTTCATTATTTACAGATAAGCTTATTAAAATTATTGAAAGTTTCTTGGATCTCGCCAAATGGATTAATATTTTAGAGATGCGAATATCTAAATAATATTTTTGTGAGATCTAAAGTAACAAAAATTATTTAATTGAGAAACCGCCTAAAAGTATTTGATATATTGTTTAATTGAGAAACCTAAAAAGTATTTGATATTGTTAACTTATAAAAATTTGAAATTGTTACTTTTGTGATATTGTTAACGTCTGTAGAAGTTATGTGGTGCAGTGGTGTTAGATAATCTGTTTTTTTATATGTGGTCATTCGAAAAGGGAAAATGTTTTGTTTAATTTTCAAGTTATGTGTCATGTGACGCTTAACTAGATTGAGAATCAAAAAGAAAATAAAAAACAAAGAAAATCAATTTTTATTCCATATATGAAGAAGACTGATAAAAAAACAAAGAAACTAGAGTTTAATTATTAGCCGTAAGTGAAAACTCTTATTTTTTTTAATTTGTAGTCTTTATAATTTATTTCAGATAATAGACATGGTCTTCTTGAACGAAGTCTCTGTCTCATCAGTAGAGTTCAGGAACATAACTGGGAATGGCGTGGAGCTTAAAGCCAAACGTCGAACGCCATCTTTGTCCACAAATATCCCGACATCAATGCAATCTTTATCATTAGGACAAAACACAATATTGTAGCCATTACTAGAATCTCCATCTTTTTTGATCTGGAAGAAACTTTTGGATGAATCTTTTGCAGGTTCTGGCTTAGGACCAGCCGCTATTAAAGACTTCACATTGGGCATGCCAGATACAGCGACCCACCAGTATGTTGACTGGACGCAGATCGTAGCTTTGACATCCATCGCGATCTTAAGGTTTTCGGATTCGGGAACGAACCCAACTCTAGACTTCCAGTTTGAGAATCTTACGGGAATGCCCATGTTGGCCTCTGAAGGTTCTTGCCCGATATATAGGGGACACTGCTTGTTACCAAGGGGGGAAAGAGTCAGGCCGCCACCATCAGCGCCGAAGAAGACGGGAATAACGTAGTAACTGCCGCCGAATATGATATTACCTTCAATGTCCAGAACTGGCCCGCCTGCGTTTGCTGTCGTAGCCAAAATAGCGGTTAAGGCAAGAAGGAAGTAAAACATAGGATTCATGCTTTTTGGGTTTATGTTTTTTATTTGGTTTGAATGATACTGGATGAAGAAAACGTGAGTTCATGTGATCGGTATTTATACACGGATGTGGATACATGAACAATACAGCTTTGTATACTCTACGCTTAGGTTTTGAATTATTAACTAAAAACAAAAGTATATTGAGATTTGAGAAGATGCGTAGCTTTTTCAAGTATAATTGTTTAATCCATGCACGTTTCTTGCACTTCTTTATTTTCATTTTATTTTATTTTGCTACGAACGCTTCTTTAATTTGTTTGTATTGGATCGTTGGTAAATGAATAAGAAACATATATATGTTGACTATAGCTTACAAGTTTTTATTTAAATGTTATGAGAAAAAATGAACAATAAACCCCTTAGTTCTGTTACTTCTGTTAATGTTCTTGGTTCAATCGGGCTTGGTTCGAAATTGAGCACTCTGGTCAAAAGTTTGGTTTACTGTTTGATAGTTTCCACACCCCTGTGTTTTGATTCTTGTGACCTGAGCAAGTCTTTAGAAGATAGGATAACAACAAGGTTATTTTAAAGAGGAAAGATACAAAATCATGTGCTTACTGAATAAGTAATTTCAGCATCGTGTTTTAAAAGCATTAAATAGATAGTTTTTTTAAGTCTTTGTAACACATGTACTAATCCCTTCTTTTCAACCAAATTACATAGTCTTTGTTCGACATAATAAAAATTAATATTAAAGAAGATACATAACAAAATTTGAATTAGAAAATCAAAAAATACAAACAAACGGTATAACAACGTCCAAATCCTAACGAAAGAATATTACTCAATATTAATTCTCATAAAAACTAATTCAAAGAAGATACATAACAAAATTTTCATCAATGGATTTTTTTTGGTTTTAGCTAACAACGACAATGAGCTTTTAAAAATTATTATAGATGGGCCAAATAATATTAAGTAGTTGGATATTACATGAAACTAATCATATTATGGGTCCGATAGCTTTAAAAAATTTACCGTAGAAAAAATTTACAGACTTTTTTGCAGTACCTTTAGATTTTATTGCTTTACAATTTTATAGAAAGCTCCAAAAAATTACTCTAGATTTTTGGTTCTACAGAACACTTGTACAGCTGTAGGTTATTTTAAAAGCTGTGATTTTGAAATTTTTACTAAAGCTTAATTGCTGTGAATTTAGTGCTGTAGAAATAAATGGGGTTGTGGACATCACCTACAGCCACTACCAATCACACCCTATATATTGTTTTTTTTTCAACACACATTGAACACATTTAAAAATAAAAAACACCAACTATATCTTCTAAATTTCATTTACAAATTATAAAATGTTGAAACTCAAATTGTCTCCAAACATAATTTAAAAAGATAAACTCAAATTGTATTTTTATTCGCACCCATCCATACGCTCATTGAACTCGAAATTTTGTCGGATTTACGATATTGTTATTTGAACCAAACCAAAACCAAAATAACTAAACCTAAACTAAACTAAAATTCATAAATAATCAAGTGATTTCTATATCTTTTGAATAAAAGCCCAATAACCACAACCGTACAAAATCAAACCAAAAACCAAAAAACATCCATATTTAAATATATTAGTGAACAAACAAATATATTAATAAATTTATCAACAGAAAATAATTCCGTGCTTCAAAAATAATTTCGCGCTTTCAAAAAACGCGGATACTATCCTAGTTTGCTAATTGCTTGCTTGTCTTTTTTTCTATCATGTACCAACTTTACTAATAAAATGGTATGTGTTTCACGAGCTCTATTTATTACTCGATCCATCCGTTTCATAAAAAAACATTATCAATGTTTACAGCAATTTCACTTGATTGTATATGCATGAAGCAAACAACTGTAGAAGTTTCGTCGTGCAGTTGTGTTAGATAACCTATTTTTTTATCCGGTCATTCTAAAAGGGAAAATGCTTCTGTTTTTTTTTTTCCAAGTTATGTGAATCTTAAACTAGAGAGATAATTAAAAACAAACAAAGAAACAAAGGAAAGATGTTTTATTCCACACATGATGATCGATGAACAAAGAAAACATCATACATAGATAGAGTTTTATTATTAGACGTAAGTTATAACTCTTATTCCTTTTATTAAGTGGTCCTTAATTTCTCTCAGATAATAGACATGGTCTTGGATGAAGTCTGTTTCTCAGTAGCTTTCACGAACACAACCTCGAATGGGGTAGCGAATGGTGGCCTAGATACAACCAAACCCTGAACGCCACCTTCCACGTTTTTACCGACATCGATGCAATCGTTGCCGTCCCTACAAAATGCAAACTTGTAAGCGTTAAGTTTTGTTTCAGTTTTCCTGATCTGGAAGAAACTCCTCGACGAATCTTCTCCTCCAGCTTCTGGCTTAGGACCAACCGCTATGAACAACGATCTCCAGGGACTGGGGGCTGAAGTGACCCACCAATAAGTTGACTGAGCGCAGAACGTAGGTTCGATATCCATCTTGATGTTGAGGTTCTCGGATTCGGGAACGAACCCAACTCTAGACCTCCAGTTTGAGAATTTCACGGGAATGCCCCTTTCGACCTCTGAACGCTCCTGTCCGATAAAGAGGGGACACTGGTTGCCATTGCGTGGGGTGAGAGTTAGACCGCCACCTTCAGGGCCCCGGATGACGGGGATAACGTAGTAGCTGCCGTGGAATATGATATCACCATCAATGTCGAGAACCGGTCCTGCGTTTGCGGTCGCGGCTAAAACAGCGGTTAAGGCAAGAAGAAAGTAAAACATAGGATTCATCATTTTTTAGTTTATTTAGCTGATGAGATTTAAATGTTACTTGGATGAAGAAATTGTGAGTTCATGTGATCGGTATTTATACACGTATGCGTATACATGCGCACACATTGATAATCGAGAAGATGCCTGTCTTTTCTACTACACGGGTCTTTAATTTATTCGCTACTAATTCTTAAATTTGTTTGTTTGTTTATTTATTTTTCGTGGGTTTTAGCCTGGTTTGGACCGCGTTGGTTAACGGATGAGATCATGTGTGTTCACTATAGTTCTGTTTTCTTACAATTTTTTTTATTTAAACGCCACGAGAAGAAAAAAGAACAACTAAAAGCTCCATTAGTTCTGTATCTCAGTTAATCTTCAAGGTTCAATGTAGTCAAAAGTGTAGTTAGCCGTTGATAGTTTTTCTTCTTTCAAAGTGACTACTATAGAGCCGGCTTAGTAGGGCGGGGAGTACAACATCTCCAGCTTTAAAAATTTTAAAAGTAAAAAAATACACTTTTAAGTTTTAACACTCCGTTTACTTTTCTTTTTTTTGACTACCACGTTTTTAATCTTATGTTCCTATAAAAAGTTGGTAGAATACTATACGAGCACGTGAAGTTTGAGCTATACACTCAATGATTAAGATGAGGAATGATCGAAGCCGCTCATCCTCTAAACCATAACATTTTTTAAAACAAGTGGTTGGCATCGAAATTAGTAGCTCTAAACTTAATGTTTAATGCCACTAAGCAGCACGAGTCCAACAATTGTGAATATTTTTAATTACCCTAACTCCCTAAGCCATAATAAACATATATAGTTGATGCTCATATAGAGAAATTGGTTTTTTTTCTTTATGCATAATGGAAAAAATTATACAGCATTTGCAAAAGCATGTGATCATTTATTATAAATATTCCACTTTCCGAGCACTATTTTCTAATATATTTTTTTCTTCAGCGACCGAACTCAACCTACAGCACTCCACGTATTCTTGCTATTTAAGGTAGTTTGGATGGCCAGCAGAGATCGAACCAGAGTTTCACCATTTTCTAATTGTTTGTTTTTCTTTATCAATAACGGGTTAACTTTACTAATGAAATGGTATGTGCTTCACTAGCTCCATTTCTCTGATTCTATTATCTACAATATGTTATAAATATAACTACATGGTTTTTTTCAGAAAATAATCGTTCATCCTTTATACGTGAAGACTATTCTTCTCTTTTTGTGAAATATCCGGATAAAACAAAGAATAACACGATATCGAAGTTATGGAGGATAATAAACCATTGAAGTGGAATATATTTGTTAAGAGTTTTAATATAAAGATTGATCCGCGCGTCCCTGCGAGTGTTGGATTTTACATTTTTATACATTGATATTTGTTTTTTATAATTAGTGTTATATATTTTAGATGTGTCATAATATAACTAATTGAATTCAAAAGACCTGGACCGAATCGGATAATATGATTATTTTTTGTACAAATATAATCGTCACCATTCGCTTCTAGATATGTCAATTACACATTTTAAATGGTTCATCTGAACCAAAGTTTTATATTTTCAATCTATTGGAAGAAACATACAAAAACTCTGAAACAAATTAAATCAAAGAAAGAAAAGTAAAACGAATCAAATAAGCCGATGTCGAAACTGATTATAGATGTGAAAGTTGTGGGAGGGGGGGGGGGTACATAGTGGGCATGGAAATGGGCTTTTGGTATTCGTTTTACAGAGGAATATATACAAAGAAAAAAAGATGCGGTGAGCGTGGATCGAACACGCGACCTTCAGATCTTCAGTCTGATGCTCTCCCAACTGAGCTATCCCCGCAAGTTGACTGATTCACACCAGGTAGGTAAATCATATCTTTTAGTGCTCAAAATTTTCTTGACTGTTTTCAAGTAGAGAAGTAAAATGCAAATGAAGCAAGCTAGAACAACACTAGTCAAGTTGCTTACATTAACAAATTATGAATAACACCATTACATCATTTTCACCTAACAAAGCACTTTTTTGCTAGGCTGTCTGCAACCAAGTTTTTATCACGAGTCATTTTATTTGTATATCTCTGTTCATAAAGAAGAAGAATCAAAGAGCAATTTCAGTGTGAGTCTGATAGAAGGAATTACTATTTAATTTATATGGATGTCGACTCTTGATTTTATATTGGACATCGAAATTAAGCAATTGTACATATATATCTTGAGAAGATGATCATCCAGTATTTAATTTGCAAACCTTTCACGAGCATTCTTTATTTACCGGCCTCGTGTTTTAGGAGTTTTCACTGCCGGTGATGCACCTCGAACATTTAACTTAATATGCTACATCCAAATATAAATAAAAGTATGAGAAACTCTTACGTACTCCAAGTTTACTTTATCTTTGTTTTGCTTCTTCTGTAAAGAAGTGTAATGCAAATGTAGCAATCTTGAAAGGCAACGTTCATGTAGTTGTTTACAAAGTAAATTAACAAATTTTGAGTTTTATTTCAAGTCACTTAAAAGGCCAAATGCTCTTATATATTTGGAGAATGTGTGTACTAGAGAGTATGTACTATGTACATACTTTGATAAAATATTAAAATCATAATTAATTTCCTCTTTTATAGAGGTTGGCCATTGATCCACCTTTGGAACATGATAGAACTTTCATCTGGTTTGTACTCTGGCGTGTGCCCACCTCCCTGTAATCGAAATCCACAACTCAATAAAGACCACAATAAAAATGTCGTGGAAACTTAAAAAAAAAAGAAAAGAAGAAGAAGAAAGACTTGCTTTGACAGTAGCAAATGTCATCTTATTTGCATAAGTCCTTGTGTATCTACCAAGAAAGAGTCAAGAGTAATCTTAACGTGAGTTTAATGGAAGAAATGAACAAGAGACATAAAAAAATTTGACGAAAGTTGGGTGCATATAAATACCCAGCGATTTGATCGTTGATCATCCATGGCCTCCAGTCATCGATAATAGAATAGTTGAGAGCCCTTATCCAAGCTTGGGTTCCAAGGTAAGGCACTGCCATATCGTGATCACCACTGTTCACCAAAAACCGCACAAAGCTACATAAATCCTTGAATCTTGTAGGGAACAAAAAGAAAAAAAGTTAACCAAAAGGTTAAAACTCTGACCTGAAGATGAGAGAAGGATATCCATTGATACTGTTATTCTTATGGTATGGTACGCTGCTTATAATGTCATATGTGTAAGGAATACCATATCTACATCGTACCCATTCCCCTATACTCTCCTACCAATCATACAGATCGCCGCATTTATAAGACTAGACAAAATCTATTAAAATAATTAATCATATATATTTACCTCATTGATTTGAAGAGCTTTGCGTACGGTTTTGTCATTGGCCCAGTATGTAACTAACAAACAGCGATAATACTGCAAAAGCAAAACTTATATATGTGTATAGATACGGTGAACACAGTTACACAGGGCAAGATGGATTTACTTACATAGCAATCTGGATTCTCAGTTTTGCACCAAGGTTGTAGTATACTATATAGGTTCAATCCATCTATACACTATAAAATAACCACAAAAGATTTCTAAATTTAATGATGATCTTTAACAAGGCAGAAGACATAACATCAACTAAATCAAATTCCTCGTGTACCTTATGATATTCGTCAATGAGTTCCAAGCATTTTGTGTTAAGTGGATCAACATATGTATATTCTCCTTTGCAATTTCTTTTTAGCGACTGCATGCCAACTGTTTGTTAATTATTTTCATTGTAGAAACAAAAGCAAATGTCATGATGTGTTCATACCTCGTAGAGTTCATCAGAGATAAACGCCATACCATGAGCATACGGAATGCGGTGGTTAGAATCAATTTTTCCATCTGTTACTGGGTTACCAAGCACGTAGCCCTATATTATTAATGTTGGCATTGACAAAAAAATATCAGTTTGTAGTGCTTGGCATATTTGATTGGTTACTACTTTTTCCAATTTACATACATATTTTATAAGGTAAGTTTTATAATCTCGAAGCTCTGCCCAATGTTCCATTGCACAGGCTAATATATATATATATATATATTAAATAAATACCAAAGAACCTGAAGGTTTATTGGAGGGTTGCAACATTGGTAATTTCCTGCATATCATCATCATCATCATCATCATCATGTTTCTTCTGTTAGAGTTGTGGATTGAGAGATGGCAAAAAATGATACTATAAAAGGGCTTAGGGGCCGGGTTAGTATCATATATAAAACCAAACATATTATACCTTTTGAGATTTCTTGAACTAGAGCCGGAACAATCTTACCGGAATAAGAATCACCTCCGGCGTAGAAAGAGTTGGAGGAAAACTCTGGATGCTTGCCTAGCCACTGCACAACAATAACAATAAAAAGGCTATTGATGTCTATATGCACAAATTAATCTCTCCAAGAGACATTTAATTAGTTTATCATTAATTTACCTTTTGAAGAAACTCATGGATCTGTTTGGCCTCTCCTAAATCACTAGGTTTGTTAACAAGATGAGTCCGTGAGTAGGAGAAGCCAGTTCCAACAGGCTGATCCAAGTATAATATGCTTGAACTCTGATGAAAATGATCAAAGGATTAATTGATTCATCGGTTTTTGTGATCATCATACACAATTTTGTGTTACCTTTGTCCATGAGTATGTAGTAGAGACCAATGGAGGGACGGTTCCATTGTAAACATCAAGCTTCATAGCCAGAGGCCCTGTTGAATTGAATCGATCTGTAATCAGAGACGCAAAAGAAGAGCTGAAGAAGATCACTGTTTTATATTTTACCATTCTCAAGTAGAAGACCAGAGATAGCAGAGCAGCCAGGTCCACCACTTAGCCAGAGAAGAAGAGGGTCTTCTTCAGGATTCCTCTCAGACTTTATGAAGTAGTAGAACAATTGCACTTCGTCCTTCTCACCAATACCAATGTACCTTCATTCACAAGAAACAAAAATAACCACCTAGTAAGAATATCTCAAAACTCAAGAACTCAATTAATCACAACAAGAAGAGAAAACAAACCCGGTTTCCAGTTCAAAGGGGAGAGGGCCATCAAAACCAGGAAGATACTTGACAATAGAGGCAGAATCAGCACGATGCTGAATCAAGAAGACAAGTTGAAGAATCAGAAGCAGCCATTTCAGAACAGAGGAAATATAGTCGTTAGCCATTCGTGTTTTCCAAGTCAATGGCCTTTAAGGACAGGACAAGTTATTGGATCTGTAAACTAAAAACAATAAAAAGTCGCCTAGCCCCTCTTCATTTTTCAAGTTTGGATTCATCATTGAACTTGTCACATTATTTTTAATAGAAAAATTTCGTGCCCAGATCTTCTAGTCTAAAATGCAATCATGTTAGCAGAATACAATATTACTTGTTAATTGTCCTCGCGCTTGTCGTGAGCATTAAAAAAAGGTTTTCTTCTTTTTTTCTGTAACCTAAAGTAATTATTTATGTTATCATATTCTAATTTCAAGATAGTTAGTGATACGTCTTCTTCATACACTGTAAACAAAAAAACAATAATGTTTAACAAGATTGAACAAGGGAAGAGTCATTCTACGAGATATGGATTAGATCAAGGTTAGTTTAAACTGGAAGGGACACCAAACCATATGTTTATAGCATCGTGATGTGATAGATTTGATATCAAATCTCTAGCTTATCTTTTATACGTGAAGGCCACTCTCCTGTTCTACAGAGTTTGGCCATTCATCCACCTTTGGGTGTACCCACTTCCCTTTATTCAAACCTCAGAACAAGAAAAATACGGTAAATTGTTGGGTGGGAATAACTTGCTTTGACAGTAGCAAATGTCATTTTACTTTTTTTTTTTTTTTTTGAAACACAACTTTCATTAAAACTTAACTTCACGGACTACAAAGGAAAGAGGGAATTAGACATCCTCTTGAAGACAAATCATAAACTAAAATGGAAAATGATATCAAACCGGATAAGTCTCCATATGAAGTTGACAGCGAATTCAAAACAAAGTCTGAATGCGTCGAAGAAGCTACAACAAAGTCGGATAGCTGAGAAATAGTCACAAGTGACGTTGAGGGACAACCCTCACCAACGAGAAAAACCGAAGTAGTCTCGATTGCACTTTCTGGCCCCGTACAGACCGCTACGCAAAGTAACAAACCGGTGAGTAAGTTGAAACAAGGACTCAGCAGAGAATCCGAGAGAGCATCTCCGTTCATAGAAGGGAGGCATAGTTGTGAAAAACTCTCCTCGTTTGAGGAGGATGATGAAACCCATACCAGAGTTGGTGAACCCACATAAAAATTCTTCCAAAAGAGATGATATTGTAATAATCTCAGCTTATTGATCCCGAAGAATCCATCGAACATCTTTAACATGACCAAAAAGGCCATACCCACAACTATATATCGCATGTTTTGATTTGAAAAGATAGGCTTTAGGTTCTTGGTAATCACCTTAGTAGCTTCGAGAAAAGAATTGGGCCAGGCCCACTTAGGTAAATATCTCTTTGGTTCTGAAGCAGTCGCCAGCAAAGTTCGAGACGTCGTTGATCGAAATTGAAGGTCGGAGATGGTGCAGTAGACGTCGACTGAGAGATAGATGGTACTCACCGGCGGAGAGACGAGCTCACCGGAGCAAGCTGAGTGACCATCGAACCCAGATGTAGAGAGAGACGTTCGGTGATGATATGCAGATCCTCCGTTGAGGAAGGGGCACGCAAGGGGAAATGGCAGCTCACTAGGAGGAGAGGAAGGTGAAGATCTTCCTATGAGATTCGGATCTGAGCTTGAGTTGCATTGCACTCTGGAGCCATATGAGTATAAAGGAGCGACATGCGGTAGTTTTGCTGTCTCACTTTCCGGAGATGGAAAGCAAGAGCTTGAGCGTTGAGAGCTTAGCTCTATGATAAGTTGAAGAACGTGGCTAAGGTCGACAGTATAGCTTTTCCGTCGACAGCCAGAATGGAGTTCACCGGGAAACGTTCCCGTGAACCGGAGAACAACGGTGGCGAGAGATTCCTCTCGACTCATCGCTGGAGAGCAGACCGAGCAAGTAGGAAGAGCCGTCGGGAGGACTACATTGAAGACGGGGAGCCGAAGCTCATGTCTCCGACAAAGGCTCCGTCGGGTATCCCTTTCTTCGGTTTGCAAAAGGCTACGACTGCGTAGCATCTGAAATTTGAAGTGAGCAGCAAACAGTGGAATGAAGGCAGAAGACAGCGTCGACGAGAGAGACCAGCGCCGGCGGGAAAACGCGTCGCCGGCGCCGGAAGACATTGAAATTCGGTGTACCTCGAGCCCCGTGCCTGGGAGCGTTTAGGGCGAACTCTTGGTAGAAGCGTTGCTAGTATAAAGATTGTAAATGTCATTTTACTTATATATATGTTGAGGAAGAAGAAGAATGAAAGAGCAATTTTAGTGTGAGTCTTCCAGAAGAAATAATCTGCTTTTTTACAGCACCCAAAGATCAAGTGGTGGCCAAGACTGAGGCCTTCTGAAGAAGGGTTCGCTCCAACAGGATTTGATCTACATGGGAAAATAGAATATTATTGCATATGGTCTCTTTAGCAAGTGATTCTGAACCTATATTTTTAGATCTGAAAATGGGGAAGATACTGAAACCCGAAAAACCATCTCGTAAATGGCGAAACTAGACTAAAGCAAACACTGAACAGTAAACTGGGTTAAATCATTTCTACCAAGTCTGAGTAATCTATCTCTGCTGGCATCGTAGTGATATGATAATCTCGTAAACAGGACATAGCTCATAGAAAGAATGGTTAAAGCATGTGAACTGTCATCTTTTACTATTTAATTTTTATGGACGTCAACTCTTAATTTTATATTGGACATCGAACTTCAGCAATTTGTACATATCTTGAGAAGATGATCATGTAGTACTCCCTCTATATTTTAAATATTTTTTTTTTCTATATTTTAAATATTGATATTTTAGATTTTGTTGCTATCTATATTTAAAATATTGATATTTTATATTTTAATTAATGCATTTTACTTTAAATTAACACTTAACTACCCTATCGATTTCTTAAATTAACACTTAACAATCGGTTTTCTTACATTCAACTATAAATAAATGTAGGACAATATTTTACATAATCAAGTTTACTTGATCTTTTGTTTTTGTTTCCTTCAATAACTTCAATAAAAGCAGTGAAATGCAATTGTAAAAACCCTGAAAGGCAACACTCCTGTCGTGTAGTTGCGTACAAAAAGTAGATTATCAAATTATGAGTTTTATTTGAAGTCACTTAAAAGGCCAAGTGCTTTTACATATTTTGAAAATGTGTATACCAGAGTGTATATGTACACATGCACTTTAAGAAATTTAGAATTATTTCCTCTTTACATAGGTTGGCCATTGATCCACCTTTGGAACATGATAAAGCTTTCATCTGGTTTGTATTCTGGTGTATGCCCCCCTCCCTGTAATTGAAATCAATAACTCAATAAAGACCTATGAATAAAGTTTGAGTGGGAATAAAAAGAAGAGGAACAACTTGCCTTGATAGTAGCAAATGTCATCTTATTTACATAAGTCCTTGTGTATCTGCCAAGTAAGAGTCAAGAATAATGTCAACGTGAGTTTAACGGAAGGAATTACCAAAAGGTATGATTAAACAGTTAAAGAAAGTTGGATGCATCTATATACCCAGCGATTTGATCGCTGATCATCCATGGCCTCCAGTCATCAATAACAGAATAGTTGAGATACCTTATCCAAGCTTGGGTTCCAAGATATGGCACTACCATATCGTGATCACCACTGTTCACCAAAAAACCGCACAATATTTACAGAAATACTTGAATCTTGTAGGGAACAAAAGAAAAAAAGTTTACCAAAAAGTCAAAACTCTGACCTGAAGATGAGAGAAGGATACCCACTGATACTGTTATTCTTATGGTAAGGTACGTTGCTTATAATGTCATTTGTGTAAGGAATATCGTGTTTACATCGTATCCATTCCCCTATACTCTCCTACCAATCATACAGATCTCTTCATATATAAGACTAGGCAAAATCCCTTAAAAATAATTAATTATATATATATACCTCATTGATTTGAAGAGCTTTGCGTACGGTTTTGTCATTGGCCCAGTAAGTAGATAACACATAGCGATAATACTGCAAAAGCAAAACTTCTATGTGTATATATTATTGGTATACGGTGAACATATATAGGGCAAGATAGATTTACTTACAAAGCAATCTGGATTCTCATGTTTGCACCAAGGTTGTAGTATATTATATAGGTTTAATCCATCTATACACTATAAAATAACCACAAAAAAATTCTGAATTTGGTGATGATCTTTAACAAGGCGGAAGAGACAGAATATCAACTAAATTAAGTTCTACGTGTACCTTATGATATTCTTCAACGAGTTTTAAGCATTTTGTGTTAAGTGGATCAACATATGTATATTCCCCTTTGCATATTCTTTTCAGCGACTGCATGCCAACTGTTTATTAATTATTTTCATTGTGCATGGAAGCAAACGCAAATGTCATGATGTGTTCATACCTCGTAGAGCTCATCAGAGATGAGCGCCATACCATGAGCATATGGAATACGATGGTTATCATCAATTTTACGTTCTGTCATTGGGCTACCGAGCACGTAACCCTATATATTGTTGACATTGCAAAAATATCAGTTTTTAGTGCTTGTGAAGATATTATATTCTATATGAAAACCATCTCAATCTTTTTAAAGCTCTACAGCATATTTGATTAGTTACTACTTTTACCAATTTACTACTTTTTTTTTGGAACACTTTCCAATTTACATACATGCTAATATATATAAAAAAATAAATACCAAAGAACCTGAAGATTTATTGGAGGATTGCAACACTGGTAATTTCCTGCATATCATCATCATGTTTTTTCTTTTATAGAAGTCTATTAATAGATGGGAAAAATGATACTATTAAGAGGGCTTGAGGGTTAATATCATACATAAAAACAAACATGTTTACCTTTTGAGATTTCTTGAACGAGTGCGGGAACAACCATACCTGAATAAGAATCTCCTCCTACATAGAAAGGGTTGGAGGAAAACTCTTGATGCTTGCCTAGCCACTGCACAAAAAGGGTCCCAAATGCTATAATATGCATAAAGAACCGTCGCTCCAATATACATTTATGTTTGCCATTGGTTTACCTTTTGAATAAACTCATGGATCCGTTTGGCTTCTCCTGAATCACTAAGTTTGTTAACAAGATGAGATCTAGAGTAGGAGAAGCCAGTACCAACAGGCTGATCCAAGTATATTATGCTTGAAGTCTGATGAAAATGATCAAGAGTTTAATTGACATCGATTTTGTGATCATCATACACACTTTTGTGCTACCTTTGTCCATGAGTATGTAGTAGAGACCAACGAAGGGAGGGTTCCATTGTAAACATCAAGCTTCATAGCCAGAGGCCCTGTTGAATTGAATTGAGATTTAATCAGACACACAAAAGAGGAGCTTAAGAATATCACTGTTTTATATTTTTACCATTCTCAAATAAAAGGCCAGAGATGGAAGAGCAGCCAGGTCCTCCACTTAGCCAGATTAGAAGAGGGTCTTCTTCTGGGTTCCTCTCAGACTTGATAAAGTAGTAGAACGACTGCACTTCCTCCTTCTCACCAATACCAATGTAACTTCATTTAGAAGAAACAAAAATAACCTAGTTTGAATATCTCAAAACTCAGAAATAACATGGATTCAGTTAATTAATTAATCACAACAAGAAGAGAAAACAAACCCGGTTTCGAGCTCAAAGGGGAGAGGGCCATCAAAACCAGGAAGATACTTGACGATAGAGGCCAAATCAGCATTCTGAATCAAGAAGACAAGTTGAAGAAACAGAAGAAGCCTTTTCAGAACAGAGGAAACATAGTCTTTAGCCATTCGTTTTTCCAAATGGCCTTTGAGGACAGGACAAGTTACTGAATCTTGATACGAAAAACCATAAAAAGTCTCCTACCCACTCTTCATCTTTCAAGTTTGGATTCATCATTGAGCTTGTCACATTATTTTAATGGGAAAATTTCGTGCCAGATTTTAAGTCTAAAATATAATCAAAAAGCATACAATATTATTACTTGTTAATTGTCCTCGCGCTTGTCGTGGGCATTAAAAAAGTTTTCTTTTATTTTTCTGTAATCTAATGTTATTATTTATGTTATCATATTCTAATTTCAAGATTGTTAGTGATACGTCGTTTTCATACAAACAAGCAATAATGTCTAACAATATTGAACAAAGGAGATATGGATAACATCATATGATTTGATACATTCTCACTGTATGATTTTAAATAAGGGGAAATTGTTTACTATGATATTTCAGTTTCAAGATTTAATGTCTCGAGAAGCTTACTCAGTTTAGTTCAAAGTGACATAAAGGCCAAGCCTAGTCTTTATATATGGAGAAGGTATGTACTAGGATATGTACACACATAACGTTAGAGAATCACAATCTCTTCTCTTTTATAGGTAAAGGCCACTCTCCTATTTTACAGAGGTTGGCCATTGATCCACCTCTGAAACATGACGGACCTTTCCTCTGGTTTAAACTCTGCTGTGTGTCCACCTCCCTATAATCCAAAACACACAACTCCACTGAGTTCAACCGCAGTAAAAATGTTGAGTGGGAAGCAAGAAAACATCAAAAAAGAAAGAGGAAGGACTTGCTTTGATAGTAGCAAATGTCATATTATTTGCATAAGTCCGTGTGTATCTGCCAAGTAAGATTAATCTCAACGTGAGATTAATGGAAGGAAACAAGAGGCATAACCGATTCAAGAAAGATGGGTGTGTATACATACCCAGCTATATCATCGTTGATCATCCATGGCCTCCAATCATCAACGATTGAGTAGTTGAGAGATCTGATCCAAGCTTGAGTTCCAAGGTAAGGCACTGTCATATCGTGATCACCACTGGCCACCCAAAACACGTACAAAATTTACATAAAGCCTTGAATCTTGTTGGTGGGGGAGCAAAAAAAAAAAGGTTAAACTCTGACCTGAAGATGAGAGAACGATGGCCATTGATCAGGGCCGGGCCTGAATAAAGCCCATCAAGCATGTGCTTGGGGCCCGAAAAAATATATATATGTTTTAAGGGCCAATAATGAACAAAGAAACCATATAGCTCTACTGGTAACTTTGCTCTCACTGTGGAACTGGACCCGGGATCAAATCTCCCAGCTGCATTTTCAATATTTTCACTGTTTTTATTAAACAAAAGGGCCAACAATATTTTCTTGCTTGTGGGCCAATATTTTTCAAGCCCGGCCCTGCCATTGATGCTATTATTCATATGGTAAGGTATGCTACATATAGTGTAAGGAATACTAATTTTTTTTTTTTGGTAAAAAGGAAGGAAGGAATACTAATCACACAACATGAAAAGAAAACAAACCCGGTTTCTAGCTCAAAAGGAAGAGGGCCGTCAAAACCAGGAAGAAACTTGATTACTGAGGCAGAACCAGCATGATGGTGGCTCAAGAAGACGAGTTGAAGAAGCAGAAGCAGCGATTTCAGAACAGAGGAAACGTAGTCGTTCACCATTCGTTTTCAGTTCTGAGAAAGCCAGTTCCTCTAAGGACTGGACAAGTAGTGGACTCTACAAACTCTTCATCTTTTAACTTTGGCTTCGTCACCGAACTTATCACATTTTTTTTAAAATGGGAATATTTCGTGCCTGATCTTCAAACCGTATATAATAATGTTAACAGAATACAAACTTATACATAACTACCATGGCGAGCATAAGAAACAAGCTTTTTAAACGTAAAGTAATATTTGTAACTATTTTGTAATATTCTAATATCAATATGTTTAGTGATACGTCGTCGTCATCATACAGTGTTGTAATATGTAAACAAACAAACAAACCTCAATGGCTAACAAAATTGATTAAGGGAAGAGTCATCAACGGGTTTTGTGATCAGATACAGTGAAGTATCTTCACCTCTACTCACTTCCTCCTCCCCCATTTACCGAATCGACTCTCTAGGGCGCTTCTTCGTTGCCCTGGGTGAACCAAACAGGCCCTCAAAGTGAAATACGACATAGTTTTGGGTTTTTTTGTAATTAACCAATAGTTTCACGTTTTCTCTAATTCACCCCCAAAGTTTTAGAAATGATATTATTGACCCAAATGATCAAGCACACTTTTATTTTAGGCACAGATATTAGCATACATAGGATAACCATATGTTTAATTTCATTAAAAAAAAGCGTTGGTTATTACATCACAAACTTAGTATTGTCACAAGCATTCTTAACATACATACAATAACCATGTGTTTTATTTCATTTAAACCGTTGGTTACATTACAAACTTGGTATTGTCACAAGCGTTCTCCAACCATAATACAAGATAGGATTACTTGACATTATAGAACAAAGAGAACATCCTCCAACGAGGCTTGAGATGACAGTTGGAGTTTGAATCATCATAAGCCCTTTGAAACTTAACACCAAAAGATTGATCATTGCTAAGAACCAAACGTCGAACGCCAAGATCATCAATCTCCAAACCCACGTTGATACACGTAACAGAAGAGATAATCGGACAATACATAATCTTGTAACCATCTCCATCTTCTTTAATCTGAAACAAGCTATTCCCTTTGCCTTTCTCACCACCAATGCTTACAAAGCTCTTCCTGAGTTGCACAGAATGGTCGATTCTCCACACTTTAGATTCAGGGCATAACCAAACCGTGGGATCAAACTCGAGGCTGAGACTAGTTGAGAGGTGGACAAGCTTGGTTTTGGTGTTGAGTGGAGAGAAAGTTACAGGAAGGCCTGAGACGAAAGGAGACGATGACTGTACGATGTCGAGATTCAGACACGAGTCTTGTGTGTTTGCATCTCGGCTTGAAGGGATAAGACCCCCTCCCCTGCCGGTTCCGATCTTAGCCGGTATGATGTAGTATTGGACATGGGACTGAACTGGATGTCCTGATATGTCGAGGACTGCTTTGCTTGGTAGAGCATTGGCGGCAGAAGCTGCGGCCAACACGGCTGAGAGAACGGTGAGAGTGATGAAAGAGAGAGTAAGCATCTTCATTAGGTTAGAGTTTGTGGTGTGTCGTGTGTAGATAGCTTATCTTTTTGTATGCATATCTTTATGTAACAAAAATGCTACTCGTTGGAAATAAAGTTGTAACCAGACAATAATTGAAGTTCATATCGGACTATAGGTCTTTTTCGATAATCAAGAAATAATATCCACTCAATCTACGCACGTTTTTTTTTGCCTCTCAGAATGTTATTTGTAACAACTATTTTGTCATTTTGTAAAGATATTTCAAGGAAACAATTATTGTTAAGCTATGAGAGCATATAATACATAACTTTCTACCATGTGTTCATTAACCAAGGAACGCAATATAGTTTCTTGTCACTATTTCTTTATGATTTGCAATACCATGCAGGATCCCTTAAGTTAACTAGAAAATCCTAAAGTTATACATTTCTTAAAATGAAAAAAAAGTTAATCAGTAGTGTTAGTAAAAAAAAGTAAATCCAAAGTATACAAAATTTAGGAAAATTCAACAGCTCATTGAAAACGTTGTGTCTTATAGAGAAAATTAGTTATTTTTCTTATCATCATGACTTCTAACTAACTAGTAACTACATGGTTCAATCACCTTTGAAGCACTTGTGTCGGCCATCCGTTTGATTGGTTATCAGAAACGTCGCTCGCACCCATATAGTGTCTCAATGTGCTTCCAATCAAAGCTAAACAATAATTAGCATTGGTGTGAAGTGTAAACAGTGAAGCGTCATGTAACAGTATGATTGAGCAACAAGTCAGGAGTCTCCGGCTGACTCGGAGGCTTTAGTCCCAACGCTTCTTACACACGATTGTATTAGCTGGCTCCTGCTGGCTACTACTGTGAATGCCAGTTGCATTAGAATAATCATATCTTATATTTTCATACGCATCCTACCATATTTTCTGTAATTTTTCTTACAAAATTACTAAAAGACGAAAGAAAAAAAACACGCAAAACTATACAAATCTTTTTCTTAATAACTTTTGACTGTGCAAATGTTTCAATTAAAAACTCCAAACAGACCACGTTTGCGTCTAAAACGCGTGGTTTCTGTTGTGGCTCACGATATCAAAAACATTATTATTAGCCATTAGGCGGGTCGGAACCACACCTTTTTGACTCAGTTTTTTTTTAGTGGCTCCATAAGTTTGACCTTACCTAATGATTCCTTCACCGTCACGTCAACCTAAAAAAGGCTACTTGAGGTCAAAGCAACCTCGCAACACTACAACGACGACTCTCTTACATCCTTTTATAATGCTTAACATTATCACCTTCCTTTTCATTTTTATAATCTCCTCAGTTTCTGCTTACTTGTTCTGTAGTCTTAGCTGTAAACTCTTTATATAAAAACTAACTCTCCACGAACTCTCCACACACATCGAGACAGAACACAACACAACAGAGGAACTGATTTTAATGGCCGAACATACAGGAGAATCCTATTGGTTTCTCTCTGTTTCTGCATTAACCACGTTTCTCGCCTGCATCACCATCTTCCTTCTCGTGGGAATAACAAAAAGAAAGAGAAGAGAGCCTCACAGGCTGCCTCCAGGAAGCAGAGGATGGCCTTTGATCGGAGACACCATAGCTTGGCTCAATGCCGTTTCCGGCTCTCATCCTTCCAGCTTCGTCGAGAAACAAGTCAAAAGGTTCTAAATTTATCTCCGTACATCATCAAAACCATCTTCTACGCCAGAAAAATGAAAACTTGCATGAATAATAAACTCTGTTTTGCAATGCTCTGTTTTTAAATGCTCTGTTTTGAAAATACTCTGTTTTGAAATGCTCTGTTTTGGGATTTAACAGGTATGGGAGGATATTTTCGTGTAGCTTGTTCGGTAAGTGGGCAGTGGTTTCCGCAGACCCAGCGTTTAACCGGTTCATAATGCAGAACGAAGGCAAGCTGTTTCAGTCTAGTTATCCGAAGTCTTTCAGAGATTTGGTCGGAAAAGATGGAATCATCACTGTCCACGGTGAACAACAGAGACGTCTTCATTCAATCGCATCGAGCATGATGCGTCAAGACCAGCTCAAGACTCATTTCCTTGAGGATATCCCCGCGGTTATGCTTCAGACATTGAGTAGCTTCAAGGACGGTGAAGTTGTCCTTCTCCAAGATGTCTGCAGAAAGGCAAGTGATTGAAAGTAGAACAAGAAGAAGAAGAAGAAAGCCTTGGAGGTTTCTTGGTTTCTGATCTTTTTTTTGGTTATGTTCTTTCAGGTTGCGATTCATCTTATGGTTAACCAACTTCTTGGAGTGTCGAGTGAATCAGAAGTAGATGAAATGTCTCAGCTTTTCTCTGATTTTGTTGATGGATGTCTCTCTGTTCCTATTAACTTGCCTGGCTTCACTTACCACAAAGCCATGAAGGTAATGATCAGATAAAACAAAACCAATGGTTGGTCTTTTCCTGAGATTTTTATTGTTTCTTTGTTCAGGCAAGAAAGGAGATCATAAGGAAGATAAACAAGACGGTAGAGAAGCTGGTGCATAGCAAAGAAGCTGATACTGCTGGGAACGGTGTGCTTGGAAGGTTGCTTGAAGAAGAAAGCTTACCAAATGAGTCCATGGCAGATTTCATCATTAATCTTATGTTTGCTGGAAATGAAACTACCGCGAAAACAATGCTGTTTGCTGTTTACTTCCTCACTCACTGTCCTAAGGCCATGACCCAAATCCTGGTAATATCTCGGTTTGGTGATAACAGATTACTTCCTCTTGGTTCTCTGTGTTTGTTTACCTTATGTAACATTATGAAAATGAGCAGGAGGAACACGAGAGGTTTGCTGGCGAAACGCTAACATGGCAAGATTACAAGACAATGGAGTTCACTCAATGTGTAAGTCAAATCAAGAAGCTCAAACTCATCTTAGATGCTAAAGAACTCAAATGGAAACTTTCTTGATTTCTCAACAGGTAATAGATGAAACACTCAGGCTTGGGGGAATTGCGATATGGCTAATGAGAGAGGCTAAAGAAGATGTCTCATATCAAGGTATGTGATAGCGTGTTTGTTTTCTTGTGTATATGAAGCAGAAACATGGTTTAAAACTCGACTCTTTCTGGCTCTGAGCAGATTACGTGATCCCCAAGGGATGCTTCGTGGTTCCGTTTCTATCAGCAGTGCACTTAGACGAGAGCTATTACAAGGAAAGTCTTTCCTTCAATCCATGGCGGTGGCTTGACCCTGAAACTCAGGTTCCATTTTTACTTTGCCTTTTGACATTGAAGCTTTACTTCATTGTGTCAGCTTGAAAAGCTAATATCCATTGATCTGAATGTGCAGCAAAAGAGGAATTGGAGAACGAGTCCTTACTATAGCCCATTCGGTGGAGGAACTCGGTTTTGTCCAGGAGCAGAGCTCGCTCGCCTTCAGATCGCTCTCTTCCTACATTACTTCATCACTACATACAGGTGGACACAACTTGAGGAAGATCGCATCTCCTTCTTCCCTTCTGCTCGTCTAGTGAATGGATTCAAGATCCAGTTGAACAGACGGGAGAAAGATCCTCCTCAATGTCAATAATCAACCCAACAATCTTCACTTCTGTAGATCTATCTCTTTGTAATGATATGTATATTCACTGTTAAACCGCAAGTGATTTTTGTTGTCATTATTGTAACTTCAGATTTGCATATTAGTGTTTAACTCCAAAGTCACTCCAATCCAAACTATGTACACTAAAGACTCCACTAAACACACAGAACAATGGACTTTCTCTTCCCATATTTCTTCATGGACATAAGTAACATAGAAACCGTATGGTTTTGTAAATCATATTCACTCTATTCTCTGTTTCAAACTCCAACAAACCAGTTTGGTTTCAACAATTACAACAGGTGCAAGCTGTTTTGAATCCTAAAGCTACAAAACCTAGTGAGTTCTCGACATAACAACAAAACAAAAGGCTAGAAAACTAAAAGGGAGATAGAACCTTCATAACTCCTCTCAGTCTTCTTCATCTGAACTATCATACGCTAAACCCAACAAGCCTTTCGAAGAAGCATTACCTTGCCCCTTGCTTTCCGTTCCTTTTCCTTCGTTTGGGTCAGCTCCAGGTTGCTCCTTTGGTCTGTCCTGCTTCTTCAACACTGTGTTATCTCTATGAACCTGTGCATCTGTTGAGCCTCTGTCGCTTCTAATGGGAGGTGATACGCTGGGAGTTGACGGTGTTGAGATTTTGGGCCGTTTTGGTTTAACCTCTACGACCTTTTTCAGTAAATCTTGCTGCCTGCAATCGTAATAACAAAAACATTGGTCACGTATTCAAACCCCAGTTGATGGTTCAATTTTAAGAGCTCATGAAGAAAAAGAGACATTGCTACCTGATACCACTCTTTGGTTTAGGCTCAACACGAAGTGGCAAGGAAATGGCTGCTGGAGATGAATCTGCTTGGGTTGCAGATTTGTGATCTATGGTCAAGAAAGTTCCAAAAGAGGTTTTGGAAGGCATAGACAGTAAAAACAAACAAGAAAGGATATTTTGAAGGCAGCAAAAGCACGTTTCTCAGTTCGTCTAAGAAGGCGTTCTGCATCATCCTCTGCTTCCATCTGCTCTTTTAGATAAAGTAAGTCGTCGCTGTCCAAAGCTACAGACAAAAAAACAAAAAAAAAACTTAATGATAATGAAACAATCTCAAAAATGAGATCAGAAACTAATACCGCCACGTCCATGAAGATAGCCTCCACGCTCACCAGCAACGTCTTGCATCTAAATGCAAATAACAAGAAAAATGTAGGCGGGGACATGTTATCCCTGCCGGGGCATGTTATCAGAAAAAAACTCTCCTCCTCCAAAATACAGAAGAATCACTTAAAACATACATCAATTCTAAAGAAAGAATTTAACTTGCCTATCTTATATTCCCTCTGTTCTTTAATATAAGATTTTTGCTTGAATGCACAAGAATTAAGAAACTTACTTTTTAAAAGATAATATCATTAAATAATATAAATTAAACATTAGTTAAGTACTTTTAAAAAAGTATCAAAACATCTAATATTTTTGAAACATCAAAACTTTTCCAAAACATCTTATAATAGATTCCACAACAATGAATACAACACATTTGAATGAACACTAAACATACAAAAAGAATACACTAAGATAAGCTCTGGCATTACAATTTGTGCAGAAGAGATTTCTCAGGAGAGGTTCGAGGCGCTAACCTTTGCAACCATACGTTGAAAGGTGACGTCTTCATCATCTACCTTACCCCCTTTCCCTGATTTCTTATCTGCAGCTCAATCGAGAGAAAGCCTTACAATGATAAACCATATTCAATTGAGATATATCGAAAGCACCTTTGGGATCGGAGAGATTTGTGTATTCTTTGACTTCCCTCCCTGACATCGTCTTCGATTTTACTTACTCGAGAAAGATTAGGGTTCTTACGTTTTCCAGGACTTGGTGGAGGATGACGACCAAATCGAACGAAGATGAAACAGATTGTTCGATCAAAATTTGATTTTTGGTTGTCTGGCTTCCTCCATTATGTTTTATTGTTAGCCCATATTCAGGCCCATTATATTTCTTAGCCCAATACTCACTTCTATTATTTTTTTAGGGGAATCAGGAAATACTGGAAAATGGAAAACGTGATTTCTTTTTCAGTATTTGAAAACAATTTTTTTTTTAAAGATTTGATTAATATAGATTCCATGAAAATAATCAGTGTGTTTAAAAGAACGGAGAAGAGAATTCATTAAATTTGCAAACATTATATATACAAGTAAGAGATTTATTTCATGTCACCTTCGCTTTTATTTATGTATCATCTACTCAATTTTAAATTCATACTACAATTTATTTTTTTAATAAAGTTATGACGTGGTGAAGCTTAATACCTTAACCAGCTAATTCGAGTAATAATAATTTTTAGTAATTCACAATAGATAGAGAATAATTATCTGATTAATTTTTGTGTGAAAATTATTATTGTGGGGAAAAAATGAATTCCAAGAGCCCGATTAACCTTGGTCTCTTAGCAAAGATTTTTAATTCATGATTTGACATTTTTTACATTTTTAAGACTAAAAGATGACTATTATATCTTTTATTCAAGAGACGGTTCTTAGCTTTTTTTAGTTAATTTTTTTAGTTAAAATCTAAGAAAAACTAAGAACAATCAAGGTCAGAGAAACGTCAAGTATCCTTTATTGGCATGGACCCCTTATTTACGATAGAAAATACATTTACTACATATTTATACATCAAACCCTACAAGGAAAATTTGTTCACAATTAAATACAAAACTGAACCAACAATCTAAAACAATCATTTGAAAATAATAAAAAGAATAGTTTTATAAACCATAATAAGGGGAAAAAAATCCATAATAAACAGAAAAACAAAACCGCACGTTCGAAGTTTTTTTGGGTCCAACCGTCCAAAAGACGTGACATGAATCTTCACCATAAGTTTTGATCATCATAAACTACTCCATTATTAGAGGAGTGATGGGTTTTGGTCTGTACGAAAACAGTTTCCATTAAAAGTGAACCAACCAAAAGTCATTTAACTCTGTCAGATTTCAGTTCGTCGCCTAGCTGTTTTCTATCAACACCCATAACCACGTTTAGATCAACCAACACCAACTTTGATCAAATAGGGAAGATTTAAAGCAGAAACAGACTATTTAATGGAGAGGATGAACAAAGTTTAAAGCTGTAACTGTAAAGAAAACAAAATACTTTGCAATAGAAGTCAATGCCCGAACCATACAAAGAAAGTCACAGTTGCATGGTGCGTTCTTGACTTCCAGTTTCTAACCAAAACGATAAATAAATAAAAACACCTAAATTCCATTAAAAGAATTAAAAAAAAAAACAATGATAAAGAGAGAAGAATCCAGCTGGTTGTTTAATGAGGTTTGTCCAAGAACAGCACCAACATAAGCAGAGCAGAACAATCGGAGTTAATGTTCTTTCTTCTCTCTCTCTCTGGCATTGAAGGCAAAGAAGAAAGACTTTAATTCTCTCCTCTGTTCCATCATTGAAGAGAATGAGACACACCCAGAAGAAAGCACAAAGAGTCTTTAATAATACTATCAAGCTGTAGTTGAACCACTAGGACAGTTGTTCAAACCGGTTTTAATTTGATGCACAGTGGTTCCAATCAAGTTATTAACCGTCTCCACCGACTCCATATTCAGTTTTGCCGACGGTAAGTTGCTAACCATTATCTGAAACCCAACTGTAATCAACGACCCTCCTCCACCAAAACCGCTTGACGTTGAGGCTCCTCCTCCTTGCTCAGTGGTTGAGCTACTGTGGTTTCCGTCTGGTGAGATTGCGAAGCCTGAGGACAAGAGGGGAATGTAAGAAGTATCATCACCGCTCATTGCGATGTTCAGTGCTGGTAAATCCACTGGACTGTACACCACTAGTGCTCCTGATGAGTCTATTGATGTTTCTTGTAGAATCAACATGTTGTTACTCTGTGACTGTGATGCATTTGATGCCTAATAACAAGGGAAATGGAACTTCCATTAGCTAAGAAACTGTGAATGGTGCGGAAGATATTGAGAAAGAAGTAGAGAGGCTTACACGTAGAACCGATATGCAGCAACCAGGATGTGATCCGTTTGCAATGTGAGCAACTTCTTGCACTGCGTTTCTATTTGAAAGAACATCCCACTAATACACCAACAACAAAGAAACATTATCATACACATAGTGGAGGACTCTTTTTACTTATGAAGTTGTGTGTTTACCTGAGGACGTATTCTTTCGTCTTTGAGGAAGTTGAAAACATTTTGAGGAGAGTTTGGGAGCCAGACGGTGGTTGCTGCACATAAGATAGTGCCGTTTGGTTCAGGGCTCTTATGTGCAGTCACACGGACTCCAACTTCGTTTAGTTCAGCAACTACTGTTGAGTGAGTGTTGTTAGATCTGCTGACACTTATACAGTAGTTGCTAACCATTCTATGAGCAAGTCTCATCATGCTTCTCTTCCCTTCCGGCGATGGAATCACTGCAAAATGTTGCTCAAAAGAGTTTAATTGGGCTTTCAAAAACTAAATTAGCAATGTGTAGTTCTAAAAATCGGTCTAGGCGTTCAAAAAATCGGCATTAAACGAAATTATTTTATTAGACAATTTTTTTAACAAAATCTGTCTAGCCCTTTAAAGAAAATCGGTCTGTGCGCCCTCCTAAGTAATAATTCTCTATAAAACGTCTAATTACCGCCTATTGATTTTTCGAACATTCAAACTACTATTGATTCAACATTCATTTACCTCCACCGAGATCACGGGATGAAGTTGATGGTGCCAACAGAGAGGCAAATCTTTCACACATTCTCTGTAGAGTAGTAACCCATCTTTCAGCTCCAAAAGCAATCCCTTTGTGAATCACTTCTCTGTAAAGCTCATGAGTCTGTTCTTTTTCTTCAGTTTCAACATGTTCAACCCAAGTAACCTGTTAACAAAAACCATCAATAAAGATAGAGATACTATCATGAAACTAAAGTTAGTAGAGAGCAGAAAAAAGGACAAAACCTTGGAGTATCCATTAGGCATGTCCTGAATCAAGCATCCAGAAGGAAACTTATAGGAGTGAGAAGATTGAGACACAAACTGAGGAAGATGATATGAGACATTTACAACAATCCAGCTTCCTTGTTCAATCATCTGACAGTATCGTAGCTCGCAGAACTCGCGTGTTGCTACTAATGGAGAAAGCACTGCCATTTCTTCATACATCTAACAAAAACCAAGCCAAACAACGTTCTTATTACATATGAGGAAACTTAAAAATCTTAATGAAGTAATGTTTAGTTTTGATTAAGCAATGTGTAGTTCTAAAATCAGTCTAGGCAACCCGCCTAGACAGCAAATTAGGCATAAACTAAACGATTTTATATAACAATTTAAAAAAAAAATCGGTCTAGGCGTCTGCTTAAGTAAATAATAATTCTTTATAAAGTGTCTAAATACCGCCTAGCAATATTTTGAACATTCAAACTTCTATTGATTCAACATTCATTTAATGGAGTACATATGAGGAAACTTAAAAATCCTAATGAAGTAAGAAGAGTGCTAACAGTTTTACCAAATGCAATGCACCCTCATGGGTACCTCCCATTCCTGAAGACACCACTGCAAGTGTTTTAGACGATGCAACTATACAAGGAAAGAGCTCTCCCCACTTGACCTGTAAACACAAGAAAAAGAAAAACTCAAAATGCTGCCACCATTTGTGAGGAGGATGATGGAGGTTTCAGCTAACTTACACCATCCATGAACATGTCGACAAGCGTCATAGCATTCATGAAGACAATACCAGAAGACCTAGACGCCTCGGTTCTAACGTTATGGTTCTTCCCTCGGTTACCTGATCTTGGAAAAAGATTCTCATAGCTTCCAAGATCAAGAATCTCTCTCCCGCCATCTGCTCTAGTCCAGAGAGGTTCGTTTGTGTTGAAAAGCCTAAGCAATTCCTCCATCGCAGTCAAAGCAATGTCGTTCATGAGAGGCTTGTCCATCTCTGATATAGTAGCTAAGTTATTATTAGGATGAGAGTGCATAGAGCTTCCCGGAAGAAGATCAAAATCCAGTGAAGGACCAGTCATGGAGAGATCCAATGGTGAGATGTGGAGTGGATGCAGCGTTGAGAGGTGGGAGGAGATTGGTCTTCCCATGTACTTTGATGCAACCGTTGACATTCTTTCAAGCTGTGTAAGAAAATATCAGATTTAGAAATTGAATCATCAAAACCATAATGGATAAAAACAAAACAAACCTCGTCTCTAAGATGTGCATTTTCGATCCGAAGCTTGTGTTCATCAAAGTAAGGGTCTTCATTAACGGGAGGACCTCCACAGTTTGGGCATATGGCATGCTTGATAGCTTCTCTGATGGCTATGTTTTCGCATCGAATCTTGTCGTTTTCTGCCTTTAGTGCATTGTTATCTGCTCTCTCATGTTGTGCCTACAGAGACAGTATCAAAATCTTATTCAGACAACATTTTAATCAGACAAAAGTGAGAGAGATTAAGACAGAGAACCTTGAGCTGAGTTCTTCTGTTCTGGAACCAGAACTTGATTTGTCTTGGAGCCAAACCCAATTCTCTGCTGAGTTGGTTCCTCTGCTTATCATCTGGATGAGGACACTCCTTGAAACTCCTGCGAAGAGACAACCATTATGATTGTCTGAACAAAGAAACAACAAGAGAGAAGAATAAGAAATTACGATTCAAGTCGTTGAATCTGTTGAGCGGTGTGACGATGGTAACGTTTCTTCTTCCTATCAGTTTCAGACCCGTCGTGATGTTGTTGGCTACCACTACCACTACCACCACCGTCTCCTCCGCCGCTTCCACTTCCACCGACGCCGCCGACGAAACTCATCTTTTTATTACAAACGTCGAGACAAAGAAGACAACAGTAAAACACTTTAAAAATACTTTTCTTTCTCTCTCTCTCTCTCTATTTTCACCCAACCACAAAGTGTTGTTAATGGTCCATTTACGCCACTGTCGCCATTAACGCAAACCCAGTAGAGAAGACAGAACAAACAAACAAAAAGTTTCGAACTTTTCCAAAAAAAAATAGAGATTAAAAAAAGAAACGGAAGAGAATCTGGAAGAAAGATGCAGAGGCGATGATTACGGGAGGTGAAAAGAGTTTTTGATTTTTTTAAGGCAATAAATAATTGAATTAAGCCGTAAAAGATGTCTCTTTTTAGATTCTACAGAGCCACCCTATAGAGATAATAATCTATATCTCTAAGCTTATCACATCAAAGCCCGCCATTAGTGCTTTCTCTCCTAACTCTTTTCTGCACATTCATTACAGATTCCAAAAGTCTCTCTCTCTCTCTCTCTTTAGAAACTGTGTAACTGATGGGGTTTTTAATGGGGTTTTGTGGACAGATGAAGAGAGAGAAGGGTTTTAAAGTTTAGCTTGGTCTTTACCATTACTGCTAAGTACTAACTCTCACCATACTTGGGCAAGGAGAGAGAGAGAGAATGGGAGGAACCGAACCAACTTTCTCTGCCCACAACTAACTCTCTTTGATTTTACCGGAAGAGAGAGAAAGAGGAGATGGGTTTGTCTCCGGCGAGGGTTAATCGACGGTGGTTGGATAAAAAGGAAGAGACTTTATCCACTTTCTCCGTCGTATAATGACAAAAATCAACTTTTTTATTGGGGTCTTGTGCTTCATCTCCTCTTCTTCTTAAGTTCTTTTAAAGTTCCCCATAATATTTTTCCCATTTTAAAAACAACTAAAAATTTCTTATTTTTATTATTAATAATCTAGAAAGGTTTTGGAAAGAAATTTAGAAAGGAAAATGAGAACATATGTATTTAGACAATTTTGCATCTATGTAATTTACTTCCAAATATCACTTGTTTATATAGTGAACAAAGATTAAAACATTAAAAAGTGTATTTATATTTAAGAAAACAAAACAGATTTTATATTATTAAAAATGAAATTCATAAAGATTACTTACTGAATATAATGAATGTGTGAATATTGCACTAATTTATGTTTTTCTGTATAAGATAGCTATCATATTGATGTGTACTACCTAATATAACCCCATCTTTATTCAGCAACATCACACGTTATTCAAAATCTTTTCCAATTTGGTCTGTTTGAATATTAAAATCTTAAACACCAACTCTTACAGATTCTTTACATAAATTAATCATGTCTAATTATAATTAGTTAAATATGGAAAGAGTTGCAGAAATCTCGTCCGTCCTTTTTAAACATGTTCCGTTCCATTCGGAATTTTTTTTCTTTTTTTTCTTTTGTTTTCAAAATTTAATGGATTACTAGATTCTAACCCGCCCTTGAAAGGGCGGGTATATTTTTTGTTTACGTTTTTTTTGTAAAATTTAATATTTATATTTATGTTACTTTTTGTAATCATATTTGTGTTTAATATTAATTTAATATCATTTTGGTAACTATATTTAATATGTCAAGTTGCATAACTATACACTTGTATCATATGCATATCATAAATTATTTTCACTTTATTTCTAAAGTTTGTGACATATTATATTTTCTTATTAGTTACCTAACATAACTAATCAAGAATATTTCGTATCCAAAAAACCCCACTTGGAATCGACTCGAAAATAAAAGTCTCATACTCTATTAGACCTGACGTATATATTCGGACGGTTCTTAAAGTTTATATCCCATAACCAATATCAAATCCAACCAGCACCGTAAACCGAAGAAATGTTTTGAAAAATATAGATTTTTAAAATATTCTGTTATATATATAAATATATATATATATATATGTATGTGGATTAATATGTACTTCACTAACTGTAAGTAAAATCACAACTACTAAATATTTTTAATCGAATAACCTATTTTAAATTCGTTAAACTAAAACTGTCACCCTCACCATCTAGAGTAACAATTAAGCGAAGAACACCATCCATGGATGGATGGCGAAGTTTCATATTGACTATCATAAGATCTTTTCCTATAACTGGTCTTTTCATAAGTATATATTTTTATAAATAATACTTCCATAATAATATCAACTTAAATAGTAATCTTAAATTTACTTCCAAAAATATACTTTGTTGTTTGTTATAGTTTTCATAGATTGTGCTTGCTTTTCAAATTTCTCATTTTAACATATATATTTTTTGGATGCATATATACGAACTATATAGTATAGCCTTTCACGGATAATCATAATGTGTAGCTCGTTAAATAAGTTGTAGTATTCGGTTAGTATATTGGCCATATAATTAGATACCAGAGTTCGATATTTGTTGTTTGTTGCCATATACCTAGCCTATAAAATAGGAGCTTAAGTGGCTATGGAAGATGGTTATGTTTTTTTTTAACAGGAAGGTGGTTACGATTTTTTAGATACAGTTATATTTTATGTTATACATTTATATTTTAGATGCAGTTATATTTTTAAATTGGACATAACCTTTATCAATTGGTCACACTGCTGTTTTAATAGAATAGATAATTTGAATAAACTATATGATTTGTGATTCTTTAAATTTTGATAATGCTTTTACCATATCGTTTAATTTTATTGAAGAAAATGGTGATCAAAACTAAAAAGTATATATTGTTTTTTCTTGGCAAAATTATTATATATATTTTCTCATTTTAACTGTATCCATTTATAATTCTGATCTTTGTTTTGTTTTATAAACATATTTGTGGTTTAGCTCCATGCCCCCATCATTTTTTTGTATACGTATGTAAGTCTTTAGTAAATCAAATATAAATAGCACATTTTTATTATATTTTTATTGGGGCCTCGAGATTGTTTTTAACAATTGTAACTCATAAAATGTAGTATTTATATTTATTAGCAAAAGAGACGAAATAAAGGAAAATAACACTGCTCTCCCTCCTCTCGTAGAGAGAGGTTTTTCTCTCGAAACCTGTAACCTTCTTACCAAAAAAAAACTTTCAGAAGGTTTCAAGGTTTGTTAAGAGGATGAGAGAGTCTGATGTTTTTTGTTTTTGGTTTCCGGTTTTGGTGTTCCCGACCGGTTTTGCCTCCGGCGTTGCATCCTCCGGCTTTTGTCTCTGGGAAGCGGTGGCTTCCTTAGCACACGCTTCGCCGGCTTCTGTCTCCGGGATTCGGTGGCTCCGTTAGCACCGTTTTCGCTGGCTCAGTTTGATTGTCGATTCAAGTTCTTCTCTCTCCCACCAACTCTCGATCTACCTCTTCATCGGAATCAGAAGGATCGATTGAAAACGGTAATATCTTTTCTGAATCGATGATTCGGTTGCGTTTTGTTTCTGCGATGCTTCTCTGCATGGGTGGTTCTTCACCGAATTGTCTCCGCCGATGGCGGATCTCCGACGTAACCTCTCCGGGGAAGGAGATGGCTCCGGTCTCGACGCGCGTTTTCGAATCGTGTGTCGATCAGACACGTGGTGGCTCGTGGCGCTTTTCTTTTCGACGGTTTTGCCTCTATTGGGCTGTTGATCCATAGAGTTTTGTAAAGCTCGCCCGTTTGTTTAGGCCTTTCGTTCTCTTTTGTTGGGCTTTGCTCTTTTGGGCTTTGTTCCCTTTTATATTAATAAACAGATGACAAAAAAAAAATATTTATTAGCAAAAGAAAAAATAATGTTTCGTAGTTATACGTAGTTATAAAATATGGACTACGTATATATATATTTTCTTGTAAGCTAAACTACGTATATTGATGTTTCGCAGTTATAAAAAACCCAATAATATTATGGTTGAAGACGCCGTAATATTAACTTTCACGTGAGTGAGTATGAATTCATATTCTATTTGTAATCAAATATGAACAATATGTCCATGTTGACCTATTGTTAGTTTGTTACAAAAAGAACCAGTTATAATGTTATATTATGGTTGATGTTACTATTGAGCACGTAAACACATAGTTATCAATGTCATATTGGGTTTAACACATTTAAAAAATGCGGGTAGCTTTATAGTTATCAATGTGTGTTATGGAGGTATTAACCGTAATAAAAGTATAGTTATGGGTACGTTATTAGTTATCCCGCATCTTTACCAAATTTCTGTTTTTGTTTGATTAAATAAAATGTATGGGTGCAGTTATAAAAAAGTAGCAGCCGATAATTAGGCAAGATAAGTGGTGGTTACATCCACAATATATATGCAGTTACATTAAAAAGCATGTATCATTAAAATTTTAAATTGGACTCAACTAATATCAATTGGGCATGTTCCTGTTTTAATAGTATTGATAAATAACATAGTTATTTTGGTCTCTAAATTTGTATCATCAAAATTTATTTATTTTGCATGAAGTTCCGAAATTCTCAGCCCCAGTCCTAGTTCGAAGCGTACATCCAAAAAGTCAAACTTGTTTTACTACATACATAGAAAATACAAAACTGCCAAAGAAAGAAATATGGTTGAGACTTTGAAAACTTGACAACAATGTGAATTTAATACTACTATAATATACTTCAATTTTCGTTGCTGAAAAGAAAGAAATTAAGCGTAGCTGAAAAAAGTGGTAAGAAGTTAATTAATAACCTGATTAGGTGGAAAAGCCTGATCATCTAAAAACATATCTCAAAATCAAAATTGATTTGAGAATTACCTTCTTGGTGTTATTAGGATGATATAGAAACGTAAGAGAATAGATTAATATATAAATGCTTCAACGTGAAGTAAATACTTGTATATTGATGAACTAAAGATAGTGTAATGAATTTGTCATGCAAAAAGCCTTTGTTATTGATGAGATTAATCATTTAAGAAGAAATTTTATCAACATATTTTTTATTATCATCTTTGGTCTTTAATTTACCACTCATGTGTTCCTTATTATATTCCTTTAATATTTAACATTATTTTGAAAAGGGATCAATTTAATTGGATTATAAATTTCCCATCTTACCACATTTATTTTGGGACCTTGAATAAAGTGGAACTTCACGTACAGTTTCTGCCTTCGTTGCTCCATATTAGCTATACCAATTTAATTATCATATGGACCGATTGATTGCATTATTTATTATCTTACAAAACGAAGTTAATTCAAATATAATGTTCAACAAATTTTCATGATTAACACACGCACACGTGTTATATCAATTATAAAGTTGTCCAATCTGGTAAGCCCATAACATTATAAAAATAATAATTCACAAAGTTTTTATCATTGATTATACTATGTTTTATTAATGAAAACTTTACATTGATGGTAAATTTCATTCATTATATATTTACAGCTTTTATTTTGACTCTTTTCTCTACCCATGACAGACTTTTTTAATCCTCTTGAACCGAGTAAGTTCCAAAGAACCTCTGCTTCAAAACGTAAAAGATGTAGAGACAAACCACAACAGACCAAAACAAGTTCCTAACCGTCGAAACTCCTTGGTGCTGTTGTTGTTGTCCGTACGCAATCTTCATCTTCTCTAGTCTCTGTGTCTCTTCAGAAGTTTCTATAACTTTCTTCATCTTCTCTGATGCTTCAGCTGCAAGCAAACCCTCTCTCACTTCTCCTCCAACTCTAGACTCATTATGTTCTTGACCGTCTTTACTTTCCTGTTTCATCTTTTCGGTTTCGTTCACTTCCTTCTGCTTACTTCCTCCTCCAAGAGATGTTGGTTTCTTGGGAAGGAGGTTACGCAGTGATGCCAATCTCAAAGGCAGAGATTTATCTTCAGGGATTGTCACTTTCTTGGTCTACAAGAAAGCATTGTAAAGGTTAGTTTTGTAGCTATCATCAATACTAAGCTTCAGATTATTTAAAAAAATCTCACCAATTGTTTGAACTGGAGATTGTAAAACATCTCAATGTATCTCTGCTTAGCTTTCTTCTGATCTTCATTCACCTGTCTCCAGAATCCATACATGCTTCCCATCTTCAACAGCTTCTCTGCATAAATCTTCCATGTGTAGCTACACAAACATTAAAAACCTAAAATTTAGCAAATGTAATGTGACTTTACTTGCGTTACAAGATTCATATCTACTTACCACTCATAGATTCTTTTAAGACCACCCTTAGAGATAGTATCCCAGTACAAACCATCCGTACCACACTTGCTGAAGAAATCTCCAATTTTAGCAACAGATTCATCACCATTGTTGGGATCAATGTGGAAGCCAGAGACACCATCAACGATAATCTCAGCTGGTCCACCTTGGTTCGTAGCAAAAGTTGGTAGTCCACAGTTCATGGCTTCAATAACCGTTAAACCAAAGGCTTCATACAAAGCAGGTTGAACAAAGACTCCTTTTGTATCAGCAATGCACCTGTAAAGCTCACTGTTTCTGTACCTATCGGTTTGAGCAGCTATCCATCTGAAACTCCCCTTGAGTTTATACTTTTCGATAAGATCATGCATCTTCTTGATCTCAGCCTTTTCTTCTCTGTCATTGGACTTTGACATGTCGAAGAATCCAGCAACAACTACAAGGTTAGCCATCTCTCTTAGTCTCTTGTCTTCACCATACCATTCAACCAAACCAGTTATGTTCTTCACTGTGTCAAGTCTAGCCATTGAGAAGATGATTGGTTTCTCTCTTTCCGCAAGGTATCCCCTGCTTCCACAGCAAGTTAGGTTAAACTCAATAACCATATAGTGTAGTGAGACTAGTACTTACATGTGTTCTTGATTGTCTTTCTCATTGTAGAGAAGTTCTTGTATTGAAGGATGAAACTTGGTCAATCTCTTCTGTGTCTCTGTGTAAGGAAAGTACACAGATTGATCTGCCCCAGGAGCAGCTATGTTAAACTTGGGATCAAACACATCAATGCCAGAGACAACTCTACATAGACCAGGCATTGTAAAGGCAGTGTGACTCTCATACTGTCCTGGTCTTTCCTTGCTGCACAAGTTATAGTTTCATGAGTTTGGATCTTACATATGTTAATGGTACAAAATAGCAAAAACAAGAACTAACCTTCCAGCAATTTCTTGATATGTGCTGGTAATGATGAAGTCAGTGACATTCATCGCTATTAAATCAGCTGTGAACTGACAAGAGAAATGGTACTTAGGATCTAGCTCTTTCCACTTTGCATCTGAATCTTCATACTTAGTCTTCTCCAAGGCATGTGCAATGGTTCCTTGAGTGACACCGAGTTTGGTGGCCATTAGAGATGCAACCAAGTTCCCATCTGTGTAGTTTCCAATAATGAGGTCAGGCTTGCAATCAAAGCGTTGGAGAATCTTGCTCGTTGCATCCTGTAAACAAGAGGGTTTTAGTTTTGTTTTTGTTATTTAGAAAATACAAGAAGAAAACATGTACCATTACCTGTGTGAATCTCTCAAGGTAAGGGTAGATATCAAACCGTGAAACCCATTGACGGAGGACTCCTTTCTCTGTAACAAAAGGAACCCTGAGGATATGAGAATGCTTGGTTCCTTCAATAGCTTCTAGCTCTTGATCACACTTTGTTCCTCTTGCTTCAGGTATTAACCGAGTCACCACAAGAATCTGAGGCTTGAATCCAAGACCTTGTTGGTTAATTCTAATGAGCAGCTCTTCTTCTAATGCTCTTACTTGATCAAGAATGTAAACAACCTATAAGATCATCATACACCAATATAAGACCAATAAGATTCATCTTGTTAATAAAACTGAAGACTTGTTATGCAAGTACCTGGCCTCCGGTATCTGGTAAACCTAGCACATCTTGCTGACCAAAATAGCCATGGACAGAGAAGATCACAACGTTGAACACTGTGGGAAGTCTGCTAAAGAGCAGATCTAGCTTCACACTGTCTGGTGCCTCAAGAACTTGTGAGAGCATAACCATAGTTTCTTTAACTCTCTCTGATGTGTTTCCCCAACCTTTCTCGAATCCCATTTCCTTCAACCTAAGAAAGAATCAGATTCTTGTTCCAGTTCCTCTTTGAAGATAAAAGAATCTTGAGCTGTGTTTATTTTTTACCTTTGTGAGAAAGTTTCATAAGGCGTGTGTTTGGGGTAAGTGGAGACTACATTCACAGCAAGCATCAGAGATTTCTGGAGCTTTGTAACTGTGTTGAGATCTTCATTGATCATAAGATTCTGCAGAAATAAATTACCAGAGTGAGATAACTTGTGAAGAAAGCAAATGAATATGGAAACAAGAAATAATGATACCTCTCCGTGATGGTTAAGGCTAAGCAAGTAGTTCAACAATGGTTCTAGTTTATCAGATTTGCCTCCAAGCTTAGAAGACATAAACTTAGAGATGTAATCAGCTCCATTTCCAATTGAAGTAGGAAGAGTAAGCCGAGGAGTTGTGAAGTCAATAGCTCCAAAGTCTATCTCCAATGCATTTTCATCGTTAGCCCTACAAAACATTTAAATAAAAAGATTACACTCATGACTCTAAATGCCTTATGTAAATCTCTTACTAACCATGACTCATCGAAAACAGTTTCCTTGAGCTTCAAGTAATCCGTGGCTGTGATTTCATCAACTGTTAGGTCTCCAGCATTGACCTTAACATACTCCCAAAAACCAGGGTTTGGTCTCGCGGCTAATGCAACAAACGGTGGAACCACTGCTGCTTCCTGAGTGGTTAAAGCAGATGAACTTGTTACATATCTAAGAAGCTTCTTTAAACATTGTCTTAACTGCAAATGGTAATGAATATCATCTACATATCTACTACCTGAGTACAAGAGAGAATGTAACCAAACAGTCCTTCCATGATCTTCTTGCGTTCAAGACTATCTTCTATACATTTCTCAATCTCATTCATCAGATTCTCACGCTTCATTAGCCTCTTTCCTCCTTTAACAAAGCTAAAACATAGCATAGAGAGAGAAACTAATCAAAACGTAGCAAAGAGAAGGAAACTAATCAAGAGTTTGATGTTTAAAGTTTTGAAAAACCTGGCGAAACATCTCTTCATATGGTACCGGCTTTGTTTCAGTGCATCAGGCATTTTGTCTGCGATAGAATCCGATCTTTGAAGCATAGCTGGAGATGAAGCAGAAGCCATGTTTTTTTTTTGTTACAGAAACAACAAGAAGGGTTCAAACCTTACTCAATACGATTGAAATAAATGAGATGAAGTAGTTTGATGAAACAAGGTGATAATCACAATGTATTTATAGGATAAATGAAGGGTAATGAATATATGCTGTGGAAGGGGACAGAGTAGAAGGAGAAGGAAGGGGGAGAAGATTATTCCTTAGAAATAAAAGTTGGGAAAGATAAGTGTACAAGTAAACAAAAAGAATATATTTGTTGAAAGCAAAATCACATTTTACACATTTTTGCTTTTCTTGGGGTTCATGTGAATTTAACATAAAAGGTATAATATGGCAAAAAGGTTCCTCTATTGATGGATGCTTTATAGGTAAGTTAAGTTCTTGTCCCTGTGGACAAAGAAGATCTATGCATATACTCTGCTCTTATCTAACTTAATAATATGCAGATAAGTGCACACATATTTAATATCATAATATATATACAGTAGAAACGCTATAAACTAATACTAGATAAATTAATAAATTTTTCTAGTCCTGACTTGGGCCAGTTCAATATATAACTCAAATCGATAAAATAATAAGATACTAATTTATTAGAAAATTTTTAAAATTATAAATTAATAATCTATCTATATATACATTTTATATAAGTACAAACTAAATATTATATTGCTGGTTTTATATTCACAATAAAATTAACTCAATTTTTTTTTAAAAAATCAATATATTTTGACAATATTTAATAAAATCATATTGAAAACTCTCAAATCATCTTGCAGTCTTTGTAAAAAGATTTTTTCTTGAATAAATTTAACATTAATTCAAAAAAAAATAGTAAAATAATATGAAATTCTAACTTCTAAAATTTAATCAATGTTATATACATTAAAATCAACTATTTTTGTATTTTATAAATAAAAATATTTAAAAATAGAAAAAATCTAACAAGGAAACTTTTTGTAAATTAATAATAACTCTGTCATTATTAATTGAGAGAGTTTTTTTTACTGTGCCATGAAAATGAGATTAACATGTATGAAAATGATAATTATATTTTGCAGAAAGAATATGATTTTATTGCACTAAACAAACATACAGAATACAGACAACATGTTCCCTTGATTTTTTTTTCTGGAAACTTATACAAATCCAATTTGGAAGTTTGCACACAAAGGGAGCTTTTCTTACATATATTATCAACAATTGGGGAATCATAAAAGTAGTTTATAGAGCTAATACCATTTGGTATTTATATGGCGGCCACTGGCTTTGTACTCTATAAGGTAACATTCATTCTATCCACTGCTCTATCTTTGGTTGCCTGTAATGTGACTTGATGAGCTTTTAGTCCTATCTTCGGACCATGATGCATCTACCGAAGGGAGTTGGTACTCATCAGGTTTCAATGCCAATGCAAAATCAGGAAGAGTTGGGGCCGTTTCCATGATTCTATAAATGAACACCAAGAAAACATTGATGAGCATTTAACAGCAAAAGAGACGACAGAGAAACCAAACAAACATGTCAAGCTGAAACTCACTTTTCATATGAGTATAGATCACGGTTTATCCTGACTTTACTTGAAGTTTCTTTCGGTATTTTCTCTGATAGATACTTCATTGTCCCGAAAAGCGGTGGGGTCCTGAAAAAAAAACGTTGATGGATATATTAATGACCGACAGATAGGTAGATACAGGTGATGCAACTACAAAAGGCACATGAGATGGGAGTTACCTTGACGTGGGTGAAGATGCATTGAATGCCTCGCTTGCTTTCTTACTTTCTTTGAAACACTCATCTGCAGCTTGTAAGGCAGCAACCGCCATGCCATGTGATTTCTCTGTGTTTCCTTCATCAAGAATTAAGCCATGGTAGTAGTAAGCTGCAGCCTGGCATTACCAATACACATAGATACCAAGTGGCTTAGCGAGAAAATGGAAATAGAAGACAAAAGTAAGCCTTGTATATAACTAGAGTTTCTCGTTTATATAAAGATCTAGAATGATGTCCAAACAGTACCTTAGCTTCAACATACTTCCACTTAACAAAGAGCATATGCTTTTCTCCCCAGCCATTTGCTAATGGAAGATTCGTTAAGTTGTCCTGAGCCTGATCAGCGTTCATCAAAAAAAGTGTTTCAACCCGCGGAAATCATCATTAACTTTACATTGGAAAATACATATCAACTCTTCCATGAGCCTTTCAGAAAAGAGGGAGCAAAAGTAGTAATTAAAGCTTTCTTCTAGATGGTCTTCTCTCGTTTAAATAAATGAAATAGCGATAGAGAATAAACTAGTAAGCACATTTAGTCCTATGATCCTAGTTCCGCCCTCAAACATGGGTGATCAGCCGCCACAAGTTAGTGTGACACTTTTGTGATAGTGATATGACCACTTTTTGGTTCTTTCATTTTGTTTATTTACTTTTTTTTTCCCATTAATATAAGTGGATAATACACACTACTCCCATTAACAATGTAGCATCCCATTTCATTATTATAATGAAGTAATAACCGAAGAGATTATACAAGAAAACAAATTTTGATTAGGTAAAGGATTACCTGCTGCCAGTATTTCACCATTTCACATGAAAGTCTTCGCTTCACTGCGAGAGTGGCTTTTGAGCTATCAATCGCAATACCAAGTTGGATATCAACACCCTGAATCAGAACCGCAAAAGAGTTTAGACCTTAAAAGAGATTTGAAAATGGTATTCTATATCACTGCTTCTAACCTAGGCTCACGAAAACTATGGTTCACGAATATACTAGGAAACACATGAAGCACATCATAGGTAGTTAAATATATCCCAGAGGTTCTACCTGGCCTAATGCTTGCAAGCAAAGAGCCCGTAGAGCTCCTTCTGCTAGGTCAACAGGCAAACTTCTCCTGTAGAACAGGAGAAAACATAAAAAGGGGCCATGTCAATAAGGCTGTTCACAAGTATCAATAATTATAACAGTTGACAATAGAAACTATATCATATATGAACCTTTGCTCGGCTGAAAACTGAGGGAGGACATGCTTGACAGCACAGTCAAGGTATCCAGCTGCCCTTAAGAATATATCAATTGAAGCTCGTCTGTTTTCTAATAATATTAAAAAAAAAAAGCATAACGTTAATTTCTTAATCCGTTGTTGGATGAATAAAGAGGACTCAACAAATCTCACAAATTCATTTCAGGAGAACAATGTGGTGCTTATGAATTTTTCAAAAATATGTGCAGAGGAAGTATGAGTATGAGTATTTTCTCGAAGAACAAAAGAAGTATGAGTAGTTCTGAAGATCTAACCTTCAGATACTTTTGGATGGTAGCCATCAGTAGAACCTCTAGGAAGCAGGAGCAAATTGGCTTGTGACATTTGTAGCATTGCCATTAGATGCAAAACCGACAATACTTCATACCAAACGTTTGGCATAGCTGTTTCCTGGTAGAGGTAAATAACATTGTCATATACTCAACAACCTTCAACGTAAAAGTCAAATAAGAAGAAAACAGCACAGTTAAAGATAAACTGCTTTGATTACCACACCTCTTCCTCGTCCTCCTGATTTATCCAATTAAACTGTACTTTGAACTGTAATTGACTACCTGAAACATAAGAAAATAATGCATCTCAGAACATATGGAACCAAACAGATATCGGTTCTGTAAGCACATAAATGGTGTTTTACCATCTTTAGTTAATCCTAATAGAACAGGTAGATAATCCTCCAAAGCTTGATGGAGATCTGCAAGCGTTGAACCTCCTGCAACAAACAATTATGTTGAGTTTGTATCCGGGAAAGCAAGGTAAAAAGACAAATACATTCACACACCATGTTGTGTTTTTCTCCTGGTTCTCGTTATCGTTGGTCCTTCTTGATTCGCCATCACAACTATCCTCGTTCTCAAAGCCGTTAACCGCTCGACAAGAGTCTTGGGCAACTGATCACCCAGTGACTGAGAAAACTCCACGGGCTTAGGTATCCTTAAACCGGGCACATATACTGAAACGTCGCCGATGCTCGTAGGCTTTCTTCTGTTTCCACCAGAGTCCGTGGGCTTTGATGCAAAGCATCCCATCTCTAGAGCTTTAAGAAAATCTACAATCCCACAGATAAAAACAAAACAGAGTTTATGAACCTTGAAACTATGAAACTAATTGATACATAACCAACTCAATTCTCGTCCACTAGATTCATAAGAGAGAAAGTTAAACTAACTAAACTCACGAGCCATCTGCCATAACTACAATATTCAATAATTGATTATTTTCCAATCAGAAACAAACAAACAAACAAATGAAGGTATCAGATAGATGTGGTTATCGTAAACCGAACACAACTAGAGAGAAAGAGAGTTTTGAGTTTCTCACCTACCTGTTGACGTTTATCAGAATAATTTGGCTTTGGCTACAAGACAAGTGATGGCTGCAAGAGAAAGAGAAAGAGAGAGACTTTAATGAGCAAAAACATGTGACTCACATAGAAAGCATGAAACTTTGGAACTAATTCAAAAGCTTTAAACTAAAAAAATCCCATTAAAAAAAAACGAGCAATTTGACATTAACAAAAACGAAGATTTTGAGTAAAGGGTCGTCAAGGATAATGCTAAATTAAATACATGAAACCTCAATTCATGAAAAGGGAGAGCCTTTAAGCAACATTCTTCCATTACTATCAAACCCTAATTCTCGAACGAAAAGGGTACGAATCTGAATCCTTACCGTCAAAGAGCTGAATGCTACTGATCTCTCCTCATTGGTGTTGGATTCGAGAAAATCGCGAGGGTATAAATCGTGGGGGGTTTGAGAAAGGAGTAATTAAAGAAAGGGGATGGGAGCTGAGAGAGAGCAGAGGATGATGAAATGAAAAAAAAAAATAAGAGAGAAGGGTAGTTTGAGAGGGGCACAGATTTCAACTTTATGGACGAGATTAATGCTCTTTCAGACTTTCTAGAGCCCCAGTATGGCCCCTGTTTTATAATTGTTGACAAATATCAGGGGTTTTATTTATTGATTTTAATTTAATTCATTCACGCCTAATTTTTTTTTGTACAAATAGAAAAAGGTTATTTTATTGGATTTATTTCTTCGTTTGAAGTAAAGTTTGCTATGCATTTTAAAGGGTTTTCTATGCATTAAGGGTTTTCTATGCATTTTAAAATAGAAAGATATATGTTTTTTAATATACGATTTTTAACGTTTTCGATGCATTTTTATTAGATAAGCATAATAGTGATAAATTATGTATTTCAAAAAAAATAACAGAATTTATTAGAATACTATTAATTTAAATTATTATAATATTTAGTTATAAAAAATAATGTATTTATAATTAACGAATAATGCCTTCTTAATATATGTAAATTAAACACACACACACACAAAATAATATTCTTTCTATTCCTTAAAGTTATATATATTCTAAATTCTTCACACATTTCAATAAAACACATTAAATTTGCATAGTTTTTTGTGTTTATATTTTTTCCATAATTTTAAGCTAATAAAAATTTAACTAATACAATTAAGTTTTTTTTGAAATTTAAAATTAGTTAATAAAATATGCATTAAAAATATAAAAGTTGAATCTTTTTGACACAATTTTTTTCTCTGGAATATGTAATTTTAAGGAACGGATGGAGTGTTATTTTGGAAATAGATGGAGTATTCACTATGCAATAAATTAATATTTTAATTTCAAAAAGTTTTGGGGAAAATCGCATAAAAAACCTTGAAAGTGTCACTAACTAACACTTTAAACCTTGAAGTTTTTTCACTAACACTTTTAACCTTCAAAGTGACATTTTTATCATAAAAAACATCCAAAGAAGAAAAATACCGGCTGAACAGGTTAAAAACAGTTTTTTTTAAAAAAAATAATTATTTAATTAATAAATAAACAAAAGAATTAATAAAAATAAAAATATTTAACAAAAAACTCATAAATTAAAAAAAGTGAGAAAAATAAATAAAGATTTAGAAAATTAAATAAAAAATAACTAAAAATTCAAAAATAAATAAGATCAAATTAAAATAGAGAAAAAATAATAATAAATTTCGAAAAATTGAAAATTCAAAAAAGTTTTTTCTTTCATTTTTAAATATAATGTCGGAAATTATCATTGGAGATATGCCAAAAACCGTCATTGGAGATATGTCGGAAATAACGGTTTTTGGCATATCTCCAATGATATTGTTTTTGGCATATCTCCAATGATAATTTCTGACATTATATTTGAAAATGAATGTTGATAAAAAAAATCATTTTCAAATGAATTTTTTTTTTTGAATTTTCATTTTTTTTTGAAATTTTTGTTTTTTTTATTTTTCTCCATTTTAAATTTATCTTATTTATTTTTGAATTTTTTTTGTTATTTTTTATTTAATTTTTTAAATCTTTATTTATTTTTTGAATTTTTTTAATTTGTGAATTTTTTGTTTAATTTTTCGATTTTTATTAATTTTTTTGTTTATTTTATTAATTAAATAATTATTTTTGAAAAAAAAAACTGTTTTAACCTGTTCAGCCGGTCATTTTTCTTATTTGGAGGTTTTTTATGATAAAAATGTCACTTTGAAGGTTAAAAGTGTTATTGAAAAAACTTCAAAGTTTAAAGTGCTAGTAAGTGACACTTTCAAGGTTTTTTTATGCGATTTTTCCAAAAGTTTTGTATACTGATTTAAGGTCTCAATTTAAAATCAATTAAATTGCATTAGCTTTCCTACAAAATATTGGTTGGTGAATGACTAGACGCTACAAAGAAAACAGTTGAAGTCATTTAAATTATTAAAGGTGTTTTTGACAACTTTTAAATTAAACGTTCAAGCTAGACAACGATCATAAGAAAAGAAAGAAAGAGAAATTATGCGCAAAAGGTGATATGTGGGTGCTCTTAACTTTACAGTTGTTTTGTGTACTAGCTTATTACTAATGTGCATTTTCTCTCTAAGATAATACAGAATGAATTCTAGTCCTTTTAAAAAATGATGTTTGTAGCATACGCTTGTCCAGTTCGGATCCTAGCATACGAAACATGTGGTTTTCCCTTTAATTTGTCCACATGTTAGTTTTCTGTATGAGACATTTTGTGGAGTAAATGCGATGCATATATTTCTCCTATTACATGTCATTAGGCTTTGAGCATGTGTTAGGTAAGTCCGTAAGTGTAACGAAGGGGATGTGTTCTGTTCCTTTCTACAGTATGATTTACTACTTGTGCAAAATGCGTTAGATCTTTTTACGTTTTCCTCGTTTTAAAATTTTGTACGATGAATTAGCAAAGGAAATCATTTTGTGGAACTTTTTCAGATCGTTAGCAACTTAGCATTGCCAATATATTGTCCACACATTTTTTTTCATCTATGATATTTCATTTAGCCAAAAAAATGTTACAAGAGATTACACAACAAACCCCAACATTACATACTCACATCAATTACAACTTTCTGATAAACCGTTCTGATTTAACTAATTATTTAAAGCATTATATGCAAACAGTATCACAACAAAATCCATAATCTAAGTTATTAAATTATTCTATATATTATATGTATCAAAAAACTTTATTACAATAAAATAGTTTTTAAAATAAACTTAATTACAAAATATTAATTATATGGCTGGTATGGTTTTCAGTTTACGAGCATGTAAACCAAAAAGACAAACGTGCCCACAGTTTCAATGTATAAGAAACTTTCTTAACTATAAATAAATGTGTATGGAGGGTGATGTCCAACACTACCAATGCTTATCCGCCAACATGCATACGCATGGATATGGTTGGTTTCCATGATTCTTTTTTTTTTTTTTTTTTTTTTTTTGTCGACGGTTTCCATGATTCTATGATATTAAAACTGGAAACTCCTTGGCACTATCCTCTCAGAATCATAAAATAGCTTTTATTTTCTTAATACCTTTTGATATATATATATATATATGATATTAAAATTGGTATAGTCAATTGCCTCGTACGTTATGCTTTATTTAAACATGTATACGTATTGTACTGCATGTTACGAAATGCATCAAGTTGGACTATTTATACTAAATACATTCGACTTAAACCGAATAAATGTGTATAATACATGACAATTCAACACACTATTTACTTAAATATGTGTTACATGTATATGTATAATTGTAATATATTCTTCCTACATGCCACAAAATGGATCAAATTGGACTATTTATAGTTTTATACTTAGGACATTCGGTTTAAGCCGAACGCAAGTGTGCTACATGACATCAACAGCATACCGTCATTTTCTAAAATGTCATCGACTCGTTAGATGTTTAATTTTGATTACAATCACAAAACTGACGAGTCACAGACAAAATGCACCGGCCTATGCATAAGCATGACACGTCCAATTTTTGTTCAAATCTCCCATAAAGCCAGTTGGAGCTGAAAAAATATTTTCTTACACAAAAAAAACATTGATTGCTTTTTGGTAATAGATTAGAAAATAGCAGTGATGTCATATAGAGACCACGTGGCGGTAAAATTATGAACCTGACGTTGATATTATTTTTGGGGGTGGGGGTTATGTAACAACAACGCAAGAAGATATTTGTACAAAACCAGTGGAAGTATGACACGTGTCCAGGTTCATGAATCAGATTTCGGTTAGGAGATCACGACTGTCTCACCGCCCCCAACGGTCTGAACACAAATTTAAATGGGCGGCACTGCGGCAGTGCGGTTGGTGTCGACGCGTGTCTTCAATCATTCGGTTATAATTGTTGGTCGATGGTACCTACAGCTCAAGCTATCTTTCTGTGTTCGTTTCGTCTACGATTTGCTTTACTTTTATAGAAACGAGACGTATTTATGTATTTTTTCATACACTGTAACTAACGACAACCAAAAGCTATAGTTTGCTATTCTATCATGTATATCATTCCCCAAGTTTGGCTGGTTTGGTTTACAAAATTATTAGTAAGAAAATACAACTGTATCTAATATATATTCATATATGATACTCTTTCTTAGATTTTGGGTTCGTGTCATTTTTCAATCATTAGGAATCTTAAGATCTACAGAACACTATGTTGATTGCAGAATTTTGATTTTTATATATTTTGCATTAACAAAACTGGTTAACTATCATCACTCACAAACTATTACTGGTTTGGTTCGGTTTGATCACTAGTCATTATACAAATAACGTACTATATCTAATAAGAAGATACAATGTAACACAAGATAGTATATATATATATATATATATACTCTTATAAAAATACTTTATATATAAATGGTATTTTAATTTTGGTTTGGATTTGGATTTTCTTTTGTTTCGATTTCTTGCTATTTGTCAGGTTTGCTTAGATATCAATTATTGTTCCTAAACTGACGATGTATAGTTGTGGATCGTAACCAAATCATCCATTGAAGTACCAAAGAGAATGATGAAAAATATCATATACATATGCAAATATACGATTCTCATTCGCTACCATATCAAATAATAGATCTGCATATGCTACTGCGAAAAGGGATAACCAAATGATAATGGAGTGCACTTTTCTTTTAACCAATCTCCATTTGCATCATTTCGTATAGTAAATAGAGACTGTGTAAATAGTTTTCTGAAAAGTAATGCCAAATGCGTTAACATAGGTGCAATGATTCTAATATGAGAGTGGGAAAGACTACGCTAAGATTCTCTAACGGCCACTTGAGGGGACCATTCATTAGAACAATCATCGCTCGTTGCTAGAGGGTCACGAGTACTGATTCTTCTCTTTAACAAAAGTCATGAACTATTCTAATTCTAAACCTATTACATTTTAAACCTTTGTAGATGCTCTGTTTAAGTATTCGAAAAACTTTTGATACAAATGATTGCATATTTAAAAGAATAGATAGAGCTATGGTGGAAAAAATATATTTTGGGGCTGATAAACCATCATTTGTTTATCCCAATGATATGTTATTAGTTATTATTCGTATATTCATATATCATTGGTAATAGATTGTTGTTCTATATTATTGATACAAGTTATTATACATAAATACTATAGATAATCTAGTTGTCTTTGTGTTTTGTCTTGTAAATTCTTTGTCTCTCCTGTTTTCCTTTTTTTTACCGGGGAGGCAGATTCCTAAAATTTTGTCATTGTAAGATCAGTTGAGCAAAAAAAAAAATATATACGATAAATTGTTAGATTTTATTGGCATATATAATTATTCAAATATCATTGATATATGTCACTATTCATATATCATTGAGACATCGACATATAGCATCAATCATATAAGGTATAACAATGATGATAAGCTGTTTTCATTGATTTATTGCTCCGATGTTTTGTCTTATTTTCACCGTAAGTCCTTAATCCAAAAAGTTAGGATGAATGATTGACTTGCCAAGTCTAATTTAATTAAGATTATGATATAAAGCAATAAAGCATGATTCGACTAAGATTAAGATTGACAAGCATCAATAAACAAAGTGATTTGGTTATAGACAAAACAAATTAAAGGGTTTAGAAACACTATAAACTAAACTCTTGCCGCTAACTAAGAAGTGATCAACAAGCTCATCTTAGTTTAGGCCATATTTAATTGAGAGTTCTTAAGATGAGATTATTAGCGTAATATAATAACCATCTCCTAACTTTAACTAAAAACTAAAAATCGTCTCTTAACTTTAACAATAATGATAACATTGCCGTTCTTTTGAGATGTCGAGAAAAAGCTTAATAATTGCTTCCAATCAACTAAAACAACCCAATACTAAATTCTTCATCAACAATATACAACGACTAACAAAATTATCATACAATAGTTTTATCTCGATTTACTATAATTTTATGATAGATATTAGTCAAAATTTATTTATCAACATTAAACATATATTTAAAATTTTGCTACTTGGGCTAAAACCTGTGTTCAAAACTACGCTAGGCGTTAGTCGGACGCTCGGACCGGGCCTAGCACCTAATAGAAAAATCGGGGAGTATGCGGGGATTAATCGCCGATTTGTTTTTACGTTATGTTTTATATTATGTATGTAAAATACAAAAACTACGTGTGGTCTGGTGGTTATGCTAAGTTTGAGTGCCTTCCCCCTCCGGTTTCGATTCCCGTAGCATTCAATTTTGCTTATTTTTAGTTCTTTTTTAAATGAATGGCATTTATGTAATTAACTCATCGTCTTCTTCAACCTTTTTTTAGGGTTTCACGGTTTCTGAAACAGATTTTTGCGGCCGCCATCGTTTTTTTTGCATAATCTTTCAATTTCTTGAGTTTTAAATGTAGTTTTCACTTTAAACTTGTGATCTATCACATAGAAACCGATTTTTGAGTTCAGATTAACAAAAAAAAAACTAAAAATTTGTACCACTCCGTCTAATCTTCCGCCTACCACCCAATCGCTACGTTCACAAGCCGCCGACCGTTTAATCGCCGGAAAGTCGCCCGCGGCGGCCGCGTTTTAGAACACGGGCTAAAACAATTGAATTTTTTTTTTTGGAAGGACAAACATATTTTGTATAGAAAAGGAAAATGAAATTATTCATAGGGCAAATCTCCAAAATAGCACATTTCTAAGTTTATATCACAAAAATAGCATTCAAAAACTAAAATGACCAAAATAGCATTTTATCTTTTGAAAAATTTAAATTTTTTTATTTTTCAAAATTTGAAATCTTATCCCCAAAACCTCACTTCTCAACTCTAAACCCTAAAACCTAAACTCTAAACCCTAAACCCTAAATTCTAAACCCTAAACCCCACCCCTTGAATGCTATTTTTGTGACTTTTGGCCTTGAGTGCTAGTTTAGGAACAAAAACTTGATTTAGTGCTATTTTGGTCTTTTTCTCTTATTCATATACCTATTTATCTATTTTCTTGTATTTATTTATGGATGCCTACCAATTACGTTTCATATGATTAAAAAATGTAACAGGCCCATATGTTTAAAAATGTAACAGGCCCAATAGAAGAAGGCCACAAATAACTTTGAAAGCCTCAATCGCCGTCCCTTTCCTCTGCTTCGCCGTCACTAGAACCCTCGCCGAAAGAGTTCCATTTCTCCGATGATGCGAAGGCTGGTGTTCTCCTATATCCTCCGCTCTACATCCTCCTTCCATCCATCAACACCACCACCACTACCAGAAAGGTCCAAACTCTTCTCTCATCTCTCAACCTTTCCTCCAAAACCGATCCAAATCTCCACCCAATCCTTCTCCTCCACGACTCTGCTAACATCAAACCTCCACGAAACGAGAACGCAAGGCTCCAATCACGCCGTCGGAATCCTCCACGAAGCCATCACATCGAATCCAAACCCATACGACGACCTCGAAACAGCCCTATCCCAAACCGGCGTCGTTTTAACAACCCCAATAGTGTCAAAGATCCTCCAGAGGCTCCAGTTCGAGGAAAAAACGGCCTTTAGATTCTTCACATGGGCCGGACACCAGGCCCATTACTATTCACACGAGCCCTCTACTTACAACGAGATGATCGATATCTTGTCGAGCACCAAGTACAAGAACAAACAGTTCAGGATCGTGATCGACATGCTCGACTACATGAAACGAAACAACAAAGAAACCGTACCTGCTGACGTAATGCTAGAGATTCTCAGAAAGTACTGCGAGAGGTACTTGACTCACGTTCAGAAGTTCGCTAAAAGGAAACGTATCAGAGTCAAGACGCAGCCCGAGATCAACGCGTTCAACTTCCTTCTCGACGCGTTGTGCAAGTGCGGTCTTGTCAAAGAAGCTGAAGCTTTGGTTAGAAAGATGAAGTTTAAAGTTAAACCCGACGCGAATACGTACAATGTGTTGTTCTTTGGTTGTTGTAGAGTTAGGGATCCCAAGAAGGCGATGGAGCTGATGGAGGAGATGATTGGAGCTGGACATAAGCCTGAGAATTTCACTTACTGCGCGGCGATTGATGCTTTTTGTCAAGCGGGGATGGTGGATGAGGCCGCTGAGCTCTTTGAGTTTATGGTTACTAAAGGCTCTGCTGTTTCTGCCCCCACGGCGAGGACTTTCGCATTGATGATTGTGGCTTTAGCGAAGAGTGGTAAGGAGGATGAATGTTTTGAGCTGATTGGGCGTATGATAGCCATGGGGTGTCTTCCTGACGTGTCGACGTACAAGGATGTGGTTGAAGGTATGTGTAACGCTGGAAAGGTCGAGGAAGCGTATAGGTTCTTGGATGAGATGGGTAGTAAAGGCTACCCGCCTGATATAGTCACTTATAACTGTTTTCTTAGGGTGTTGTGTGAGAGTAAGAAGAGTGATGAAGCGGTTAAGCTTTATAAGAGGATGGTTGAGACAAGTTGTGTGCCTAGTGTTCAGACGTATAACATGCTGATAACTATGTTTTTTGATATGGCGGATCCGGATGGTGCGTATAGTACGTGGAAGGAGATGGATGAGAGAGGGTGTGGACAGGATGTTGAGACTTACTGTGCTATGGTTAATGGGCTTTTTGACTGTGGTAGGGAGAAGGAGGCGTGTTTTCTTCTGGAGGAGGTTGTGAGCAAGGGGCTGAAACTGCCGTATCGAGCGTTTGACGCTTTTTTGATGCGTTTGTCGGAGGTTGGGAACATCAAGGTGATTCATAAGGTTTCTGAGCATATGAAGAAGTTTTATAATCATAGTATGGCGAGGCGGTTTGCGCTTAGTGAGAAGAGGAAAAGTACAAAACTCAGAGGGAAGTAATGGGCACTGGAAAAAACAGTTTGACCATATATGTTATAGAGGCAGCGATGCAAATGCTCTGGGAGGAGCTCTTCCAGATGATGATCTTGCTAAGTTTCGTTGATTACTGTCTCCAGTTCTGGACCAAAGATTCATTCTCTCAGAAGCAATGAGAGCTTATTAAGGTCAGATGTCTAATTGTTATGTTGGTTTCTTTGGGAATGCTCTCACAGCGCATGATATGTTTTGAAGTTATTGTATTGACTATTGCGTACATAGAACGGAATGTTTGTATGATGGTTAGCATTACGTTATGTAACGTGAGAGGGCTGCTTTCTTCAACTATTCTGCATCTTTTGATGTGAGAGATTCTTATAAGTTATAACAATATGATGCTAGAACAATGTTAGCTTCATCGTTCTGCTAAGGTAAAGAAGGTTTCACCAGTTTCTGGTTAACGGTCGGTTTGAGTCTCTGTCAACATTTGGTACCGTTTAAAAGTGAAAACCGATCTGGTATACTTATGGTTAAGTGGAATCAGGATCCAGTTTAGATGTATGAGTATTTCTTGAATAAAACATGTTTTGTTTAGTTATGATAGGTCCGAAACTGAAGAGGGCTTCTCTCCTAACTAACAATAGAACAAATGAAATTGGTTATGGCTCCTTTCCCAACTAACTCTCTGTTTTCTTTTCCTACTTAACTTTACCAGCAATTGTTTCGGCTTTGTTTAAAGAATAAATAATATAATAATACAAAACTGAGAAATGTTCGAATAGAAACCCCACGGAACAGCATTCAGTGCAACTGATAAGCTGTTTTTAATCCTGAAAGTACGAAACCTATAGAGTTCCGTTTTGGACAAGACATGCTTGGAGACCAAATGTTTGACCATTTTTTCATTTTATGACATAATGTTTGACCACATAAGACGTCATTAACTCTCGATATTTTTGCATAAAAATTACTAATGTATGACATCATCATCTCTGTAACAATTTACAAGAGGACATATAAAATAATAAAATTGACTAATTATTCGATTATCATAGTCAGTATTTAAGGCTGCGATGGTAAAAAGCTGAATGATTCAACTTAGATAAAAAAGAGTTAGTTGTATGCTGTCCACGTTATATCAGTTCGAATTAAGCTAGCTAGGAGGAAAAAAAAACGTTGATTAGGTCTGAAAGGTTATCAGAACCTATCCATCAGGAATATATGTGACCTGCAATTTAACCAGAAGTCCACAACATTGTTACCAAACTCTTTTTTTTTATCAGATTTAATTTCAATATCTTTCAAGAATCAAGAATTTATATATAAATAATTACTTTTGAAAGTATTCTAAGCATTAAATCAGCAGTACCACCCATTAACTAACAAAGGCAATATGTAGTTGGCTGGAATCCACATATTAATATTGAATAACAAAGATTTCATGCTCCATCTAATGTAATCTTTCAAGAATTTTTTATAAGAATACACATAAATTAAGAAAAACATAGATCGTATACGTATAAACACACATTTAAAGTAACAACTTATTTTTGCTAACTTTTGAATATGAACATTTTCAAAGTAACATTTCAAGAAAAAAAATATTGTATGCAAGTATTACTTTGCATTAAAAAAAATAGAATAATCGAAATGTTGCAGTTTATAATTTATATAATCATATAACTAAAGTTATCAAAATGTTGTAGTTTATAATCGAAAATTGATCTTGTATGTACTACTTTGAATAAAAAATGGAATAACAAAACTCACAAAATTATCAGTTTGGAATGTCAATATTTTTGTCTTTGTCAATGTTTATTATATACAAGTACATAGTTTGTCCAAGAATACAGAAACTTAGATGAATATTGGTGGCTTGAAGTAGCGGGTGTAGGTTAGAACTTAGAGAAAAACATTAAGTTATGAATACTATACGAAGAGACGTTGAGAGGTTAACGAAATTCAGTCCACACCAAGCAATCTCTACCCTTATATCTAAAACTAAAATTATAATACATATATATATATATATATTCAGTATATATTATTAACTAATTAAGATCTAAAGAAAATAGAGAAAAGAAAAAAGGTAGATAGATTACTTAAAATGGGTGTTGTGTTGGTTAGGGAAGACGTTGGCATCAGTCGCCGGTGGAGAGGTCTGTCCAAACTCTCCCGACTCTCTAACGAATTATTTATTTGATTTATTTTCTTTTTTTTACAACATTTTTATTTCTTTCTTCATATTTGTATATAAACTATATAATAGACTATATATACATGTATTCGTGCGGTTGCTCTTCACTTTTCTTCTTGTTCCCACATACCCATCTTCCCCAACCTTTCCCCAAGAAAAAAAACTTAGGGTTTCCATATAGTTAACATCTGTGTGTTTTCTTTTCTTAGTATACTTCTTTGTTCTTGTATTGGTTTCAATTGGTACATTTGAGATAAAGGTGTTAGGTAGTTGATAGATCGGTGTAAAGAAAGAAAAAAGATCATGTGTAGTCGAGGCCATTGGAGACCATCAGAAGACGAGAAGCTCAAGGATCTGGTTGAACAATATGGTCCTCATAATTGGAACGCCATAGCACTCAAGCTCCCTGGTCGATCTGGTAATTATCCTCTAGGGTCCTAGAGCTATTACAATTTACTAAACTAGGGTTTGATATATATATATAATTAACTATGTTTATATATATGTGCAGGTAAGAGCTGTAGATTGAGATGGTTTAATCAACTGGATCCAAGAATAAACCGAAACCCTTTCACGGAAGATGAAGAAGAAAGACTTTTAGCTGCTCACCGGATCCACGGGAACAGGTGGTCCATCATAGCTAGGCTTTTCCCAGGAAGAACGGACAACGCCGTCAAGAATCATTGGCATGTCATCATGGCTCGACGCACACGTCAAACCTCCAAGCCTCGTTTTCTTCCCTCCACCACTGCCTCTTCTTCTTTGATGGCGACTGACCAATTCATGATGGGTTCTGGTGATCGGAAGAGAATACGTGGAGACGTTGTTAATTACCCTTATCAGTTCTCACATATCAATCATCTTCAATTCCTCAAGGAGTTTTTCACCGGAAAGATTGCTTTAAATACCAAAGGTAATTAACCTCAAAATTATTTTTATATGAGTGAGTTTACATCTTCATATGTTTGTTGCTAGGATTGGTGACGAAAATTTATGCATGTTCCAATTTTTTTTTTTTTTTGGGTAAAACTAGTTCCGAAATTTTGAAATGGGGAAAGTGTAACATGATCAAATTTTGTGATAAAATTCAGTTTTGTGGGACGGATATATTATTTTCTTGTTGTATAGTATTATAACATTTGTTTAAGTATAGTATATATTATTTTCTTCATTACGCTAAATTTATCTCTGTATCTTTATACATTTATGGTTACAACCTACATAAATTATATTCTTTTTTTTTTGCTAAAGTATAACTTATATAATTCTGATCTTTTTTTAAACTAATTCTGATCTTAATTGTTTTCTTTTAACAGAAAATCAGAGTAAAAAGCCTCTAGAGTTCTACGATTTTCTACAAGTAGATACGGATTCAAACAAGAGCGAGGTTATTGATCAATATTCAGACCAAAGCAACCCCAATGACTCGGACAACAAAAACGAAAGTCATGTTCCTTTCTTCGACTTTTTGTCTGTTGGAAAGTAATCTGCTTCCTAGGGTTAACTCGTTTGTAGTATATATATATCTCATATCTGTATTTGTATACATATGTAAGTCCCAAATTTCTAGCTTAACTTCTTAGTCCGTATACGTACGAGACTTTAGATCGATTACATGTATGTTTGGCGTATAAAACCACTAAATAGTGAGCTTTAATCTGAGCCAAATGTGAAAATGTACCAAATGTTGGTTAAAGCATCCATATCACACGTTCTCAATCAGTTTTGTATGATATGCATAAATGTCTAATCATATAATTCTCTTACCAAGAAAACCAATCATATAAATTTATGGCGGCGTTCTTAATTACTTTGGAAGAAAAACTAAAAGATGGTTTTGTGGTTAACTAAAGATAACAAAAGATGTCGTGTAACGAAGAGAAAGATGCAATTACATCAGCGGACTATTCATTATTCAAACATATCGCTCACGGTCATGATCATGCATAAGTAAAACTCCTATATACATTCACATATAGTTCCTGGGTGTTTTTCAAAACCAACCCATATTTTCAAGTCAAACCCAAAACCAACCCTTTTTTTTTTGTCCATACTATTCATCAATAAAATTTCCATATTATCCTTATATTTTTGAATTATTCACAAAATTGCCATTTTATTTATTTTTTTTATTAATTTCGAAATTAACAAAAAACCAAATACACCCTAACAATTTCTTCTTATTTACAAAAATGCCATCATCATCAATTTTTTCAACCACCATGAACCACCATTTTTGAGCTCTAAAACTCTAGAATTCAATTTTCAACCACTTTTTTTCTCATTCTAACCCAAAAAACTACATTTCTTCTCATCTCTTCTACATTTCCATCTAAAAAACTCTCATAACTATCATTTTCATAATCATAAACTTCATATTTTCGAGTTTCTTCATTAGTGAATCGTTAAAGATGCTTTTTTTTGCTCATATTTGGAGTTTGGACGGTTGAAAAGGTTGGAAACGAGCTTTACACATGAAAAAGGTAACTATTTACATGGTTTTCGTTCTTTTTCAGATCTGTGTCGCGACGGTAGACTGTTTTGTATGTCTACGCCTCCGTAGAGACTTACGATGCAGTCTATTTGTCAACGCACGGGTTAGTTTTGCAATTGACCAGACAATTTTTTTTTCTAACGCAGACTTCCCCAGTAGTCTCCGTCTTTACCTTTGACAACAAAAATAAAATTTTCGGTAGACTTACTAAGACGTCTACCTAAAAGAGGTTAGTTTTTCATTTGACCGAACTTTTGACTTTTCAAAATAGACTTCAACGGAAGTCTACAAAATGTAGACTGCCACCGAAGTCTATAAAAGGTCAGTTTTGCATTTGACCAAAACTTTGACTTCGTGGAATAGGTTAGTTTTGTGTTTGACCAAAAAGTTTAAAAAGCAATAAAAAATTTATTAAATTGTAGACTTCATATGCAGTCTTCTTATCTTAAAAAAAAAATGTAGACTGCGTATAAAGTCTACTTTTTTATTTTGGTCAAATGCAAAACCAACCTGTCGGATTTGAGAGTAGACTTCACAAGAAGTCTACACACCCGTAGACGTTCATTTCAATCTACTGATTTGAAGTCAAACTTGGTCAATTGCAAAACTAACCTCTTTCAAAAAAATTCAAACATGTAGACTGCATATGAAGTCTAGTTCTGAAAGTCAAATCTTGGATGAATTCTGGTCAATTGCAAAAAGTAACATTTTTAAATTGTAGACTGAAATGAAAGTCTACATGTACAAAATCACAACTTTTATTCAACTATAGAAAGCAACCCGTAAAATGGTCAATTGCAAAAACCAACCCAAAGAGTAGACCTATTTGACAGTCTACGTCTGTAAACTGAAAAGAACGTCTACATCTTCAGAGACTGAATATTAAGTCTGCATAGAAAAATCTATAAAAATGTGAATTTGTGTATTATTCATTAAATTTTTCTAGTTTTTTTGTTTGACAGTGTGTGTTAGTTAATCCTAATGGGTTTGAGTGATTTTGAAAAGAATTTTTTTAATAATTATGAAGGTATAATTCATTTAATTTGACAATGTTGTTAGCTAATAATTGTAGACGTATTTGTAAGTCTTCGTTTATAGTTTTGCTAATAAGGTTGAACTTGTTTTAAAGCTGAAGTCGGTGACTGTGGAATATAAATTTACATTCTCAGCATATAAGACAACGAAAACTCTGTATGTGGCTAAGTGTCGTGTTCAAGGATGTGGTTGGAAACTTAGAGCGAGTGTGAAGCATGGGTCAAAGATATTTTGGGTGACAAAATATTCGAAAAGGATGAAGAATCGGAAAGGTTGAAGAATGTTCCTTGTGCATGATGGCTGTACACATGGTAAACTTCTTGAAATGACACAAGAAGATTATGATCTGGACAACAAAATTGAGAAGATTGTGCTAACCTATTCCTTACCAAACATCATTTAAAACAAATGACTCTGAATAGGAAAATACTCCTCTTATGCCAGTCACGAATAATCGACAAGTACGGAACTTGATCGAGTTATCTAAGACACACTTTGTACGCCTTTGTGTATCAAGCCTGCGCCAAATACACTAAATTTTTTGGATTGACTATATTTTAGATAATAAGTGTAGACGTTTTTGTAAATCTACAAATGTAGACTGCAGTTGAAGTCTACGTCGTAAATTCTATTAAAAGTGTATTTGTGTATTATTCATCATATTTTTTCATGATTTAATTATTTTACAGTGTATGTTAGTAAAATTTTAATGGTCTTGGATGAATTTCACAATTTAATGTGTTATAATTATACACTTGATACTTATTGCAAATTGTTTTGATTAGTGTTATTCTTGAAAAATTTTGGGAAAATTTTGTATAGATTTTCTTCTTCTCACATGTATGTTAGTTTTTATTTTAGCTTATGGTGGTTTTACTTGTTTGGTTGGTTAGATCTTGTGAAAAATTGATATCTAACAAAAAATTAATAATATCATACAAGTGAAAACAACTAAAAATGAATACAATGTTTATAGATTATGCATTAAAAAATTATTTAAAAATTAATATTTTATTATGAAAGTTATTACAAGCAATATATTAAAAAGTATTATTGAGTATGTTTGATTTTTCATAATCTTGATGCTTCAAATAAAGTCTTGGAAAAAGTACCTGCAAAATAAGATAGAGTTATGAGAAAAACATAAGATAAAAAATGAAATCATATTTTAGTAGACCTTTTATTAAGTCTACGTAAAGTTATTGTTTAGTAGACTTTAGTTGAAGTCTACACTAATGGAAAATTTTCATATCTAAAAGTGTGCATTTAGAAAATTTGAAAATACTTTGTTCTGGAAAATATTTCAAAAATAGTTTTTTGTCATCCTTGTAACAAAGCAAAAAGATAATGTATGAATCTATAAATTTAGTTCATTATAAACACAAAATATCTTATAATGAATATATGGAAAGCTTACATTTTTGGGAAGATGATTTGAAAACATTGGAAGAGAATACCTGCAAAATAAAATAAAATTATGAAAAATAAGATAAAAATTAAAATCATATTTGAGTAACTTCTAATGAAATATGCTTAAAAGTCAAGGCTAGTAGACTTCGTTTGAAGTCTACCAGCCGTAAGTTTTAAGTAGATTTCAAATGAAGTCTACTCTATAAAAAAAAATAGATCTGAAAAATAAATACACTAAAAATATGAAATAAGTTTAAATCTAAAAAACTTTTAAAAATATTATTTAGTAGACAAAATAGTTATAAATTAAAGACATATTAATATGAATTTTAATATGTAACTTTATTTGAATATAAATACTAGAACACATATTTTAAATCTATAGATGTAAACCTTACATTTCTAGGAGGAGAAGAGAACAACTATGGAAGAAAATACCTGCAAAATAAGATAAAAATATTAAAAAACATAGAAAAAAAATTAAAGTCATATTTTTGTAGACTTCCAATGAAGTATGCTTAAACTTTGTGGTTTAGTAAACTTCATATGAAGTCTGCAAGCTTTAGTAAACTTCTTTAGAAGTCTACACTGTCTGATAATTTTCAGATCTGAAAAAATCTATATATTTTGAAATGTGAAAATAATTTTAAATCTGAAAATACTTTTCATAATAGAATTTATAAGGTAAACTAGTAGCAAATTAATGTAGAGAGCTTGATCTATAAATTTATTTGAATATAAACATATAAATACATATTTAAAATCTATTAATCTAAAACTTACATTTTTAGAGGAGATGATGAAATCCATGAGTGATAATACCTACCAAAAAAAGATAATATTGTGAGAAATAAACATAAAAATACACATTTAAAATCTATAGATCTAAAACTTACATTTTTTAAAGGAGAAGATGAAAACCATGAATCATAATATCTAAAATGACAAGATAATATTGTGAGAAAGACTTGAGAAAATTTTAGAGAGAAAGAAGATAATGAGAGAGATTTGGAAACAATTGAGAGAATTTTAGAGAGAAGAGAGAAAGTTTTAGAGAGAAGGGAGAGAGTTTTAAAAACTTGTGCAGCCACTTTAGAGAGAGATTGTATAAATTTTGTTTATATAGGGAGACACAAATGTAACTAGGTTAAAATTTACGATACTGTAGACTTCGTTTGAAGTCTACTAAAATTAAAATTTTGGAGTAGATCTTACTATAACATAGTACCTTTTTGGAAGTCTACTATAATAATTTAATTATTGTTATTTATTCTTTATTATTTTAGTAATTTTAATATATGATTTATTAAATTTATTTCTTTATTTTTTAATAGTTATAGTATATGATTTCACTTTTTTATTCGTAAGGAACTTAACTTAGTTTAAATATAATAATTTTTTGTAAAACAAATTGAAAAATATAGACTGAAAAAGACGTCTTCAGATAAATAGACTTTATTGTAGGTCTACGAAACCCTAAACCACAAATCTCAAACCCTAAATGTTTTGCTTGATAATCAAAAGTCTCATTTATACAAAATATAAACTACTAAAAATTAGTATGCAGATTTAAGTTAATAAAACAAAAAAAAAAACAAAATCTAAAATCTAACCCTATGAAATCAACTACTAAAAGACATAACATGTTAGAACCTTTTGTTTCTAAACTATGAACATAGTCTAACACATGATAACTAAATTAGTATATATTCTTCAAAATTGTTCGATTATATGAAATTTTAATTTATTTACTTCATATTATCCATTATATTGATGATTAGTTAAAAATATCACAATAATTATTTTTATACATTTTCAAAATTAAATTATTAGATCAAATTAGAGTGTAGACTACAAAACAAGTCTATAAAGTAGACTTCGTAGGAAGTCTATATATATGTAGACTTCTTTTATTACATGTAGACTTGCAAAGGATAGAAACGTAAAATACATTTCTGTTTTTTGTTTGGTCATAAGGGTTAAATAGTACTTTCATTACTCCTTTAGGTTGGTTTTGCATTTGACTGAAAGTGGGGTATACTTTTACATTTGACTTGAATATTTGGGTTAGTTTTAGCAAATGTCCCATAGTTCCTTGTAAACTATAACTTATGTGAATATATTATGTGTTTAACCCATGACTTAAAATATATAATCCAGTTTCTTCTTCCTATATATATCAATATCTGTAGTAGTAGGCTAGCAAATGTTTTTTTCACTTTTTACCAAAAAAAATGTTTTTTCACTGTATATACTAACACAAAAATTAAGTTACAAGACTAAATGAATCTAGCTAAATAATTTATTTATTAATAATATGCATGGATTTGTACAAACCGCGGCTACATGTTAATCATTGAAGAAAGAAGACAAATGTTTGCACGTATCTTTGTATTTTCTTTATAAATTGTAACTGAACACAATGTTAGACAAACTCTAAAGGTTTTAGTATTTTTTTAATGGTGAAGTATAATAAGGGAAAGACGAAATGGAAGTTGGAGTATAGATATGATTAAGTTGGGCGTAGCTATCAGCCACCAATAAATATATTTCAAGGTAGCAATTAAACCTTGGTCAAAAAAACACTAAAAAGTAAATATAATGGGATTCAGGTGAAGATAAAAAGCATATATATTGACATTCGACACGACTTATAACTACACCCTCTAGTCTTTTTGTTATGTTACCCCTTAAACCGTACTCTCTAATGTCAGTTTAAGTTTAATTTTCTTAAATTTGGTTTCATAATCACTCCTACATATCTTCCTTAGGCTAAATATGTCAGTCATCACGAAAGAGAAGACGATATACATAAGTGAAAGTTTCAATCTAGAAGCCTTGGAGAAAAATGTAAAAGTTATAGAAATTTAGGACTAATTTGCAATAACTGATAAATATTGTTGAAGACGGCACACGTGTGACATCACTCTAGTATCAAACCGTCGTTCCTTAATCGCGTTTTTTCGATAACGCCAACGCCAACCCGGAAAAGCGTCTTCTTTCTAGCGTTTTGGTTCGTGTAAACTGTAACTCCGTTTAGATCGCAAATCAGCACAGCAAGTGAACACATTCTCAAGCGAAAGAGTAAACGATACGCAGGAGGAGCCTATCGATCGTCTCTCTGAATCGCCATAGCTATGGCGGCATCGTCTTCAAGCGTTCCCAGATCTGGAGCCGTCTCCAAAGGCTACAATTTCGCTTCCACTTGGGAACAGGTAATCGCGATATCCTAAGCTCGAGATCCCGCCGTTAGATCAATCGATGAGTCTGGATCTGAATGAACTGAGAATAACAGAGATTCACTGTGTGGATTGACATGCTTTATCTCCCATTTCGTAATGTGGTTACTCTCCAATTGCAGAGCGCTCCTTTGACAGAGGAGCAGCAAGCAGCGATCGTTTCGTTATCCCACGCAGTCGCTGAACGGCCGTTTCCTGCTAATCTCGTGAGTATTGAGGTTATCTGTTTTGGTTTGTAGTTGCTGGAATGTTATCTCAGTGTTAGTTTTTTTGGTTTTAGGTACATGAGAATGTTCATCGACCTGAGAATGGCTTATCTGTCTCGGTAGAGGACACACACTTGGGAGATTCTGGAGCAATTGAAGCTGTTTTGGTTAATACGAATCAGGTAGAAAGATCATGCTTAGTTGATTTGATGATAAAGAAGTTGCATTTTGTATTTGTTGGCATTAGTACTAATGCTTCTTCATTTCGGATGTATGTTTTTTTTTTACTACAGTTCTACAAATGGTTTACTGATCTTGAATCAGCGATGAAGTCTGAGGTTAGTGATAGTGAGGTTAAGAATGGGGGGATATATTACTTGGTATGTGTCTAATTGATTTGTTTTTTTTTTGTGACGTAGACAGAGGAGAAGTATCGGCACTATGTCGATACTTTAACTGACCGCATCCAGACGTGTGATGATATACTTCACCAGGCAGGTTTTTTCCACCAAGTTTTGTATAGTGCTGTGGCCTTACCTGACCAATAAATAATAAGCTAGCTGTTTCTGTAGGTTGATGAAACGCTCGACCTATTTAACGAACTGCAGCTTCAGCATCAAGCAGTAACAACAAAGACTAAAACTCTTCATGATGCATGCGACCGACTGGTATTGTCTTCACTCTTTCTTTTATGACTGCGTGTTATTTTCTCCAACCTGCTAAAAATATTGAAAATAACAAACAATTTATGCTTAATCCATCTTGGCGGATCAAGAGTTTCTTGAGATATGTGATTCTTATGGTTTGCTTATCTGAGCTCTTTCTTTCACCTTTTCTAGTTAATGGAGAAGCAGAAATTGATGGAGTTCGCAGAAGCGCTAAGGAGTAAGCTCAACTATTTTGATGAATTGGAGAATGTAAGATTTTAAATACTGGCCTAACAACATAATTTTTGCTTGCGTATAAGTGTGTAGCTGCTTAAGATTGCACACTTGTTTTACTCATTAAAATAATCTGCTTAGTGTATGTTTCTCACTGAATACTGGTTGTAAATTTAGGAGAAAATACCGAAGCTGTTGAATTTCTCTAATTTATGTTTCCTTTTTATCTTGCAGATATCCTCCAACTTTTACTCTCCAAATATGAATGTATCAAACTCTAACTTTCTCCCACTACTGAAACGGCTCGATGAGTGCATATCGTGAGTAAATGTTGTTGCAAACAATAATATAACTGGCGATTTTCTAAAAGAACGCCGCGTTTAAAATTCGTCCTTCTCCCGTGGAAAGATCGTAATTTGTTTCTTTACCATGGTTTCCGTAGGTACATCGAAAGTAATCCCCAATATGCGGAGTCAAGTGTTTATTTGCTCAAATTTCGTCAGCTCCAGGTACTATGAAAGAGCCCTCACTCTCGCTGTCTCTCCTCCCTGTTTCTCTCACTGAGAGACGCATGGGTTTACAATTCTTGCGCATGCACACACTGTTTCCAGAATTTATAGAGGAGCTAATTATCCTGTAACATCTGTTATGAGAGAAGACTAATATTTATAATTTTACAGTCACGCGCCTTGGGTATGATTCGAACTTACATCCTTGCAGTGCTCAAAACTGCTGCTTCCCAGGTAACTATTCCTTGTAACATGCATATAGTTTTGCACAGCTTACACAAAACATGTACTTAGTTATGTTGACTGTGTATGTACGTATTGAATTCCTCTATGCCTGTAATCTATGCGTAATATGAATTGTGTAGTTATGCCTAGTTTTCCTGAGACATGTTAAATTTATTATCAGGTTCAGGCAGCATTTCGCGGGACAGATGGAAACAAAGCATCTGTCTCGGAGGGTGTCGAGGCATCTGTTATATATGTTCGCTTTAAGGCTGCTGCAAGTGAGGTAATACCTTTTGACTTTTTTTTTCCATTTTAGTGCAAAAATTCCAGGGCCACAATATTATATAAAGAACGGAAACTTTCTTTTGTAGCATTATTCAGTTTCATTTTATGAGAGTTTTAGTGTTGAGAGTACGGCATCATGATATTTTCCTTCTTATGACATTTAACATCGGAAAAATATTTTGTCCAGCTTAAACCTGTATTGGAGGAAATCGAGAGTAGGTCGGCAAGAAAGGAATATGTTCAAATCCTTGCAGAATGCCACAGACTATACTGTGAACAACGGCTTTCTCTTGTGAGTCTATTTTTTGGATTTACAACATGATTTAGTTTCTATCTGCTGGTAACTATAATCGCCTGTTTATTTTTCATTTCACATTATCAGGTCAAAGGCATAGTTCACCAACGAGTATCTGATTTTTCCAAGAAAGAGGCACTGCCATCTTTGACAAGATCTGGTTGTGCATATCTGATGCAGGTATGTGATTGAAAATAAAGGGACGAGTACCTCTCTTAGTCCAGAGGGATACTAGGATTTATATCAGTTTAGCAGAAAGGACCATCATCATAGGGAATAGAAAGTCAATATAGCTGTCTTCGAGAGAGACAATGCCTGGATTATCAGCTTTAGCAACTGAAAGTTTAGAGATTATTAATGGACTTGGTTTTGAAAAAAAATAAATTAACGTATCACATGACTTCTCCATTATGAATTTCAGGTTTGTCAAATGGAGTATCAACTGTTTACGCATTTCTTTCCAGCATCATCGGAAGAAGTTTCGAGTCTGGCACCTCTAGTGGATCCTTTGTAAGCTTTTATGTGCCGTGCTGTCCATGTTCACCATCTCTGTTTCTGTGCATTTTAATCCTACAAGTGATTTTGGTGCCATTTTATACTGAGATATAAACAGCTGATATAGATTGAACTAGTTTGAGCCAGATGGATTTCCTTTGTTATGTCTTATGCCATGCTTCCAACTGTAGTTATTGTAGTCGGTGGATCCACTACACTGTAGTCAACTTTCCTTGAGTCTGAATACGACTTATTGAATAAGAGATAGAAAATATGAGCAAGCACTGCATAGGTGATCCAGATTGTTTTCCGTTTTTCAAATCTTATGCGATGCTAACAATTTATCATAACTGCTTGATTCCTGAACAGGTCTACGTACTTATATGACATTTTACGTCCAAAGTTGATTCACGAGGCAAATATTGACCTTCTCTGTGAGCTTGTTCATATCCTTAAAGTTGAAGTCTTGGGAGAGCAGTCCGCCAGACAGAGTGAACCCCTGGCTGGATTGCAGCCTACATTACAAAGAATTTTAGCCGATGTTAACGAGAGATTGACTTTTCGTGCCAGAACATATATTCGAGATGAGGTGCCGTTTTACCTTACAAGCAGATGTTTGGATCGTTTTCCTACAACTTCTTTACTGTCTCTCTCCCTTGTTGTTACTTCCACAAGCATGATTCTCATCTGCGTCTATGTAGAAATAGTGAAACTTATATTTTGTCCCCCGTAAGGCGACTAATCTGATAATATGAAGTTGTCTTATAAATCTGATGCTGAACGACTCTTAAGTGGAGAAATTTGCTAGTTTTGGCGGTCTTATCCTGTTAGGTTTACTTTCCTTCAGTTGCTCTGTTTGAACCCCCTTCTTACTTATGCAGATTGCAAATTATATTCCCTCTTATGAAGATCTGGATTACCCTGCAAAGCTGGAGGGATCTCCTAATACAACATCTGATACCAATCTCGGGGTAAAATATCAATTTTCAGATTATTTCCATGATTTGGTAATCTTTAGTTGTATACTTACATTCTGTGGTGCAGGATGATGAAAACGCTGATGTGTTTAAGACTTGGTATCCACCTCTGGAGAAGACGCTCTCTTGTCTATCTAAACTATATCGTTGCTTGGAGCCTACAGTCTTCACTGGGTTAGCACAGGTAAGACTGCCAATCAGTAGCTTTATTGCTTCTCATTCTGTCAAAGAAGACATGCAAAGTTGTCTAACTGACCATCTCTTCTGTTTCACAGGAAGCTGTAGAAGTTTGCTCTCTGTCAATTCAAGTAAGCAAGCTAGAAAACCAGATTTTCATAACCTTGACGTTTGATCCCTTTTCAGCTGTCCTTCTTTTCATTGATATTATCAGTTAATCTAAGATGTGACATTTTCCTGTAATACTTTAGTTATTTTTGTTTGTATAATTACTAAGTCCACATTATTTTGTCAAATGTGCAACAGAAAGCCAGCAAGCTTGTCATTAAGCGATCAACTACAATGGATGGTCAGCTGTTCCTTATCAAGCATCTCCTTATCTTGAGGGAACAGGTTATGGCTGATCTATCTTTACTTTGCTTATTTTGCTATATAGCCAATGGTTATATTTTAACGATACTTATATTTGTTTCCAGATTGCGCCTTTTGACATAGAATTTTCTGTCACCCACAAAGAGCTTGATTTCTCCCATTTATTGGTTAGTTTTTCAACAATCAGGTCCACTTTGTATGATAGATCTAAACATTATTTTATGCCTTTGAGAATGCTTATCTTTGGTGCAGATTTCATATCTTTTTCCTCCTTCAGTTTCTTTCTTTGCTGATGACTTTGTTAACTTTCGCCAGTAATTAATATTATTCATAAAATTGGTTAGGAACACTTGAGGAGGATACTTAGAGGTCAAGCTTCACTTTTTGACTGGTCTAGGTCAACCTCCCTAGCAAGGACACTTTCACCTCGAGTTTTGGAGAGCCAAATAGATGCCAAGAAGGTTTGTAATTTTCTCTTTCACCCACCATCAATTGCAGATTTGCTTCTAGCTTTACGTGGATGGCTCTTCAATGCTAGATCCTTGCATTACTTTATATGAATGGGAATGATGCATATGGCCCTTTAATTTTGCAGGAACTAGAAAAATGTCTTAAGACAACTTGCGAGGAGTTTATCATGTCAGTCACTAAGCTAGTTGTGGATCCTATGCTTTCATTCGTAACCAAGGTGAGTTTCTCTTTTCCTCTGTCTTCTGGGGAACTTTTTTCAAGTTTTCTAAAGATTCTAGAAGTCCTATATAAAGTCAATTCAGTAGTCTTGCACCGTTTCATTTTCAAGAAACTTTAAAATCTTCTTTGTCTATGTTACGCAATGCACTGATCATGAGAGGAGGGCTCTGTTATCTAAAGGGGCTTCTCTCGTAATGGAATAGCGTAATAGCTTTGCTGTGTTTATACGTTGTGTGTATGCAGGTGACAGCCATAAAAGTTTCTCTATCCAGTCGAACTCAGAATCAAAAAGTTGACTCTGTCATGGCTAAGCCGCTAAAGGAACAAGCATTCGCTACTCCAGATAAGGTGGCTGAACTTGTTCAGAAGGTATGTCAGCTCCCCATTAAGCTCTCCTGGACGCAACTTCCTTTACTGAGCCCTGATATTAAAATATATGTTCATCAGTATTCCTAGTTCTAACAAATACAGATGCTAAGGATCCCTTAAACATGCATTTGTTGTTCTGAAGTTAAATTAATTATAGTAAGCACAGGGAAATGATGATTTTGTATCACTTTATTTTTTTCCTTTCACCAGGTATATGCTGCAATACAACAAGAGCTGCTTCCGATTTTAGCAAAAATGAAACTCTACCTACAGAATCCATCAACAAGGACCATACTTTTCAAGCCGATCAAGTAAGTCCATATATAGACCATCTAAACTATCTTTGGCTTGTTTCATATGTGTGTTTGGTTCAAATTCTCTTTCTAGTTTAAATACTAAGAAATTATGTTTAATTTATATAATTAAAGGACAAATATAGTGGAAGCTCATACACAAGTGGAGTCTTTGCTGAAAGCGGAGTACTCAGCAGAAGAACAAGCCAGCATCAATATGATATCCATTCAGGATCTGCAAACCCAACTCGACAATTTGCTTTAAGGTCATGCCTCAATCAATGGTTTTGATTTTATTATATGAAGAGTACTTTTGCTTCTTTTGGCTCTACTTTTAGCATACTTTACAAGAGTTGTCGTCAAAAAAAAAAACATACTTTACAAGAGTTCACTTTAGATATATAAATATTATTTTGTATCCAAGAACTCATACATCTGTTGGTCTCTGCATTCAATATATCTGAAGGTGAAAGATGTAGATCTTTATGCTTCTACATAAGCTAGTTGTCAAGTTTTCTTTGGGGTTGGTGGTTAATGTATGACAGTAGAAATGACGGACTGAACGCACAAGAAAAAAATTATCATCGCCAAAAAAAACCTTGTTTTACAGTCACGATATCACGTTTATTATAAGACGTGTAATTGTCACCTCAGGTGCCAAAGAGAAGTTAAATTTCAAAAAATGAAATGATGTTCTTCCACGCATAATCTAAGCTCAGACCACCTTTCTTGAAGGATTAAAATATTTTCAAACTAGTTTTTAAAGTATATTGGCTTTTAAGCATTTTATTTTTATTTTTGAATCGCTAAATGGTTCAGACTTCAGAGTACAGACACAAAAAAGTTAAAAACTATTGTAGTTTGTATAAATTGTATTTGCTTGAAGCAATTATTTTCAAATCTTCAGATACGTTTTATTCAGCTGTCTAGTTTAACTTCTAGCTGGGACTCTCTCTCTCTTCTCTAGAGAGAGAGAATTCTCTCTTCTTGTCCCTCTTACCAGAATCTAATTTTTCAGAGGGAAGATGAGAGATTTGTTCTGGTTTTGATGTAAGATAATTTCAATCGAAAGATTGAATCTTTTACTTCGCTTTGGCGATTTCTTTTTTCCTGTTGAGGAATAAGCTTCGCTTTATGCGATCTTTTGTTGTGTATCTTCAAAATCGGGTTGGGTTGTTCTTCATGTTTCTTCAAGTTTTATCCTATCCTAACCTGTTTTTGAAATCAAATAAAGTTAATCTCTCCTCTTTCACAACAAATTTCGAATCCCGTATGTTTTTGTGTTGGAATCTTTTTCTCCATAGATCTCACTTACTCCTTTCTAATTAGAGTCAATCTCTACTTTTTTATGTGAAGCCAATGATAGGCTTTTAGTAGAGTTTCTTTGAGGAAGGGATGATGTGGTGTTGGATTTGCTCTCGGTGGAATTATATAGAGATTTAGATAAGTCGGTATCTCTTTGATGGTCCGACAAAAATCTCCCATAGATCCTCCGAGCTCTCCCCAAGTTTATCATCTATTGGAGGCTGAGTTTTCAACCATAAACAACGGTTTAAGTGGAAGATGGAGTTCTATTGGTACCAGATCTTAAGTCTTGAAGAAACGACATGATAGGGGAACGATTCAGGAGCAACACCGGTGGAGGAAGCTTGCAGCGGGCGGGTTCACCGCTTCCAGTGCGAAGGTCATGCGTTTGGACGTGTGTCTTCTCGGAGCTCTTCTTGCGGACACGTGGAGGACACGAAGCTCTCACCGTTTTCTCTATTAGGTTATAATGTCTTAGAGCAACCGCAACGGCGGTTTATACTCAGTCCCTAGGTGTTAATCCTTAACTATTAACAATATAATAACATTATTTATCTTAGATAAGCTAAGGATGAGTCCTAAGCTAAGGATTAAAATTGGTTAGTCCTTGTTGACGTGGCAGGGGAATTGGTTCCGTCTCTTCACGGGTTTCGCGACGCTATCGAAGGTAAGTTACCAAAAAATTATATGAATGTGTATTAAATTAAAAGAGTTATTATATAGTTGGAAGTCACACCTTTAATTCTATTTATACAATTGACGGTTCAATTCTAATATTAGAATCTAATAATTGTAAAATTAAAATCTAATAATTGTAAAATAAAAATATAATACTTGTGCAATGAACAAATCAAAAAAGTCATAAAAAAATTTTCATTTCATTTTCATTTCAGGTGATGAAAACTAATAATTGTTGTATTTCATATTTAATCATGTAATAAATAAATATTTCAATTTAATAAATAAATATTTCAATTTAACATGTTTTAATTTATTTTAAAAATGTTTATAATATTTTCAAATTTATTATTCTTTTATTCTTAAGGATTCCTAATGGATAACACCATTGGACATACTAATTTGATTAGAGTCCTTAACTATTTAAAAAAAAAATAATAATACTATAATATACCTAAGGATTCCAATGGTGAGTACACCATTGGAGATGCTCTTACACTAATTTTCTTTGGGCTTTTGTATCTGATACCAAGTTGTAAGTGTCCATTGGGCTTACTTAATGGAATTAAGTTGACAAAAAAAAAAAAAAAAAAAAAAAAAAAAAAAGTTTAACTTCTAGCTGTCCAGTATCTCTAACTGATATGTATAAAAATAAATATATTTCCACTTTCAACAAATGAAAAAAGAGAATTTATTTGCAATTTTGAATCTCATAAAAATAGAATAATGGAGAAAGAAAGAAAGAAAGAAAAGAACCCTAATCTAAAGTTATTTAAAATTAAGGAATCTTTAATGATTCGAAGTGAATGTCCGAAATCATTACATCCAAACGAAACCTAAACATAGCTTCGTCTTCGTTTGATCTGTAAGCACATTTTCTCCTCTCGCGGTACCAGAACTCTCATTTCTCGTTGGATCCACTCTCTCCCCCACCCCCTTATATACGCCTTTTTAATTTCATCTATCCTCTTCTTCTTTGGATCTCCAGCTGTTCTCCAGACTCTTTGATCTCTCATTTAGAGCATATGATTCCTTAGGATCCTCGCGCTTATCGGAGCAAACGTGAGTCCCGCAGAAAATCTTATTAATAATAATGTGACTGACATATCTGTTTTTATCTTTCTGCCTGATTCTTGATTTGTTTTTTTTTCGTAGAGAGTTTGTGTATGTATTATTAGAAAACACCTGAACAGATTAAAAAAAAAAGTTTTAATCTTTGGTTTTACAGGGTAGGTGCTAAGTGCTTTCTCCTGTTACCCTTTGGTCAACAATGACGGACCAAAGCTCTGTTGATGGGATCCTAGAGTTTCTCAAGAAGAATCGCTTCTCTAAAGCAGAGGAAGCTCTGCGTAATGAGCTCAACAACAACAACAACCCTTCTGACTTGAATAGGTTTCTTGAGAATCTTAGCCTTGAGGACAAAGATTCAAGCAAAGGTTCAAAACCAAAGGCTAGTTCTCAAGATAGTCAAGTCTCCAACGAGCTGATTGTGAAAGAGATTGACTGTGGGATTGGCAATAATGGGTCTGTAATCAAATGTGGAATTGGTGAGAAACCTAGCAAGAAGGTTATATCAAGGGAGATGAGCTTCACATTCTCTGAAAACTCAGGTGATGCTGCTGATGCGCGTTCCTGTAAACTTACTACTTCAGGTAAGGGTATCTTAGACCCTTATCGAAGCATTGATGATGTTAGTGGTAGCAGTGTGGTGGATCCATATTCATTGGAACAGTCGAGGCATATTGATAAGAAGATAGTGGAAACTGGTGAAGATATTGTTTTCTTTGGCAACAAGACTACTTCATGGTCTGGAAACGCTACTAGTAAAGGGAACTCTGGATCCACAGTAAATGAGATTGATAGGCCGATTGAAAAAAGCTATAGCACTCGCTTAAGAACTGAAGATGTGGCAGATACAACCTCAGAGAACTTGAAAGAGAGTTCTGTGAAGACTTCGAGAGGCGATGATGCCTCAACTAGTTACAGTAAGGTCACCAGCTCGGACAAAAGAGACGGAAAGAAAAAGGCAGCAGCAGACATTAATGATGTGAGGGCGGCGATCAAGGAGCAGGAGAGTGAGGTGGCAAGAGCTTTGTTCTTTGGTAAAACTCAATCTACCTTTGATGACAAGAATGTAAGCAGCTTGGGCTTTCCGCTTGTCTATGATGCAAGGAAGGAAGAGTTTCCTAGGCTGCCTCCTGTTAAGCTTAAGTCTGAAGACAACCCTCTGAGTCTTTACTGTGAAGAGAAGTTTGAGCGTGATGGTTCAGGCTCAAGGCCGATCAGTGATGGAGAGTCTCTTCTCATTGGCTCGTACCTTGATGTTCCCATTGGACAAGAAATCAGCTCATCAGGTTAGATAGATTACATGGTAATTTCGGTTGGTTCGGTTAGTTTGGTTAGAAGTTCGGTTCGATTTGGTAGGTTTTCTAAAAAAATATGTATTCGATTCAGCAATCGGTTACTTCGGTATTCTCTTTTAAAAAAAATTATACCCAAACCATACCATAACCCCAAAAACTAACCAAATTTTGAACTGAACTAACCCTCCGGAATTTTACAAAACTAAACCAAAATAAAAAACTCCGGAAGGATTTTCATAAACCAACTAACCGAACTTTATTTAGGGTTAATTCGGTAAGATTTATGTTGAACCGAACTAACCGAACCAGCAGGTCTAAACTAGACTATCCTCTTTCTTTTGAGTTCTATAAAACCATGTTGCTTCACTTTCTACTTTTTCTTTTAGTTTTGACCGCAACCTTATCAATTTTAGTTGGAAGTGTGAAAGTAAGTCTTTTAATTTCCCAATGATGTTCATATAGGTGGAAAAAAATCTGCTGGAGGAAACTGGCTTTCAGTAAGTCAGGGAATAGCAGAGGATGTAGATGCATCAGATCTTGTTTCTGGCTTTGCCACCATAGGTGATGGCATGAGTGAATCCGTTGATTACCGTAATGAATACTGGGACTCTGACGAGTATGAGGATGATGACGACATTGGTTACGTCAGACAACCTATTGAGGATGAAACATGGTTCCTTTCCCATGAAATTGATTATCCAAGTGATCATGAGAAAGCAACCACCCGCGGAAGTCCTGATCATGCAACCAAAGACGAGGATGATGATCAGTCTTACGCAGAGGAAGCTTCTTCTTATATATCTGGCGAACAGTATCCTCTAGCCAAAGTTGTTGAGCCTGAAAGTGACCGGAGACTTACTGTTTCAGAGATCTATCCAGCTAGCAAGAAGGATGAGATGATATCGCAGTATATTGGGGAGCTGGTGGATGAGGAAGTGCTCGATTCGATAAGTGATGAGCCTGTTTGGCAAGGGTTTGAAGCTAAGAAAGGCGTGAATGTTGTTCATGATGATCAGCATGATTCAGTCAGGTCCATTGGTGTGGGTATTAATAGCGACGCAGCTGATTTCGGCAGCGAAGTGCGTGAGAGTTTGGCTGGAGGGAGCAGCGAGGGAGATTTTGAGTACCCTCGTGATCATCATGATGCTGTATCATCATCATCATCCAGGTTTAAACGTATTGATGGAACAAACAAGAATAAACAGAAAGCAAGTGAAGAAGAAGACTCAGGGGGAAGTTTCCATGTGAAGAAGACTCAAACCGATGGAGGTTTTGAGTTTGGCAATCAGAAAACGGTGATTAGAGATACTTCAACAGCTACTGATGATATGGTTGCTACTTGGAGACGGAAAAGCAGTGATACGTCAAGTTCTTCGGTGAAAGAAGATAATGCAAAATCTAGAAACTCGTCATCTCCCTCGTCTCTGTCAAATTATGCTTGCGGAGAAAGGAAGCATGCGGATAAAGAAGATGATGGTAGTGAGAGTGAAGATGATAATGCGACAGCACTTGATGACGAAGAGGCGGTGGCTGTCCAAGAGCAAATTAGACAAATTAAGGCACAAGAGGAGGAGTTTGAAACCTTTAACCTCAAGATTGTGCATAGGAAAAACAGGTAACCTTTCTCCCCTAGCTTTTATGGTTTGAACTATCACAGTAATTTCGGTTTGTTTCCTGTCTAAGAGAGTAGGCCTGCGGGTTCGGTTTCTTCGGTTAGTTCGGGTCGGTTGAAATCTCGCCGAAGTGAACCGTAAAGAAATTTTATTCGGTTTTCGGTTAGTTTGGTTTCAAAATTTTTTTTGGTTTAAATTGAATAAAATTTGAATTTTTTTGTTAAGTTCGGTTAATTCGGTTCGGAATATAGCTGGATGCTGCTTTCTTATTATTATAATTTTTATGTTTGATCAGAACTGGTTTTGAAGAGGAAAAGAACTTCCACGTGGTTCTAAACTCGGTGATTGCTGGGCGTTACCATGTCACCGAGTACCTTGGATCAGCAGCCTTCAGTAAAGCCATACAAGCGCATGACTTACAGACAGGAATGGACGTCTGTATAAAAATCATAAAGAACAACAAAGACTTCTTTGACCAGAGTCTTGACGAGATAAAGCTTTTGAAGTATGTTAACAAGCATGATCCTGCTGACAAATATCATCTTCTCCGGTTGTACGATTACTTTTATTACCGGGTAAGTGATCACACCTCTACTGAACAGTTGCACTCTGCTAGACAATATCAAAATGGACCAATCGTGTAACTTTTAGGGAGGTGAGGTCCAATAGTTTTTTTGCTTTATGGTTAATGTTTTGGGCTCTGCAAGCTGCACATTCATCTATGTATTAGCGTCTATGTCCTTTACAATTTTAGCCAATGCTCTAAAAATCGGTCTAGGCATCTGGCAAAGCATCTGGCAAATCTGACTTAAACGAAACGATTTTGATTTTTGGTCTAGTCGCTCAAAAAACCGGTCTAGTCATTTCTTGAACATTGATTTAGCTTTAGTACCTTTTATATAATGGCGTGTCTTTTTGAATGGTTTGAAATAATGGTTTCCTTGGATGTGTTTTTTCTTTTGCAGGAGCATTTGCTAATTGTATGTGAACTTCTTAAGGCTAACCTATACGAGTTCCACAAATTTAACAGAGAATCAGGTGGTGAAGTCTATTTCACAATGCCAAGATTACAGGTTAGTCACCACCGCTTCATCATATACCATTTTTAGCATAGTTTTACATATCTAGCCGATTCCTGATCTCTCTTGGACCGTTTATTGTTACAGTCAATCACGATCCAATGCCTTGAAGCACTTCAGTTTCTACATGGACTAGGACTTATACACTGCGATTTGAAGCCTGAGAACATATTGGTGAAAAGCTACAGCAGATGTGAAATAAAAGTCATTGACCTTGGAAGCAGCTGTTTCGAGACGGATCACCTATGCTCCTATGTCCAGTCGAGGTCGTATAGAGCACCAGAAGTCATTTTGGGACTTCCTTATGATAAGAAGATAGACGTGTGGTCTCTTGGGTGCATTTTGGCTGAACTATGTACGGGGAACGTAAGTGCATAGTAACAGTGCTAATGCTAATCGGAGCATAGTAACAGTGCTAATGTATCGGTTATGTCATTTTTTTACAGGTTCTTTTCCAGAATGATTCTCCAGCAAGTTTGCTTGCAAGGGTTATGGGAATCATAGGATCTATCGATCATGAAATGCTTAGGAAAGGACGTGATTCCCACAAATACTTTACAAAAAACAGAATGCTATACGAGCGGAACCAGGTGAGTGGGTCCAGTGACCTTAAATGAACTCATGCAGCTCTGAATGCTAATAAGAACATTTTCTCTAACTTTTGGCAGGAAAGCAGCAGATTAGAGTACTTGATACCTAAAAGAACATCACTGAGACATAGGCTACCAATGGGAGACCAAGGATTCACAGACTTTGTGGCTCATCTTCTTGAGATAAACCCAAAGAAGCGACCTTCTGCGTCAGAGGCTCTCAAGCACCCTTGGCTTTCATATCCATACGAGCCAATCTCTACTTAAAACAATAAGTGACTTACTACTTTGGCTATCAATAAGAAAAAAAGAGAGTAGCCAAAACCGCAGATTAGTGGAAAGCTCATCATCAGTGTAAGAAGTTATATGCGAGTGCAAAGGTGAGATGAAAAGAATTTTTTTGGGTGATAAAATTTGATTAGATCATGTAACATTGGCTTGTGATTATTATTTACTCTTAGAAACAGATTGTAGTAAAACTGTTTTTTTTTTGTATCAACTGCTGATCATTAGTCCTTTTGATTATGATATTTATTAATGTTTACTTTGATGTTATTTTCATTGTTTATGTTGTTTTTAAGTTTGTTTGGTCGGCTTTATTAAATTGTAAGTGATAAGATAATAAATAACAGTAGAGTGGATAGTGAAACAAACCCAATTTAAAACTCATTAATTGAAATCTGAAAAAGCTTCAAAATATAAATGGGTTTTTGTCATCAGGAAAAAGAAAAGTTTTATTAGCAGAAAATGATTAAAAGACTGACTACACTAGAATTTTAGGATCACTTTTAAGCGTTTACTCAGGTACGCTTATATCTTGGTACTGTTGTTTACAAGTCGCCAGCAATAGTGATCAAAACAGTAAGCAATAAGCTATTGTTGTTCGTTTCATTTCTTATCAGCAATAGCAACCAAAATTTTGATAGTTATTTTTCCCATAAAAACACTAATTTATTGATAAAAATGCTAATTTATCAGTGATAAAAAATTGAGTCGTTGGTCGCTGAAATTGATCGTCTAATCATTACAATAATTAAACGAACAACATTTGACTGCTATGGCTAACGACTCTCAAACGAACATGTGGCCAGCGACTGTCAAACGAACAGGGTTTATTGCCAAAGTCTTAATATTTTGTATGTGATAGTATTGTTCAATAAGATTTTACAATGATTTGTATGTTTTCCAGATTGGGATGGAATCACGGATCACCAGGACACGCAGGCTACCTTGTCAACGAAGCAACAGTGGTTTCTCGAGATTTTCAGTCTGTGTCTCTAGGAGGTATGTCGGTAATAATGTTTAATAATATATTACTCCTATGTGGTTGATATGAAATTAGACAGGCTACTGGAACAGAAGAAAAAAGAGTGGCGTTTGTAAACGCTATTTTTGGAGCCGTGGATAAGAAGTGAGGGGTCTCTTTGCTACACGTGTTTGGTCCATCGCTCCCTTGAAAGCAACGGTTCTGTTTCTTTCACGACGATAACCAGCCGCCGCGTTTCACCACGTGGCTTTTTTGGTCGAAATTTTAGACTATTATTATGCAAACATTTTCTGAATTGTTTTGCATAAAAAGTTTTCTTATGCAAACAAAATCGTCCGTAAGTGTCTGTATAGTTGCGACTAGTATCACGTTACAAGGTGAACTATTACTAGATTATCATTCACTTCTTACTGTGGATGCTTGTTTAGTTTTTTTTTTTTACTATGCGAACATAGTTAAAAGGGTAATTGTCAATAATAGCACATTTTAAAGTTTATGTCTCAAAAATAGTACTAGAAGTAGAAAGTCACAAAAATGACATTCACTAAAGGGTAAAATATTCCTAATACCCTTGGTTTAAAATTAAATAAACAAACAAAAATAAATAAAATAAAAATAAAAAAATGAAAAAAAGATTTTTTTTTTATAGTTTCAGATTATATGTTTTCAGATTCGAAATTTTTATAATTTTTTTTTTTCAAAATTTTTTTTTTAATTTTTTTTTTCAAATTTTTTTTTTATAATTTAAAAATACTTTTTGAAATTGTTTTTAAAATTTTTATTTTTTATTTTAGTATTTTTTTTTTATAAAATTTTAAACACTAATTCCAAAAACCCATCTCTTAACTCTAAATCCTAAGGTTTGGATTAATTAACCCAAGGGGTATAAGTGTATATTTACCTCTTTAATGAAACCTATTTTTGTAACTTTGAGCCTTGAATGCTACTTTGAGAACATAAACTTGGTTTAGTGTTATTCTAGTCTTTTTCTCTAGTTAAAACTTAAAATGCTTTCTACTATTAATGTTTCAGTGAAATCTGTTAGTGTGGAGTGAAGATGTCTAAATACGAATTGACTGATTGTAAGTTTGTAACATTTTTTTGTGGTTGTAATTTTTAAGACGTGGTTAATTCATTCGTGGCCCTAGTTGAGAACGATAGTTGTCGTTTTGGTGAATAAAATTATATCACGAAACCTTCCATTATATCGCAAACGTCCAAAACACGACGTGACCATTGGAGGCATGGTTAGAAAAAGCTAACATAATAGTTGGGGCAATATCGAATTTATTCTTACTTGTGGAGCTTTTTATTCTAATTTTTAATCATATATTGCTAAAATGAATCAACCACGAAGAAAGTAATTTGCCAAAAAAAGAAGTGATTTACATCCGATACAAATGGAAGATTACACATAAAGATAAATAATATATGGACCTTTCATGTGTCGATTCTGGAAGCATCTCCTCGTGTCTTCTCATGTGTCCCGAAGCTACGAAGGCTTTTTGTCCAAGTTAAAAAAAAAATTCACAAAACGGTAATAAAAGATTTGAATTTATTTCTTTATAAGGAAGGTTATCCTCTCGAATAATTTCACAATCATCTTTTCTTTCTTCTTTTTCTTCCTCATCAGCCATTATTATTATAATCCAAGCTCTGTTTCTTTTAAAGCTCTGTTCATAATAAAAAGAGGAGGCCCTAAATTTGGATTCTAATTTTGGACGACAAAACAATTGTTTTTGTCCAAAAACAAATTTGTGAACCCTTAGTGTAATAACAATCATCATCGTCAGTTTCTTAAAAAAAAACAATCATCATCGTCATCGTTATCGTTAATGGCGGTGGAAACAATGTCCATGGGAACAGATCATTCATCAGCTTTGATTCTAACGTCGGGAGCAAGCGGTCGCGTTAGGGCTCTCTTCTCCATGAGAGAGCTCAAGCGCCTCTTTACCATCATCCACTCGCTCATTCTCTTCCTCCTCCTCCCGTTTCGCTTCGTCCTTTGGCAGGGGAAGATGGGAGCGGTGGTGATCAGAGACGAGAAACAGGAGAGGAAGGTGCGAGCCGCGCCGCAGATCTTGGTCAAGAAAAGGAACATGATCAGCGTCTCGCCTCCTTCGGTTCCAGCTGCGGTGGTTGATGAGGAGGTTGCCGTTAGAAGGGAGCTTGCGATAAGGCGAGTTTTGGAAGATGAAGGCGGAGATGGAAGCTACGACAGAGATTATTCGCTTTTCACGACGAAGAGAGGCGACACGTTGTTTACTCAGTCATGGTCACCTCTTTCCCTTAATCACAGGTAATTATTTTTCGTTTAACTTAAGTTTTGTTCTTACAAAAAAAAGTTTATTACAAAATATTTCATTATGTTCTTGTCTGGTTTCTTAACTTTCTTGATTTGTCTCTTTCTTGCAGGGGACTTGTTGTTCTGCTACATGGCTTAAATGAGCATAGGTCTGAATATATATACGTTTCTAGTTATGCATCATTTGCTTTGTATATATAGTTTTTTTCTTTTGGAAGAAAGAAAGCTTAATATTAATTCTTTTTCAAAATTTTGACAGTGGAAGGTATAATGATTTTGCAAAGCAGCTAAATGCTAATGGGTTCAAGGTCTATGGAATCGATTGGATCGGTAATCTTTCTTCTCTTTCACCACTTGTAATTAGCTTTCTGATATTCATCCTTAGCCAAAGGGGATTCTGTAGTCTGCTGGGTCAAAATGAGTCAGTTACTCGAACATCACATGAAAAGTTATCAAAGTATAAAAACCTATACATGGTTTTCAATATCTTGATGATTTGAGGTTAAAAAATAAATTCACATAGTTAGTAGTCTTGATCTTGAACGTTTGGTAACATATATGTAACATGTTCTCAGCATAAATAGAAGCAGACATTAGTAGTCTTCAACAATGTCTCTCTGTGTTTGGATGTGGCAGGGGAATATAGTGATTTTGTGTTTGAGGTGCTGCTTAATTCGTGTGGAAAGGTGACACATAAACCTCATCCTTAGTTTTACACTGCCAACAACTTAGGGACTATGATTTTTTTTTTTTTTGTTTACTATGATTTGTTATATATGCATGAAGTTTAGAAGTTATAGCCTTTTCAGGCATCTCCCTCAGTGATAATAACTTCCATATCTAATTCATCTGACCGTGAAAAGTAAATGTTTCTGCCAGGTCATGGTGGAAGTGATGGACTTCATGCTTATGTTCCTTCCCTTGATTTCGCTGTTGACGATTTGGTATCTGACTCTCCCCCCTCTATAGTTTTTAGATTCCAAAACAAACTAACACCATCATTACCTTTTGTAGAAATCATTTCTTGACAAGGTTCTCACAGAGAATCCAGGACTCCCCTGTTTCTGCATTGGACACTCAACAGGAGGAGCCATCATCCTCAAGGTTAACATCTTTAGACTCCTATTAAACAGCCATCATCCAAGTAGTACAAAATCTCAAACGATGTATAAAACAATCAAGTGCAGGCTATGCTGGATCCAAAGATCGAGTCTCAAGTTTCAGGCATTGCATTGACTTCACCAGCTGTTGGAGTCCAACCATCTCATCCAATCTTCACAGTAAGTCATATATAGTTCACTCATTTTTCAACTAATCCTTACCAGTCTGTTCAGGCTTATTTGTTTTTTATTCAAACAGGTTCTTGCTCCAATCGTTGCGTTCTTGTTGCCAAGGTACCAACTCAGTGCAGCAAACAAGGAAGGAGTGCAGGTTTCTCGTGATCCACAAGCTCTTATCACCAAATACTCTGACCCTTTAGTCTTCACCGGATCCATCCGGGTTAGAACCGGCTACGAGATCCTTAGAATCGCTTCTCACTTGCAGCAAAACTTAAACAAAGTGAAAGTTCCTTTTCTTGTCATGCACGGTACAGCAGATACAGTGACTGATCCCAATGCCTCTAAGAGGCTCTACGAGGAAGCTTCTTCTTCAGACAAATCGATAAAACTCTTTAAAGGATTGTTGCACGATCTACTCTTCGAGCCTGAGAGAGAAGTTATAGCTGGAGTCATTTTAGATTGGTTAAACCAAAGGGTTTAAGCTTCTTGGTTCAGACAAAAAGAATAATATATATCGTGGAAATTTCTGAGTAACTTGACTGAGAAACATTTTAAGGAGTTCTTGGTCGATTTAACAACTTGTTGGTTGATTTTTCTCAACTCGTAAGGTAGCGAAAAGACAAGACTCAAGAAACTGGACTCTCTTGCTAGTTATTGTATCTCTCAGAACAATTTGACGCTGGTATATTGTCATAAATCATTAATAATTTTGTAACTTCGAGGATGATACTATTTCTATCTAACTACTACTGTCATACTAGTTCTTATATGAAATCTATATGAGATTTTCTGATTTTGATTGTTTCCGCTTGTAAATATTTTTGTTGTGTGAACTAAGCATTTTTTTTTTGAATTAATGATGAGAGAGAGCGTGTCTTTGATATAGGCAGTGTTCTAGAAGGCTCCTTGCTTCTATTCAAGGCTTCAAGCAAGTAGACAAGACCAAGATTTTTCACGTACAAGATATATAAGGGACTTTTCATGATTTAAATTTCGGATAATTAAATGCAATTTAGAACTGATCAGCAAACAGAAACATCAAATCTCTCACATATGATTGGTTTAACAAGATGAACACATAATGACATTTTTTTACACAAGCAAACTAAGAAGCAAACAAAGGAAAGGGTACAAAATAAAAGAAGCAATTTAATCAGCAGAGGAGAGCATATCTTTGACGTAGCCACCAAGCCATGGATCCATGGTCTCTGACCTAGTCTCCCAGGTTGGATCAAACGCTTCCCATGGAGTACTCTTGAGATCTTCCACACTAACACCCAACTCCTCAAGGGTCACATATCGGTTATTACTACCAGAACTCTCACCGAGAATCTTGTCTTCGCTCAAAGCAATGAACTCATCAAGAGACACATGTTGATTTCCCTTGTTGCTACAACCAGAACTCTCATAGAGAATCTCGTCCTCGCACGAATCAATAAAGTTATTATCATGATGACTTGAGGATAAAGATCTCTCGTTACCCTTCTTTGTATCCTTAATGATGAGAGCATTAATAGAACAAAAAGTAAAGCAGTCATCCACATGGGACATGTTGTGTCTGGTCTGGTAGCTGCCTAGCAGTGGATCTTGATTTGTTTTGTTATTACCACCATTGTGACTCTCATCGTCGGAAAAATCAAAGAATTTACCACGTTGAACTAATGCTAATGCTCTCTCATACCTCTTCGCCTTGCTCTTTGGTAAGCTTGATGAACCCACAAGTGAAGCAGCATCCTTAGACTTTGGTAACCCCTTGACCACGCTATTTAAACCGTTTAAGGCACCAGGCTCGTCCCACCAAGACCCAAGCCTTTGCTTCTTATTCTTATTCAGCTCTAGGGTTTCCTTCACCTCATCGTCGCTGATCATGATGGCTTCATCAGTACAAGATGATGATCTCAAGGCTTTGTGGTCCATCATCTGATGACTCGAACATTTCTTGGTGAGTGAGTACTCTTGTTTCCTCAACTCCATGTTTCGTTTCGCAGCAATTATATGATTGAACATGATTTTAGAGAGGTCTTTAATATGGTTTTTTGTGGTTTAAAGCGTAATGAGTTCTTCAGTTTGTATAAAGAGGAGGAGCTTGGTTGTGATCCTAGTATTGGCAAAAAAATAGTTTTTTTCACATAAGGTAACTTCATAGTTATTTTTTGTTGGTCAAACTTTTTTATTGTTCAAACTTTTTTACTGGTCAAACTTTTTCATAAACTTTAATAGAGGTTTTTATTTTTGAGAGATGGCATAACTTTAATAGAGTTACTATAATATACAGTTACTTAAAAAGCAATTATTGAGTCTAAATTATTAAACTGACATAATTATGTTTATTTGGAATCATGGAGCAAAAAAAAATACTTTAATTTACTCTAATTAAGAACTCTAGTTAGTTATTTTCTAAATCATAATTAACATTAAATCCTAAAATTATTAATGTAGACAAAAATCAGTAATAGTTTTTTTTGTATCATGGAGACATGGACTATGTGGTTTATGATTAATTTTAAACTTCAAATAAAGGAAAATGGTTGACCAAAGAAGGTTTACCTTATTTTTGTTTTGTAAGATATATCTAAAATATTGTTACATCGGACTGCTTTCTTTAGGCGAACTCGGCAGGAGTTACCAATGAATCCTTTGTATATTCATGAAAATACATTGAAAGTTAGACCATGCGCAGCGGCGAACCGCTCATTGGGGTTCACAAAATTAATTTTTTTTTTCGTTTGATTTTAAAAATAAATAAATAAAATGACCAATAGCGGACCGCCATGTGGTGTGGAACCCGCTGAACAGTCACGATCCAGATTCACGCGGGAGAGGCAGGACAAGCCGAAGTCTTTAGTTATGCTTATTTTAATTTTTTTTTTTTGTAAAACGTGCGATTCTTTCCTCTTGAACCCCTGATGCGCATGCCCTTAGAATTCGTTATTACAGTATGAAGATAACATCAAAACAGCTACCTGGATATCAGGTATATTTTGGGTTGGGGTTTGGATATCAGGCATAATGTAATATTTTCAGTAGTTGCTTGATTCTGTAATATTTTAGCTTAGCTCCCACGTGCGAAGGATTTGAGGTTTAGTCTCAGCTCTTTGAATATCTGACCTTGGTTTAGCTTCTTCCACGAATATAACCCTTCCATCAAAAAAAACTGGACACAAACAAAAAATAAGAGATGGGAGTTTTGATTTGCAGTTAACCCTTTCTTTGTTCTCAATCGATTTAAAAATGAATAAAAGTGTACGTATGATGTTGACCTGAGTTACCTTTCTGTGCATCCCTTCAGTTGCTTTCACTAGCTCCTCCTCTGTTTCATACCAAAGGAAAGCCTATTTGCTACCTTGTCCATCACCAAGTTAAATATACGGGGACAATCAAGAATATGAATAACAATTTATATTATTTTGATCATCCAATTTATTTATATACACAGTTGCAGATTACAGGAAGCCCAAACATTATTCAAACAATTAAAATGAATTTTTTTCTATCTAAATACCTATCTAACCAATGAATAAATCAAATCAAAAGACTTAAACATGATCTGCTCTTCAAAAACTCCCCCATGAAAGCTTTAGAACAATCAAAAGTCTTTTCTTTATACATCATCCATCCATCCATCCATCCATCCAAGATCATCATCATAGACATTTCCGGTCAATGAAAGCATCCAAAGCTTCCCTCATCCACCAATTCTGACATAAGTCAATCGCTTCAGACAAACAAACCCACTTCCTTTGTCTGAATCCCGACTCAGGCCACTGCTCAAACTGCTCGCTAACGAGCATAGGAAACATGAACCCGTCATGAACCATACTATGTCTTTTGCTTTGGTATTGCCACTTCCCAAGCGTCTCTTCGAGATGACCCGTTACACCAGCTTCCTCCATCGTCTCTCTTAACGCTGCTTCTTCTATTGATTCATCGATCTCCCAACCACCTTTTGGTAACAACATCCCTTTCCCTTTCTTCTGTGCACTTATTAACAAAACTTCAATCTCTCCATCGTTCTTGTATCTATACGGTATGCATCTGCGTAACCAAAACCAAGATTCAGATTCTAAAAAAACCATAAACCCTAGAATTTAAAAAAAATTAAAATTAGAGTTTTGTTTAATTTTACGTACCCGACGACCTGACGATACCCAGTTGTATCGTAGCGTTGTAAATCTCGTCCGGTTCGAGAGACCAAGGAGACGACCTTTTGAATCGGAGTTGGAGAATAGTTTGAGATGAATAGAGAAACATAGAGATCTGTCATCTTTGTGTTTGGTCTTCTTCTCTTGAGAATGAAGAAGATTGATTTGATGATGAAGACCAGAGAGAGAGATTGGAACGAGGAGGAAGAAGATGAAACGTTGTTATTTATAAGTAAAGTCTCACGCGCTTTATTACAACTTTTTGGTCAACTAGCTTCCTGTCTTTGACTATTTGTGATTAGTTCGGTTAAGGAACCGGTTATTGAATTGACTTTTTCGTTTAAATCAAATAGTACCTTTTAGAAGTTAAACAACTTTTCTCTTCTCTTATGTTCTGTCTTTTTTTTTTTTTTTGAGATTAGTTCACGTGACAACTCTTCCAACAATATTCAGATTAGAACGAGGTTCTTAACAACATTCTCACTTTCATCATCTTCTAGATCATTTTTGTTACATAGAACAAAAATCAAACTTTGATGTCAATGAGTCCAACTCCCCACGTACGCGGAAAAGGAGAAGGTGAGTGGAGAAGCAAGCAAGTGGGTTACACACAACATGTACGTACACGTGATGCGGACACGGTATTGACGGAGATAATTTGGGACAGAAAATCTAAAAAAATCTAATCTGATGCAAGATAATTTATATGAAATAATTACGATTAGATAAAAAGAATTTACCAACCAGTGAGATTGTGAGATATTTACATTTATACCATTTATTCTTTTTAAAAAAAGCTTACATTTACTTTTTAATTCGCATAAACATACACTACTTTTGATTGATTGGTTTGAATTGAACTAGTGTTCAAAAAGAAAAAAAAATTGAACCATATCACTATTGTGGATCAAATCTCTTTTTAGTTTTTACTTTACTATGTTGGATAAATTTAGCATCAAATAAGTCATATTTCTTCACTGGTTTTTCAATACTCTCATTGCACTTATTCAACAGTAGGAAAATTTATTTTAACATAACATCCCATACCCAGTTGCATATAGTTTTAGAAGCTGATGGCAATTCTTGTTTTTTTGTTGTATCACGCACCACATTTTTAAACATGTATATAGTTTATGAGGCGACAATGTCATTAATACAACTCAAACCAAAAAGAGACTACATACTACATACTAACATGCTCGGTCACAACTGATGGAAAATTGAGACATAACAGAACATAAATCTCATTTTTGGTTTGAAGAAGAATCGATCAAAGTCCTGTGAAAGCAGAAACGAAGCTTACTCCCAACAAACTGATAGCTAGGGCTGCATTTTTGGAGGTGCTGACGGAAGAGCTCTCTGATTCAATTAGAAATGTCACATCAATTACTTTATTATACAGTTTCCAGTTTAATAAGAAAGTCTTTCCCAGCTAAAATATTATTTTTGTTTGGTTACATACTACGTGGAGATAAGTTCTAAGTTATTTTTTTCTTTATAAAAACATTACGTTCCAAATTAAACGACGAGATTGTTGACCAAAGTAATGAAACATTTGGATTAAAAAACCGTGATTATGTGATATAAATAATGAAAAAATGAAAATCCAAAATTTAAGAATGATATCAGAGAAAGTAAGAATTACTGGTCGTAGATCCCGCGGTCGACGCATCAGAGGGAGAATCTTCAGTGAGAACACAAACATATTAGAAACGGCGGGTCATTGACTTAGACAGCACGTTTAAATTATGAGGCAAATTATTTTCTAAAAACTCAATAGTATGCAATAATCACACATAAATAAAGAGCTAGACGAAGAAATAGAACTCACCAGCGTCACAACTTGAAGCATCATAACTAACGCCACATGAACTAATGAGATTTAGAGCAGCCTCTTGGGTGAGATGAATGAGTGCCAACATGTCTGGATGTTTGAAGGCTTCGCATAGACATGTCGCGTCATTCTCCACGATCTTTCTCAGCGGATGGCAACACCACAGCGGCGGAGGAGCCTCGGAGTTAACGTACGGACGACACGGAGTTAGTTTTGCTACGCATTGCACCATCGCTTTATCTTGGTCCCATATTGCTGTGGCTTGAACTGCGTAGAGAATGGCGAGGACGGTGGATACGCCGAGAAAAATGGAAATACTCATTTTCTTATGTGTTATGCAGCTTTTCAGTTCTTAAGTGGTTTTAGATAATGAGTATGTAACGTATTGTTCTTAATTATATATATATATATATATATATATATATAGATCAATTCGATTTCTGATGATTTTTAAAGGGTCAACTATATGGATTTTGTTTCTGAATTTAGTAAAATAGTTAGCCGATTAAACACTATCAAAACTAGTAATAAATCTTAATATTCTGAATCTAGATGCGTTCAATGTTTGAATGAAGATTATCACCTGGTCTAGTCCATGTATCCAATGATATCATTTCCTTATACTCTGTTTTCTAGTCTTCGTTGGATGAGAATAATAAAACTTAAACTGATATCTTGACCACACAGTTGTATTTGTGTCACTAATCTTGTATTCTGAGAGCATGTACCAACGTTATACTCCAGTATCCCTTATATATTAAAAGAGGAGCATTGGAGTTAATGCTTTCACACCATGTATGACACGTGTCCATTGTACAGAAACTCTCACAAATTAGTTGCCTTAATTGGTTTTGCTATTACAGAATTTTTGGAAATGTTTCATTGATCTAGAAAATTAAAAAAACCACTCGTGGAATGAGTTATCACGTAAAGCTTAAGCTACGACATCACCGTACCATCGTAAAGATTATTTCCCATCATGAAGACTTTCCAGAACAAATACGGGTGTACTCTGTCAGTGCATATCGCGAAGCACTAGATAGTAACACATGTAAGTTAGAAACACAGAATCGAGAAGATGAAGACGTAATTAACTTTTCTCTTATACGGGAGATATAAACATTCATATCGGCAAAGAACTCAGCATGAACACTTTCAAGAAGAGAACACTCTGAATCTTAGAAACGATACATCACCGAGCTCGCTAAGCATTTTTCATCCACACTGCATAATGGTTCTTGAACGTGTATATATTGTATGAACTATATAACCCACTCTTTTCTCTTAGAAGAGAGACATGACTATTCATCTCTACGAGAACACTTTGAAGCAGAGTACACTCTGTATCTTAGAACCGAGACATGACCAAGCTCGCTAAGGTGCGCAGCTCCACACTGGAGATTTTTTCGTTTTATTAGTATTCTATTCACATTTATATTTTTGTTTTGGCTTTCAATATTTTACTTAAGAACTATTATGATAAATTCTTTAATTATGCATCTTAATAATAAATGAGCTTTTAAGTTATAAAAGACTTATTTTATTGTTTAAATATGTTTTTACCGTTCTTGAAACTTTCTTCCGGTGTTATAAAGTCCTACTTTATCAATCATATATTGCAAATACAGACTTTATTTTGGATGTCAAACATTAAATCACCGAGTCAATTCACCCCGCGCAAGGCGCGGGTTATCACCTAGTGTATTCCTATATAAGAAACACCAGTCAGAATGTCTATAATTTATTTATTATGTGTTCGTCATTTTTCTGCTTCAAATTCGAGATAAAGTCAGAATTCTCTCTATGATGTTTATTGTAAACAGTGTTCAACTATATGTCGTTGGAAAAGAAAATGTACATATCTGATCTGAAACCGAACTATCTTTTGTTTGCTTGTGGCTTTACAAATTAAATACTTATCCTCCTTTGTACACAAATATTTGTGCTTTACAAAATATTTGTAATCAACGTAAAATGAATTGAGTAATTCAAACAAACTAACAGTAATAGATAGTATATTTTTAATTTTCGGTTTATATTTGCGAGTATACTACACAGCTTTTTAAAGGAGTTGAACCTTTTTCGCTTTTCTTCGTCAGTTTTTTTTTTTGGTTTAGTATATTTTTGCTACCATCCATTCATACAATTACATTTTGGTATGTTTATTTGTACAAATATATTTTAAATGTATAATTGGCAGTTAGAATGTAAGTCTTTTGCCAAGAATTGCCAAAATACAAAACATAACCAAGATTCAACCATGTAAAATGTAAATAAATGAAACAGACAAAATATTTAGGCACAAACATATAAAATGATGACAAGTTACAACAAAACAGACATAAAATATAGTGATGACATAATCAGTATAAGATTCTTGCCACAAAAGCAAACGCAAAGGCAAGACCGATGATGCTGACAGCTTGAACGGAAGAGCCTCCTGTTGAATGAGAAGAACATGTGGATAAATTTTACAACACTGAAACTGAATTAATTGACTCAAATCCTTTCTAGAAGACAAAAATTGTTTAATCTTCAAAAAATATCAGTTCATATGTTCGGTATTAGACGGTTAAATATTCGAGCTTTTGTAATCTCTAATGAACAATGTCCCTCTAAAATGTAACAGCAAAGTAGGAGAAAGTGCATACCGCTGGTGGGCGACGCAATAGGCGGAGATGCTTCGTGGTTGATAAGAGAGAAATATATGAAATCAACGTCATTTACTTTAACAATAAGATGTTTTATTAAATAAAATATATATGTGGGATTTTAGTTGAAAAAATAATAAAAAACTTACAAGCGGTTTTGGTGCAGATTGAGACGTCAGGATTAACTCCACAGGCCTTGGGAAGATCAAGGGCATTTTCTTTGGTGAGGTTGAGTGATTTGAGCAATTCCGGGTTGTTAAAAACTGTGCATAGACACTTAGAGTCTTTCTCCACGATCTCTTTCATTGGTCCGCAACATGACGCTGGAGGCGCCGGATTCACGGCGTGTATATAGTTTTGACACGGCATAAGTTTTTGCATGCAAGCCATCGAATGATGATCTCCTCCTTGTTCTGCTGCCTGGACGGAGTAGAGGACGACAACGGCGACGAATATCACGGTGAGAAATTTGCAAATCTCCATCTTGTGTTTTATGTGTGTATCTTGTCGTGTAGTTTATTTATCATGTGTTGTTATAAATAGAGGAAAATGAGCAATTGTATGTGAATTTTTTTTTTGTTATAATTAAGAATGTGAGATTTGTTTGAAAAAGAAATGGCTGTGAGATTTGTTTATGAATGTCATAGATTTTGTTACCTTATTTTTAACTAATTTGTTTTAATACTATAGGATTAGAAAATATATATGTCCATCAAAGCTAATCTGTTGATAATCTACAGTAAAATCAGAAAATGCTAAATATAGCTTTTTAATTTAAATTAGTAAAGACAAATGTTCATCAAAGCTCTTTAGATGCGCATGGGATATAAAGGGTGAATAAACCAAACCAATTCAAACCTTTTTTGTAACAAATAATGTGAAAATAACATTGCGAATTGTCTTATTGGGCTTTGAATCCTTTAATGGGTTAAAAAGCCCATTATATTACATAATACGAAGCCTTAAAAGATGATGGTTCGGTTTGGTGATGTTATTCCTCTTTGTATATGTGTGTGAAGTTGTGAACCATTGGGTTTGACAAGTCTCTGCCCAAGGCACGACGGCACGAATTTTAGTGATTGGTGTTTAGTTTAAAGGAATCATCACGTTATCGTGATGACAAAAGATATATTCTACTTCGTATATTCTTTTTCTTTTAACGAAGTAAAGAAGAAAAGAGATGGAAAAAGATAACTTTATTGCAGTTTAGCAGCTTTTGAGGAACACAATATTTTTTTTCAGGAACGAAGTAGAAAAAGTTGGTAAATTTTTCAGAATCCTTTTTAATATTCTCTGTTATATTTCTATATATATATTCTTTTTTATGTTCAGCCTTTTAGTGAACCCAAAACCGTGCAAATTAAATTTTAATTTATTTTTGTTTTTGGAAAGCATCTTACATATGCTTTTTTCCATCTGATGTTTTTCTTTTGGTCGGGGAAAACTTTCGAGATTTTAAACCAGACCTCTTATTCTTGATTCATATCTTAAAACATCCCAAACTTTTAGTTTTAGTTCTAAAATGAAGCTGAAAACAAGTGTCATTCCTTGTGTTAAAAAAAAAAACAAGTGTCATTCCTCTTTTTCTTTTTGAGCAATGTGTCGTGCCTCTAACTTTTAGTTTCCAGTTTAACCTTTACCCCATCATTAACTTCTTAGACGCATGCTCTTCTGACTCTCTCTCTCTCTCTCTCTCTCTCTCTCTCTCTCTCTCTACATTTGTGTTTCTTTCGCTTTTATAACTCTCGAGATTATTTCACTTATAACTTATAAGTAACCATTAAGGCTGAGCAGTCCCACACATCATCGGTACTCGATTTGTTACCAAAATTCATATCCAGAAAAATAGCCGTTGTTTCTCAATCAAGTGATAGTTATACGATTGTGTTGTTGTATTATCTACTAATTAAAATCGTCACTGGATAAATTTGTAGTTAACTCTATTTATATGTAGTAGTAGACAATACATAGAATCTACTATGAAAGGAACATTAAAAATAAGCGATTTGATCACAAAAGCCTTTAGCTTTATAAAACGACTACGAAGTACAAATTCAACTACTTACATCATATGTGTATGTATTCGCTAGTTTAAGTGGTTAAATGTCTGATTATACAAAAACTTTTAGACCGTTTAAATTGTATAATAATTTAAAATATTTATAATTTAATTAGTAACTAAATATTAAGTTACGTATTCACACTAACATGAATTAGTAATACGTGTCTTAAATCAATGTTTGTTAATTTGGATATAAATTTGTGTGTTTGTAAGTCAGTATTTTACCTACGTATTTTGGAAATTTTGGTATTCAATTATATGCATATATATATGTTTAGGCGTTTGGATATTGCATATTAGTAAAAGTGTAATGATATGATTTTGAATTCATACAAAGTCGGTCAAATTTCATCTTTAAATTTATGTCAATGAAAAGATCATTAGTTTGTTTGTTTTTAAAGCTAAAAACTTTCATATCAAACACGAATCTTCATTAGTCATCACCCGTTTAGTAGTGATATTATTTGATTTGATTACAATTCGAAGGCTTGTTTTTAGCCAAGCGAGCTAAAGAACAAACGCATGGACGTTGATCCGCTTGTCTCTTGGCACAATGAGAAAACGGTCATTACAGTATTACAACAAGTCCTTGAAACAAACGTTGAACATTGGGAAAATAAAAAGCTGGAAAAAATAAGAGCTGGGTTTGTATGAGATGTCGAGAGAAAATATGAAGAGCATACTGTTGATGGAATATTGTGTTTCCTCAACTATCAGCACTCCTAATTATATCAACCGATTGCTTTTGTACGAATTATAAATAATATTATATCTCTGGAAAAAGCAGAAAAATCAAAGAAAAACATAACAAAACCAATCACATAGACTTATAACCCATCATAATAGTTTTTTTTGGTACTCGACTTACTCCAGCTATTTGAATAATTATTTTATTTTATTTCTTAAATGAAGCTTGTTACCGAATGGCGACAAAGAAATAACGAATAATAGATTTCCAAAAGAATATTTTGTACAAATGTGATATTTTTCAACGAAAAAGAAAATCAAAAGAGAATATAAAAAGGAAAATGTGATGATCCCTTCTTAACACTCTTCCCCACTCTCCACAGCTTCCCTACAAACTCAACTCACACAACTCCTCTCTCTCTCTCTCTCTCTCCCCCCCAAGACGAACACAATGATAACGGCGACGGACTTCTACCACGTCATGACGGCGATGGTTCCGTTATACGTAGCCATGATCCTCGCCTACGGCTCCGTCAAATGGTGGAAGATCTTCACACCGGACCAGTGCTCCGGCATCAACCGCTTCGTCGCTCTCTTCGCCGTCCCCCTCCTCTCCTTCCACTTCATCGCCGCCAACAACCCCTACGCCATGAACCTCCGCTTCCTCGCCGCCGACTCCCTCCAGAAAATCATCGTCCTCTGCCTCCTCTTCCTCTGGTGCAAGATCAGCCGCACCGGGTCCCTAGACTGGACCATCACGCTCTTCTCCCTCACCACCCTCCCCAACACCCTCGTCATGGGGATCCCCCTCCTCAAAGGCATGTACGGCGAGTTCTCCGGCGAGCTAATGGTTCAGATCGTGGTGCTTCAGTGCATCATATGGTACACGCTCATGCTCTTCCTCTTCGAGTACCGCGGCGCGAAGCTCTTGATCTCCGAGCAGTTTCCCGACACGGCGGGGTCCATCGTCTCCATCCACGTGGACTCCGACATTATGTCCTTGGACGGTAGGCAGCCGCTAGAGACTGAGGCGGAGATTAAAGAGGACGGGAAGCTTCACGTGACCGTGAGGCGTTCTAACGCCTCGAGGTCTGATATATACTCGAGGAGGTCTCAGGGGCTATCGGCGACTCCTCGGCCTTCGAATCTAACCAACGCGGAGATTTATTCGCTTCAGAGCTCTAGAAACCCGACGCCACGTGGCTCGAGTTTTAACCATACTGATTTTTACTCGATGATGGGTGCTGCTGGTGGTGGTCGGAACTCGAACTTTGGTCCCGGAGAAGCTGTGTTCGGTTCTAAGGGACCCACTCCTCGGCCGTCTAACTACGAGGAAGACGGCGGAGCTAAACCGCCGGCGGGTGGTGGAGCTGGGAGGTTTCATCATCAGTCAGGAGGAAGTGGTGCGCATTATCCGGCGCCGAATCCGGGGATGTTCTCGCCGCAGACCGGCGGCGGAGCTGCGGCGGCGAAGGGAAGCGCTCCGGTGGGTGGTGGGAAGAGAGGGAGTGGGCAAGATGGTAACGGGAGAGATCTTCATATGTTTGTTTGGAGCTCAAGCGCTTCGCCGGTGTCTGACGTTTTTGGCGGAGGAGCTAACCACCATGCTGATTACGCCGCCGCTAATAACGATCTTCACAAGGACGTTAAGATCTCTGTACCCCAGGGGAATAGTAACGGTATGGTCCCTCAACAACTTTACTGTTTAGTTTCTGCAACTCCTAATTAATTTATTTACAAAAAGATCCCCATGAATTCTCTTGAATCTTATTGGTTCCATTTTAAAGATTCATATCATAAGTTGTTTGTTATTAAAGTCTTCTCCTTCATGTGTACTTGTTTAGTATCTTTGGTCAAGAATTAGGCTTTGATTAATGTATGGTCTTTAACAGTTTTTAGATGCTTAGTCAAGAATTAGACTTTGATTAATGTATGGTCTTTAACAGTTTTTAGATCCTTAATCTATTTCAGACAACCAGCATGTGGACAGGGAAGAGTTTAGTTTCGGTAATAAAGATGATGATAGCAAAGTCTTGGCCACAGACGGCGTTAATAACATTAGCAACAAGTCGCAGCAGCAGGCAAAGGTTATGCCACCAACAAGTGTGATGACTAGACTCATACTCATTATGGTTTGGAGAAAACTCATCCGTAACCCCAACTCTTACTCCAGTCTATTCGGTATCACCTGGTCCCTAATCTCCTTCAAGTACGTCGTCTTTTCTTAAGAAATCTAACGTTTATATTTTTGACATTTAATAAACTTTCTTGATGAGAAGAAAATGGTCAGTCAGGCCAGTCTTTAAATGTATTTGTAGTAAAAAAAGATTTGAGAAAGATCTTTGGGAATTAAATTGATTTGGTCTGTGCAGGTGGAACATTGAAATGCCAGCTATTATAGCAAAGTCTATCTCCATACTCTCAGATGCAGGTCTAGGCATGGCTATGTTCAGTCTTGGTCAGTTTTTAATTTTACCTCTTTACATTTATTATATTATAATTAGTTAATTACCATAAAACAGTCAATTGTTCTCTTTACACTGGCCTTCATTCTTTAAAAAAATGATTTTAAAAGTAAATCATGTGAATGCATAATTCTCTCTCTCTGCCTTTTACTTTTCATAACTACTAAAAAAGCATGTTTGTATAGAAAAAGCAAACAAAACTGGCTTCACAGCAGAAAGCATGCTTCACAGTTCTCTGCTTTTCATCATAACATGTCTCTCTTGGCCAGAGGAACTATGTTTCAATCTAGTCTCCAAATTGATTATTATAATGTGTTTGAATCATAACTTTTTTGAAAATAAATATAAGATGATGATGCTATATGGTGTGTAATAGTGGCCGTAATAATTATTTTTATAACACTCCTTTGCTGTTTATCTGTTAAAGTGTAGAACTTTAAATTAAACAAAACAAAAGGCATAACATTGTTAGAAATTGTTTGTTTAATACTGTGGCTTTTTTGTTAAACGTGTGAAGGGCTGTTCATGGCGTTGAACCCTAAAATAATAGCGTGTGGAAACAGAAAAGCAGCATTTGCGGCGGGTATGAGATTTCTCGTCGGACCTGCTGTCATGGTTGTTGCTTCCTATGCCGTCGGCCTCCGTGGCGTTCTCCTTCGCGTAGCCATCATTCAGGTATTTCTTAGATGATATGCAGTGGTTAAATATATAAATTAATTAAAATGCTTTTATTCGCATGGCATTGTGCCTATTGTCATTTATATAAGTTTTAAAAAATTATTTTATTGATTAAAAACAGGCAGCTTTGCCACAAGGGATTGTACCGTTTGTGTTCGCGAAGGAGTACAATGTGCATCCTTCCATTCTCAGCACTGCGTATGTTTATTCTATTTGTTTTATTGTTTAGCTTTTATATTACATCTGTGAAACTTTGGATTATGATTTGGGTTTTATGTTAACGTATGTTGTTTCCTTTGTTTGCAGTGTGATATTTGGAATGCTAATTGCCTTGCCTATAACGCTTCTCTACTACATTCTCTTGGGGCTGTGATGAGATCTTACCAAGTATTAAGCAAACACAGTAACCTTTTCTAATCTTTTGGGGGAGGTTATGTGCAAGTGCAAAGGACAATGCCCCTTTTGTTGAAAACCCACTGCAGTTTTAGGAGAAGCTTCTAAAAGATAATTTGGAGAAAGAAGCCCTTGAAGGAAGGAAGAAGAAGATTGAAGTAGTTGTAGCTTGGCAAGTTTACCTTTTCTTAATTTTAGTGAACATTAATTCCTGTCTTTATTTTGGTAGGTTGCTAGGAAATTTGTAAAACCGTTGCTACTTTAAGTGAATTAAAACGTTACGAAAATGGAAACTCAAATTTCAAGTAATTAATCTCTATGTGAATGCCAAAGTAGATTGCTGTGTAAAAGCTAAAAAAGTATCTAACTCAAAATAAAAATAAATATCTATTTGACATATCTATTTTCGTTTTACAAAAATATCTAAAAGCCAAAATAGTATCTAACCCGTTTTACAAATTAATTAAGTTTACATTTACTTGACATATCTATTTTCGTTTGCTATCCTTTCAAAATGTGATCAACCAGAACGAAAATAGTAAAGCCGGTTTATACAAAGCGTTGGAGAAAGGGACTGCTTCTCTTGGGAATTTGGATTCACCCGAATATAAATTTATGGAATATTATAAATTTTATTGTACTTTTAGTTTATAAGGCGTCAAAGACACTATAAGCATGTGAAAACAGAGGAGTTTGAGTTCAACGTAACACTCGATTAAATGCAGAAAGATTGTTGGAGCACTTGAAGATATTTGGTGCGGACGTATGCACTTGGTGCATGCGTACGTTCTTGGTCAAGATTCCTCTTCACTGCGTTTGTGGAATCTTACAAGATTCGTTTTGGTATTGTTCATTTCCTTTTTTTGTTTCTTCTCAGAATCATTACGTACCACTTAGATGTGGATTGACGATTCTTTTGAAAGTACCTAACTAAAATTTGTTACTAATTGGTAAATGTCCTTTTAAAATTATGGTAAATGCGAGAAGGCGTAATAATTAAAAGAGAAGAAAGAGGCCCTCGATTCATGGCACACCTCACGTAAAAATCAAACATCTATAATCTACTCTGCATGAGACGGCTCTAGCTTCCGCTACAGTTTCTACAGTCTCCAATTAATATCGTTCTATTATTCTTCTTGTATTAAATGTTTTAAACCTTATACTAAACCCTTTGTTTTTACATTTATTTTGGGTTAAAAAGCTAACGAAATGGTTGAGAAAAAGAGATAATAAAGACAAAAGAGAAGAAGACTATGCCGTGTCACTTCACTTTTATTACAACTCAACAGAAACGTTTTCAGAAGCTTCCAAATCTGTGTTCATTCTCTGGTCTATATCTCACATTGTATTTACCTTTTGTACATACCAAATCCAATAATAGATGAGAATTCTGCCAAAAAAAACCTCAACTTTACACGAATTGCCAAAACAAACATGAACTTTGGGGCTGCCCAAAAAAACACCAAATTTTCATTGACTTTAGAATTAATTAACAATGTTTTCGCTGACTTGCCAATTTAGCACGCCATCAACAAATTTAACAGAAATATTTGACGTCGTTTATTGTTGACGTTAAGTAAAACGACGTCGTTTTCAAATGAGATGAAACGACGTCGTTTTACACGATTTAAAATTAAAAATTTGTAAACCCCTGGATTCGAACCCAGGTTGGTTGGTCAAATGGGAAGGTATTTTACCACTGGGCTACTGGCACTTTCAATGTACTTACTAACATGTTTACTTTTATTTGGTACATATTAAATATAAAAAATTCTCTAAAAACTTAATAAGATCTTTAAAATTCCAAAAAATTAAAAAATAAAAAAGATTTTTATAAAATTAATTTAGAAATTAAAATTAAAAATAAGATTTTATTTTTCTTTCTAAAAAATTTAAACCAACTTTAAATTCCAAAAAATTGAAAAAATTAAAGAAATTTTTATAACATAAATTTTGAAATTAAAATTGAAAATAAAATTTTATTTTTCTTTAAAAAAAATAAAAAATTATTTTCCTTTAAAAAAAAAAAATCTTCCAAAAATTTCATAAAATTAATTTTGAATTAAAATTAAATATTTGTTTTTCTTTAAAAAATCAAAAAAATTCCAAAATTTTCATTTTTTTAAAAAAAATCCAAATTTTCAAAAATTATAATAAAATGCAAAAAATTAAAGTTAGAATTATCAACTTTTTATGTGTGTATAATTAATTTCAACTTTTAGCAAATGTATTAAAAAAATTGAAAATTTTGGAAGATTTTTTATTTTTTTTTAAAAGAAAAAATAAAATTTTATTTTCTATTTTAATTTCAAAATTAATTTTATAAAAAAATTCTTTATTTTTTCAATTTTTTGGAATTTTAAAGATCTTTTTAAGTTTTTAGAAAATTTTGGAAGAGTTTTTATTTTTTAAAAAGAAAAATAAAATCTTATTTTTAATTTTAATTTCTAAATTAATTTTATAAAAATCTTCTTTATTTTTTAATTTTTTGGAATTTTAAAGATCTTATTAAGTTTTTAGAGAATTTTTTATATTTAATATGTACCAAATAAAAATAAACATGTTAGTAAGTACATTGAAAGTGCTAGTAACCCAGTGGTAAAATACCTTCCCATTTAACCAACCAACCTGGGTTCGAATCCAGGGGTTTACATATTTTTAATTTCAAATCGTGTAAAACGACGTTGTTTCATCTCATTTGAAAACGGCGTCGTTTCACTTAACGTCAACAATAAACGACGTCAAATATTTCTGTTAAATTTGTTGACGGCGTGCTAAATTGGCAAGTCAGCGAAAACATTGTTAATTAATTCTAAAGTCAATGAAAGTTTGGTGTTTTTTTGGTCAGCCCCAAAGTTCATGTTTGTTTTGGCAATTCGTGTAAAGTTGAGGTTTTTTCTGGCCGAATTCCCAATAATAGATAGATATTAGTTGCAATTTGCCTAAATTAAACAGCTGAGATTTATTTTTCAACAAGTGAGTGGGAATGTGAAACTATTACTATTACATGAGAGATTGAAACTTTGAAAGGACCGAGGTTGTCATAAATAAGTTAATCTCGGCACGGAAAAGATTTCTGTTTTTATTTTCAGATTTTAAAATCATTTAATACAGTATATATTTTCAAAAAAGCAAAGTATAAGATGATGACGTGGTAGTGCAAAAGGGTATTAATGTCATTTCGATTAATCATAGTTGCAGATTTTAGTGTGTGCCTGCCACTATGCGATGTTGGGTCGGCCGTCGGCCAGACAACGCTTTGAGAGCTTTTTGTCATTTGTCTTTCTCTCTCTCTTTTTCTGGCTTTTAGTAAACTATTTTAATTTTCTCAAAAATAATATTAGTAGTTTTGTTTTTTGGTTACTTTCGAGAATTTGGTTTTATTTAATGTTCTTTTCGTACGAGAAGATTAGATATGTTAGTAGATACGATACGAAGATCAATTAGAAACCCCGACCTCTTTTTTCATGGGAAGCTTTTCTTTTTTTTTTTTGAAAGAATGTTAAATTAATTCAAGCAAAAAAAACTGTTTTACACTTTGTGTTACATTGGAGCTGAAGTTTTTAATAAAATCTAATCAAAAGCTGAGCCTTGAATGGTTATCTAGTGGCAACACAATGAAGTTTGGACCTGGAACTGTAGTCAAACATATTCGGGCTTTTTTTAGTAAGATAGGTATCATTTTTGGAGTAAAAAAAAGATAATAAAAGGATTAAAACCTTTATGTGTGCATAGAAATTATCTGCTATATATGTAAACATGCACTAAATATACTGTATAAATATCACCACAATATCCAGATTTTGTATATATGAGTGACTGTCATTCTTTTTGTCGCGCTTAAGAATATAGTATTGTTTGTTGCACGTGAAAACTTACTTCGAGTTACTAACCCCTGTATATAGTTATCTTATCTGTCTCTAAACAATAGAGTAATTCTGATAACCCAACAAATAAAGACAAATGCGGCTTTGAAGTCGAGGAACAGTCACATGTCGCCTACATAGATACCCTACACGCATTCCTATATCACTTATAAAAATATTCTAAATTTCTAATCAATATAACAGTAATACGAATTCTCAAGTGGATGTGTTCATGCGATGCTGTTGGTGGTACTTCGTGGATCTTTGTAACTTTTTTGAAGTTAGAAAGATGCTTCGAACATATTTGGGCCTGTTTTGCTTTAAAGTCCAGAGTAATACATCTCTCTATCCCATGCATTAATACATCAGATACGTCAGACGGCTGTTGAAGCCTGGATGGGTGGGCTTTAAACAGTCTGTTCGAAAGAGTTTTTTTTAACGGATAATAGGGATGGCTGGCATATAAAAGTCGATAGTATTTTACGCTATGAGCGTGTCTTTGGACAAGGTTTTGTGAGCACAGGAGGGGGGGGGGGGGGGGGAGAGACTCGGTTTTCTCTTTTGTATCAACTTTGTATACTCTTTCCTTCTTATATAACATCTATGTTCTTTTGTTGTGACCTTTGAAATAGAGACGACAAAGAAGTTTGTGGATATGCTGGATTTCAAACCGGGTCAAAAAGTACTAGACGTTGGATGTGGAATTGGTGGAGGGGACTTCTACATGGCTGAGAACTTTGACGTGGATGTTGTGGGCATTGATCTATCTGTAAACATCATCTCGTTTGCACTAGAACACTCGATAGGACTCAAATGCTCTGTGGAGTTCGAAGTAGCTGACTGCACCAAGAAAGAGTACTCTGATAACACCTTTGATGTTATTTACAGCAGGGACACCATTCTGAATATTTTAAGTACATAGGCTTCCCTCTCTTTAGTCTTCCCTTTGTGGCTTCATCGTGTAATCGCTGGTTTTGCTTTTCAGGACAAGTGGTTTTGCAAACTACATCAAGCAAAGAGGTTATGATCTTCATGATGTACAAACATACGGTCAGGTATAAATAGAGAGAAAAATTACATCATCTCTTCTAGTTAAATATCACCTAAACTTGGTTCTACAGATATAGCTTATAATTTTTGGTTATTATAAGCTATAATATAGTATCTACTCTACTGCAGAGACTTTGATGCATGTCACGAGGCATACGTTTCACAAACCAGTATAAGTTGTTCGTTGTACCGAACTATTAATTGTAGATATTTTCTCAGTTCCAAATTGACTAAACAAAATTTCAGGGCCTACATTTTGATCCCACATTAACTACGTTTACCTAAGAGAAATTGATTATGGTATTAAAAATAAAACAAAGTGGTATATAAATTTGGTTGTGTATGTTATCAAACCATGTTTACACCTATCATCTCTTCAAGGTTAACATAGGAAAGCTCGAACCCATTATTATTAGACAAACAGTAAACCAGAGTGATGTTAATTCACTAGGCCACCGTGAATTACATAGCGGCGGAGATTAGTCTGCTGGTTTTTCACCAACGTACTATCTCCGGTAAAAACAGGAAAAATCAACACATAAAGAGTGATTGTAGGATCATTTTAGAGAGTGTCGGTTTTAGAGAAGGACAAGATCTCGACTTCAAACTTGATGGCGTCATCAGCAAGGAAACCTTTGGTTGAGTCTTTGAGATCTGCGAAAGATATAAACTTCTCAAATCCCCATCCATTTTCTGTTGCGTTAGGCCATCCATCCACTACAGTAAACAAATCAAAAACTGATTAGAACCATGTTTTCTTCTTCTTACAAATGAGCTTAAGTAGTCTACACTAGTAGATATGAAACCTTGTTTCTCCAAATTGTTGGACCGAATCTGGTCAATAACTCGTAACTTGGCTTTCACGTAACCCTTTTCATTTGAGGCACTTAACAAAAAGAGTGACAACGAATTCCCCGTTGCATGCCCAACTCCATTTGGATACACTTTCAATACCCTACACAGTACACACCAGTCACATATCTAGTCTCTAGAGATACACATAAAGTGCAAGAGAGAGTGAATCACCACTCACCAGTCTCTTCCTCCAGAAGAAAACGAACCAGAAGTGTAATAGTCAAGATTACATGTAGAGAACTTAGTGAGCTTCCAGTTGAAAAGCGGGTCACGAATGTTTTCTTCGTAAGAGAAAACTTCCCACTTCTCAAAGGGGTTAGCAACGAGGATGTCAACACCAAACACACTTTGTCCACCGTCGAAAATGAATCCATGGCCTGGATCTTTGTAGTAACCAATCTCAAGAAAGTTTAGCTGTCCATACTGTTGTTTAAACAAGTGAAATCTCTGCGCATCAGTCTCTGCAAAACCAAACAAAACTAGTTAGTCTGAAGCAACCACAAAAGATTAAGCAAATATTTCACACTTTCTATAGATTAATTAGTACCCTGAAGAAAATGGTATCTGTCGATAGTGCTTTTATATGTGAGGAATGTGATCTCTGCATACACATCGTGTGGGTTGGCTATGAGGCTTGAGTTATCGATTCTCACGTACATCGAAACGTATCCACCCGAGCCCACTGGCTTGTTCTCGTTAGGGTAGATTAGTAATGTCCTTGTAACATTTCAATAACGTTATGAGAGTAAAATATCACAATGATTAGTCAACGCCATCGTGACAAAAAAAAAAGATTAGTCAACGCCAATCAGTCAGTCATTTAGCATGTGTAAATGGAAATGTCAAACAAAACTCCTTTTATGAAATTAAGAACATTTAAAAAAGAAATATATATAAATTAGATTTTAAACTTCTAATTATATTTAGAATTTTGAAATAAAAATTAAATGATGGAGCTATCAAATTATAAAATTATATCATTTTCAAAAATACGTTCTTAGTGAAATATTTTTTTTAATATGGAGGTCCATAGACAATCTGAGTTACTGAGTTAGCATTGACGCTAATATATATTAAAAATAAGATATGGGCTTGGCTTCTCAAGATATGTACGTACCAGTTGTATCCACCGACGGAGAAAGGACGTGACTCGTACTTGTCACCATTGTCTTTGACCAGTTTCGCCATAGTTGCAAAGTTCTGAAACTTCACGCAGTACGAAGATGGAGGACGAGCTCTATCCTCTCGTCTTATTAGTCCCGAGAGCTTCTCGTGACTCCTAGCAGAGGCAGAGCGAGATGTCTTGAAGGGACATGGGAGTTTCCCTGAGTTCATCACGTCCACGAATCCTTCTTCTACTACTAGTGCTTCCGTCTCCATTAGGTTCTGAAGGTTGCCGTAATAAGGTTTAGCGAATCTTGCAACTTCCACGATGAGTACGAAGCAGAGGACGCAGTAGGCAAAGATTGAGCCATAGTTTTTGTCTTTCTTCTTTTCCTCTGTATACATTTTTTTTTCCTTTTTTGAGTATGTTTAACACATATTTTGTTTTGTGTGTTATATAGACAATGAATTGTACTGACCCAATGTTAAACATCACGAGGGTCACGTTCCATTTACAATTGTACTGGCTCAATTATACTGACCCAGTTGATACCAAACTCGAATGTGGACCGACCTTAGATTTCCTCTCAAAACGACCTTCCCTTATCTTATCTTTTCTATATCCGAATCCAATCAGTCGCTTTTTATTACAATTTTTTATATCAGTTTCCATCAGAGAGTGACACGTACGTTTTCTCGAATGTGTCCACACTTTTCAAATTAAATTATTTTGTTTAGCAGTTAATCGTATTTCAACAAATTACTTCAAAAAGAATATGCTGATTTTCTTGAATGTTTATCTCAACCAAAATACAAAATGATTCATGTTCTCATATAATGATTCAAAAGAGGATTACACGGTATAATTTCGTCAAACATAAATTTAAACTCCAATTTGAAGACAATGTTTTAATTAATATTACTATTATATTTTAGTGTAAGATTTTATTAATTAATATTACTATAATATTTTAATATATGTGCTAGTTATTTATAAAAGTTTTATTTATTTCTATTTATTATGACAAATATAAAGACTATAGTATAAATTACACATAATTTTGAAAGTTAAATTTGAAGTTTTTGAAACTTCAAATATAGAGTTTTGCAAAATCTAAAATAGAAAGTTTTTTTTGAGATGCTTTTAGAAAAGAATGAAACTCAACTAACAGAATCCAACTGAGAAAGTTTAAATATTTATATTTATATTTTTTAAGAATTTTATTCAGGTACTATGGATATGATTGCTCTAACTGATATCTCTTACTGGACAATCTGTGGACATAACATATTAGGATTGATATTTTTACTGATATAAATAAATAAATAAAACAAAGATCTTCTACTCGACGAAGATTAGATCGCTGTGTCACAAGTCAATACTCTTTAAAGGAAAATAGTCAATCTTGTGTTGACCTACATTGAGGAGCAATATAGCGTGTCCTGCTCTTTTTTTTTTGTTCTGAAGTAGAAATGTGTATTTTGAGTCAAGGACGATGATAGGAAAAATTTCCCAACTGTCAATGGCAGAAAAGAACAAATACAGATCATTTGCTTGACTAGAGTCTAGAGAGAATATTTTCTCATTTTTGACACATTCTATACAGAGAAGAGGAACACATACCAAAATCTTCTTCCGTGAGATAAATTTGTCAAAAAAGTTCATGGCTATATACGAGGCAGATACACCAATGGTGGTATTGTTCTGCAGAGAAAAGCCCAAATTGTAGGTAGATTTTTTTACCTAACTCAATAATCACAGACAATTCGCTTGAAAGAGAAGCCATTTTGACAAAAGAAAACTAATCGATACTACAAGTGAAACTCAAGAACACAACTTACTCCAAACATGGTGTGAATAGCTGCTTCGCAAATCCGTAAGTTCATTCAATCCTTGTAAAAGTTTGCCAATGCCATGTTCCACCTTCATATATTCCTCGAGCTTGAGCTTGCCAATTATTTCCATGGGAAAGTAAGGATCATATCGAGATATTAACTCAAATTAACCCCAAAACTAAACATCAAGCTCAACATAAATATAAAAACGTTCTTAAATCAAAATTTTGATGAAAACAGTAAAAAAAGTTCTAAAATAAACAAAGCAAGAACAATTTTTAGCTCCTTGTTTTGTTGTTTTACGCTATTAGTGAGCATATATTTTTAGCTCTTACATTTCAGATTACTAATACTCATCATTTACATTAGATTACTTTGTTCCACCTTATTTTTTCCATGATAAGTATGATCATCATTTCTACATTTGTTTATCCTATTAAATTGAAATGCATAGACATTTTTTTTGTTTTTATGATCCTTTTAAAAGATTTCATATGGACTCTAACGGTTCTAATGATCTGAATCTTTCTTGTTCTAGTGGAAAAACCCTAAAACTTAAAAAATTGACCAAATTTACTTTTGAAAAATAACAATAATCTTTAAAATTTCAAATAGAGACATTTTTAGTTTTCCTTACGAAATCAAATAGTTATTTTAAACTTTTTGTTATTTAACAATTATTCAAATACCATGATAGATGAAGAAGTATTCTCATGTGTCTAATTTAAGTTTTTTTCACTAGAACAAGAAAGATTCATATCATTAGAATCCATATGATATATTTTAAAAGGGTCATGATAAAACAAAAATATCTATTCATTTCAACTTAATAGGATAAAAAAATGTACAAAAGATGATCATACTTATCATGGAAAAAATATGGTGGAACAATGTAATCTAATGTAAATGATGAGTATTGGTAATCTTAAATTTAAGAAGAAATAAATCATATGCTCACTATTAGCGGGTGGATTACAATTGGGCCTATAATATTCTAGAAAATCACAATATATACTCTCCCTTTTCTATATCCTTTAGTAAGAAGTTTTGGCAATAAATTATATTTTAAATAATATCTAATATGTCATTAACTTTTTACACAAACATTGGTTCCACTTTGGAATTTATGGATAGAACTTTACCTGTATTATATTTAACTTCAATGCTTGGGGATACTTGAATCTATACCAAAGAGAGCAGTTAAAGTAATAACACTTAGTCAAAACATTTTGCTTCTAACTCGGTGTTTAAGTCAAGATTATATCGGTGAATAACATATGTCCGTCTTCTAGAAGAGTGATTGTTGAAGGATATCTGGTGAATAATCTCGTCATTTGTAATCACATCTACAATTCTATCTTCTTTCTCAAGCAGCAGCTTCGATTGTAATATCGCTTCCTCTTAAATAATATATTATTTAATAAAAATATTTAAATATTTAGTATGATCGTGTTATTTATTTTTTCATCAGATTTTGTTAGAGCTAAAAATAAATTTTATATTATAATTAAAATTGATTTATTATTAATATCTTTATTGATTATAAAAAAATTATAAAAAATATATATTTGACTTATTAATGTATATAATTAAATATTTCATATTATATAATTAGTTGGTCCTGTTATGACTAGGTAAAAAATATTTATCTAAATTAATAGAATATATAATGTTTCTATTTTAATATAATATGGAATATAATTATAAAATTTGTAAAAAAAGAATATAATTTTTGTGTTATAGTAACATTTTATTTAACATTAATTTATAATAATATAATCTTACTAATTAACAAAATAATTAATATATTATTTAATAACAAATGATCCTATTAGATATTTTCTCAATAGATTTGGTCAGAACTAAAAATAAAAATTTAAATTATAATAAAAATTTACTTATTATTAATATATTATTGATTACTAAAATTTTATAGAAATTTTATATATATGACTTATTAATGTAAATAATTAAATATTTCATATTATATAATGAGAAGGTCATATTATGACTTGTCAACAGTAGATGAAAAATATGACTCTAAATTAATAGAATAGATATAGAGTGTAGCTATAAAATTTGAAAAATAGAATATAATCTTTTTTATATAATAACATTTTATTTAATATTAATTTATAATGATATAATATTACTAATTACCAAATTAATTAATATATTATTTAATAAAAATATGATCCTAACATATATTTTCTCAATATATTTTGTTAGAACTAAAAATAAATTTTAAATTATTGTTAAAATTGATTTATTATTAACATCTTTATTTATTATTCAAGTTTTATAGAAATGTTATATATTTTACTTAATAATGTAAATAATTAAGTATTTTATATTATGTAATTAGATGGTCCTATTATGACTTGTCAACGGTAAATAAAAAATAAGACTGTAAATTAATAGAATAGATGTTGTCGTTTTTTTGTTCTGAAGAAGAAATGTATATTTTTAGTTAAAGACGATGATAGATATTTAAATAGTTTATGAAAATTTTGGAACTGTCAGTGGCAAAAAAGAACAGATACAGATCATTTGCTTGACTAGAGATTGTATTATCTTTCTCATTTTGACACATTCTATATACTTTACGTTTATTGTTAGATAATACGCAGAATTCGTTGAATTTGATATTTCTTTCCAAATCTTAATACAGTGATAAAATCATAATTTGTTAATTATGTGATATCTTTGAAGGAAATCGTGTATAAATATTGACGCTTTTCTCTGTCACTTAAGTTATCTAGTTTACATCTCATTTTCAGTGATTAACCAAACACTTTAAGCTATAATATTTTCGTTATGATGTCCAAAATGTTAGTGGCATTTGTGTTCACTTGTCTATTTTATGTTGGTTCTGCTCAACAATTAACAGTTTCAGCACTTTTCGCTTTTGGAGACTCAATATTAGATACTGGCAACAATAATCTTCTTGCAACTCTTACCAAGGTCAATTTTTTTCCATACGGCAGAGATTTAGGTGGACTACCTACCGGGAGATTTGGAAACGGGAGAGTTGTTTCAGATATGATTGGTATATAATATTGATCTATGCACTTGTTCATTGCTAATATAATTAGTTTGCAACATTAATTAAGGATTTTTTTTTTGCATGTATGGATCGACATGATTTTAGAATGAAACTTTTGATGACAAAAAATTAAGGAATTTTTATATTTAAAACCTATCTTCTAACATCAATAGTGTCGTGTGCAGCCGAAGGGTTGGGATTGAAGAATCTCTTACCAGCATATCGCAATCCAGCCCTCTCGAGCAACGATCTAGTGACTGGTGTGTGTTTTGCATCTGGTGGATCTGGACTTGATTCTATCACTGCTATGATGCAGGTAAATTTCATTATATATGCTGTTCAGAATCATTTATAATCCCTTTTCATTTGTTTGAAATTGTAACATATTGTTTGATTTTTTGGTGTTGGTGAATGTATTAGGGGGTTATATGGGTGCAAGATCAAGTGAGAGATTTCCAAAACTACATCACTAGACTAAACGGTGTAGTAGGAAGTCAAGAGAAAACAAATGAAATTATATCAAATGCGGTTTATTTAATCTCAGCGGGGAATAATGATATTGCTATCACATATTTCACTACGGTAACTAGAAGGCTACAATACACTCTTCCAGCATACACTGATCTCCTAGTCACTTGGACTCGTGATCTAATAAAGGTACAAACTAAATAAATTCAAATATAACATCGTCAAAAATGTTATCTAAAATATCGGATTGTTAATTTTCTTTGTGTTATTTGAAGAGTCTATACGATATGGGTGCAAGAAAATTTGCGGTTATGGGAACACTACCGCTAGGTTGCTTACCGGGAGCAAGAAGCTCGATTGCAAACTTATTCAAAGTATGTGAAGTGTTTTCAAATCAAGCAGCTGCTATGTTTAACCAGAAATTATCTGCTGAACTTGACAATCTTGGCGCAGCATTTCCGGGTGCCAAATTCATGTACATAGATATGTACAATCCTCTTATGGGTCTCATCAACAACCCTCAAGCTTCAGGTAATGACGACACAATCTAACAACGCAATCTTATAAATGTTAGATTACAATATATATATTGATAACACGTAACATAAGCTATCATTCGTTGGAAAATGTAGGGTTCATTGATGCAGCTGATGGATGTTGTTGTACACCAATGTCTATAATGCCGTGCTTAGACGCGTCGAGTTATGTGTTTTGGGATATTGCCCATCCGACCCAGAAGTCATACCAAACGATCACACCAAATATTATTCAAGATATTAAAGCAAAGCTCGCATGATCAATTTCTCAAACTTTTTAGTTTGTTTTGAGTAATACTTCATGTTCTGTTATTCTGTTTAACGAAATAATATCTATCAGTTGTCTCAATCTCCATAATTATTTTTCAGCGTAATACACATTTTGAATGTTAATGTTGAGTGTAGTGTTTTATATTAGGGTTCAGATCTCATTTACGGGCCTTGGAGCTTTCTGATAATGCTTGCTAGTATCCTCCTGAAGATATATCAACTAACATAAAACGGTGGATTTAACAAATTAAAAAAGTTACTTTTGTTATGACTTTTTGAAGTTTGAGCATAACTTTTCCAAAATATTTCATAATTAGTAGTAAGATTTATGCTATTGTCATTTTCTATTCGAGTTAATCGATACGCCTGCTTTTTTCAGAGGGCCTTCAAAGTTCAAACTTCAAACCACCGTATTCAGGAAGCATCTTTCATGTCGATTTTTGATAATACTGACATTTTAGTTATCTTTTTCTTACAGCTTTTGTTATTTTGTAAAAACTCTAGATTTAAATCTCACTGGTCCGTAGCTGGATTCCTTTGCCTGTCACATGAATCCAAAACCTCACGTGAACCTTAGTTTTAAACTAGTCCTAATTTCAATAAATCTAGTGGCGATATTTAAATATATTTTTTAGTTTTAACGTCTTCTTTTTGTAGATTTGAAGTTTTAACATACCCATAGGGACGCAAATTAAAATCGTAAACTAAATTAAAATTTGAAATTAGTAACTGCGTAAAAGTGTCTACTGTTTACCGTTAAACTTGTTGTTCAACGGATAGAAAAATGTTTCCTTTAAGGCACTAAGTCTTCTGACAGCCTCGTAAGATGAGATAAGTTTTGTCATTATTACATTCCCCAAACATATATTCTCTGTTCTTTCGCAATGCAAATGGACCATTTTCTCGGAATTCATGAATCACATTATTGTTAATGAAATTGTAGACTGCATCTCTAAAATTATTTAGAATGTGTACAAAGGTAACAAAACTGTGATTGCAGTCAAATTCTTGAACAAATCCTTTTAAATGGCAATAATATACAATTTGATTTCTGTCTGTAAACTATTCAGAATAAACTCATTAATGAGTACAAGTTTTCACATCGAAATGAGTAAACTAAATAATGTTTTTTACTATATTATGTAGAATAAACTTTCATTAACAACTTTGTCTTAATAACAAGGGTTGACGATCTATTTCCCCCTGAGAAGTATCATATATCACTAGATACACACAGACTTTTGACCCCGTTCTATTTCTCCACAAAATAAAAGTTCGAATCCTATATCCCCCTAATTCGAAAGATCGAGTTCCTTTTCCCCATACCGGCGAATTTAATGGTTTACTTGGGAGAACCAGTAGCTAACCAAAATAAACCCATTTTTAACATAACCACACCTGTTTGAAAACCCGACCCTAGTCTTTAAAATCCCTGATTCCTAAAACAATTACAGTAACGAACCCTAACAAAATCGAATTGAGAAAATTGATTTGTGGGAGAGATAAGAGAAATTGAGAGATGAGTGATGTTTCTGGAGCTTCAAGTGGGTCGTCAATGGTGCGTGTCTCTCCATCTCTTTTTCATTGTCTGATTCATCTCTAAGAGAAGGAATCGTGTTTCCACTGACCGTCTCCATTTTTTCTACTTGTAATCAACTAAAATCGGCCGGTAAATCTTTCTAGGGTTTCTTTGTTGATGAACAACACTGGGGATTTGGGGGTTTATGTTTTCGGGTTAAACCAATAACAATTGGGTTGTAATCGGGTTTTAATCAGGTTTTAATCGGATCTTAAATGGATCTTTTCGGTTAAATCGCGGTTTTTGTTGGGCAACAATAGATTACGGTTAAATGATAAACAGTAAACCGGCGTTAATCCAAACCTATGTATATTGCAATGTTTAACTTCGACAGTATGGGGAAAAAGAACTCGATCTTTCAAATTGGGGGAATATAGGATTCGAATTTTTATTTTGTGGGGAAATAGAACGGGATCAAAAGTCTGTGTGTATGTAGTGATATATGATACTTCTCAGGGGAAAATAGATCGTCAACCCTAATAACAACTATATATATGCATATTATTGTGATATAGGAGTAAGATATTGTAAGCTTAAAAAAACTAATAACATCCACACAAAGCTTATTTGAAACTCTTATTATATTTCATTTCATAAATTGCCCTCTCCATTTCTGATATTTTTATAAACTAGTATTAAAAAGGACACCGTATTTTTCTCTCTTTATAAAAAGAAAATCCCCAAAGGCAATGAGAAATGAGAAGCTGGTTCACAGTCTTCCAGTCCACTTGAAATCAAAAGAACCACCAATGGCCTCTTCAATATCCCTCTTCCTCCTCCCTCTCCTTCTTCTTCTCTCACACGCTTCAGGTATTCTTTCCCTTACTCTTTTTTAATCTCAGACATTTAGATTAATCATATACTCATATAATTAACTAATCACATCATACTAAACTAGTGACATTTTGGTTTTACTTTATGTGACAAGAAGCTTCAACGGTAATATTCTACAACAAGTGCACATACACAGTCTGGCCTGGTATCCAAGCTAGCTCCGGTCAGCCGCTACTCGCCGGCGGCGGATTCAAACTATCTCCCAAAAGAGCCTACACTCTCCAACTTCCATCGCTTTGGTCTGGTCGGTTCTGGGGCCGCCACGGTTGCTCCTTCGATAGATCTGGTCGTGGTCGTTGCGCCACTGGAGACTGCGGTGGTTCTCTCCTCTGTAACGGAGCCGGCGGTGTACCTCCAGCCACTCTCGCAGAGATCACCCTCGGTCATGAGCAGGACTTTTATGATGTCAGCCTCGTTGATGGGTATATGTCTAAATATATAAGTAAATACTAAATATATATAGTTCATGTATCATTTAGAGTTTAAACTAAAGTTTTTTTTCAGTCTTTTGTTACACTTGCATACTAATATTCTTGTTAATCTATAACATTACAGATATAACTTAGCCATGTCGATAATGCCGGTGAAAGGTACAGGGAAGTGCACCTATGCAGGTTGCATTAGCGACTTGAACAGAATGTGTCCGGTTGGTCTACAAGTCCGTTCACGTGACGGGAAACAGGTAGTAGCCTGTAAAAGCGCATGCTCTGCCTTTAACTCACCTCGCTACTGTTGTACCGGCTCGTTCGGTAACCCACAGACGTGCAGGCCCACGGCTTACTCCAAGATCTTCAAAGTAGCTTGCCCTAAGGCCTACTCCTACGCTTACGATGACCCCACTAGCATTGCCACGTGTACCAAAGCTAACTACGTCGTCACTTTTTGCCCCCACCGTGGCCGTTGATTAAGATCTTAGCTTTAAATATAATTAAGAATAAATTTATAAATTTACTCTGTTATTTGGTACGATGTTTCGTTTTAGGTATTAAGACTTTTTCAGCTTAATGCCGTAATTTACTGCTTTGCAATAGTAATGTTCTGTCTGTTCTTTTTCGTTGATCTATAGCTAATCACTTCAGATTTCATCGATTTATTACAAAGAACATGCATTACACGTTTAATAATATTAGGGATGTGAAGTCCGCTGCAACCGCACATACTATCCCCACATAACTTTTATTACTATTTCTAGTAACACATCTATATAATATTGTCTTATATTGATTTTAAATTAACTAACAAACTTTATAGAAATATATTATGCATGAGAGAAGGAACCTTACATTGGTGGTCCATGTGGTTTAGTATTTTGTTTTTCCACATTATATGTTTGGTTTCAAGAAAATGTTCATAAAAATATCAGATGTCAGTCATATGTTTCAATAAATATTGTAATATTCGGGACTATTTTCAATTTTTAATGTATAATTGTCATATCGAATGGAAAATGTCTCTCTCACGCTTGGTTTCAGATCCTCCATGGAGCCACACATTTACATGTAGTGACGAACATATTCCTTATTTTGATATACTCGTAACCCACTACATGCAGTCGAAGAGTACAGTACTACATTAACTAATACAACTATACGAGGGTAACACTAGAATCGAATAATCGACAAAGGAAACCGTTAGAAGATTGAATGTTATTAAAACATGTAGAAACTATTTGGGAATAAATGTCATTCTTCATCCTCTGTAACATTTGTTGTTAAGTGTCAATTCATTTGCTTTTTTCAATCTTTCTTCGTATAGATTGTTTTGTAACCTCTAAATTTATGTTTTGAACGAACTAAATCATAATTACTGTAACTCCAACATTGATTATAACCTGTTATCAGTCAAACACTTACGAACCTCTCGAATACACACAAGATTAGTTAAAAATAGAAATAAATATATTTAGCTAATTACAAACTTCGAAGGGTAGAAATACAAAAGCATTGAGCATCGTTCATAAAGAAAGACAAAAGAGAGCATCAAGGGAAAGCGAAGCTCTATATAAACGTCAAAACTCACAACTAAACGATTCACAAACAAACACAAAACTGCAACGAACAATGGCGAGCGAAAATCCTGAAACCACCAACAAACCATCGTCCACGGACATGGACCTTAAGAAAGTCTTCAACCAGTTCGACGCCAATGGCGACGGCAAGATCTCTGTCTCTGAGCTCGGCAACGTTTTCAAATCCATGGGAACGTCGTACACGGAGGCTGAGCTCAACCAAGTCTTGGACGACATCGACATCGACCGCGATGGTTTCATCAACATGGAGGAGTTCGCCGCCATCTGCCGCTCATCCTCCTCTGCCACAGAGGTCCGCGAAGCATTCGATCTCTACGACCAGAACAAGAACGGTTTGATCTCGTCCTCCGAGATCCACAAGGTTCTCAACCGTCTAGGTATGACGTGTTCCGTCGAAGACTGTGTGAGAATGATCGGGCGTGTTGACACTGACGGCGACGGTAACGTTAACTTCGAGGAGTTCAAGAAGATGATGTCGTCACCTGAGCTACTCAACAAGCAATCCGCCTAGGGTTCCGATTTGCCCTTCTTTTTATATATGGATATTGAGATACATGGTTACATATAATATTGTATGGTACTTGTTTACATTTCTAGGTTAACAAAGAAATAGTTCTCTTCCTATATATGGAATGATGAACGTCTTGCCTATGCAAGTATGATTACTTGCGATATAAGCAATCTATATACATATTAAAACTTCGGGTTTTAGTGTCTTTTCTTTGTGTTTTCTCGGCATTGCATCAGATTAAGTTGGATCTAATATGAAAGGACTGCATTAAATCGAATGCAATTCAAAAGACAAACTAATGGATAATGAAATTGTCATATTTTACAGAATCTTATTTGTTTTTTTGTATGAACGAATCAGATACCATTCGCTTTTTTTCTGACTCCACTACGACTGTTTTCTACAAGAACTGGTCAATTATAGGTGCTATATGTGTGGACAGCCTTTCCAAAAAGTTTTTTTAAATAGTAAACTATTTATATTGATCGTCCTTGTGGTTGACAAAGTCTGATTCATTTTTGAGTGGCCTAGAAATTTTGGAATATGGATTTTTAAAAGAAAATATGAATACAATTAATAAATGAATGTCAAAACCGAATCAAAGGGCTCAAATCACGCCGAGGATTAGGCCCACACGATTTCTGTGTTGGAGATAGAATCCTTTGGTGGACCAAAGGAACTCATTGTGATTAAGTATTCGAGGCAGCTATCACTTCAACAAATATGGGCATTTAAGGGCTTTAGCGCAAGCAGTATTCCTTAACAGGCTGAGACATTTTTGTGGTCAACTGAATATGTTTTATTGTGTATGTGTTACTATGTCAGCAAGAACCAGAGACCTTACTACTGTAATATGTTTTTTTTTGTAACTGGGGCTTTCAGCTACTGTAATATGTTGTATCTTCATTATCTACACTACCAAACTCTGCAGGTACGTGTGAGGTGCTAGCACTATTTTCTTATATATTTGCAAACTCTACGAACTAATTAACTAGTTAAGTAATTATGAAGTAAAACCGACTCAAACTTGTATATCTGTACATGAGACGTAAGGCATGGTGTATGTCAATTTATCTTAGCATATACACATATACACAGATAAGATCTGGCAGTGAAACACGTGAAATATCACTTTCGTAGTTCAAATAATGGTACAATCATCTGATGTCTCCATCTCACCACTTAAAATCGGTTGACAGATTTCGTTTTTCCTTTAGTCATGTAACTTGCATTCAACTAAAGGATGCTAATTTGCGCCTAGACCGATTCAACTCAGCCATATGAGATTCATAAAATGGTCTCAAGTAGTGAAAGAGAGAGAACCTCAAGTAATGGTATGCCGCTGACGAATAGAAGTAACAAGGTGAGAAAGACTGGTCCCATTACGACAAGATACTCAGCACCTTCTAGAACAGGCGATGCAGCCACAAAGATTCCCCACCAAAGTAACATCTGATCACAATATCCCATTTATACATTTAACCCAAAAAAATCAAAATTTCTTTATTATATTATCGAAATACTAACCTCACCAAAGTAGTTTGGATGTCTTGAATACTTCCACAAACCAGCATCACACCATTTACCTCTGTTCTCTGGAGCGTTTTTAAAAGAGAGCTTCTGTTGATCAGCTGCAGCTTCAATCAAGAAACCGAAACCCCACATTGTCCACCCGATAACATCTGCGGGTTTAAGAGATCCTCCACCATCACTAGCGTTAACGACGGTTAGAGGTAAGCTCACGGTCCAAACCCACACGGCCTTTGCCATGGAATAAAACAAAGAATTAAAAGTTTAAACTGGCTGTTAAGTAGAGAGAGCAAAGGTTTTAATAAGGTTTTTACCTGAAAAGTCCAGAAAATTATTAATTTCACCAAGTTTTGACGCATTTCGTCAAAGCGTCGATCTTCTCCCCATTGCAAGATTCTAAACCGACAAAGAGTGTGTGTTTATGGTATAATGATGAGAGAAGTAAAGAAACAGTATATAAAGTGGTCTTGGTAGAGAACCTCATTAGAAGAAATGTTCCCAAGCGAAGACCCCATACCACAACTAGCAGTGTCAGGACTACCTGTTGTGAGGGGAGACAAAGAAATCAAATACTAGTAAACAGAAGAAACTCAAAACATGTAAGAAAAACAGATATCATAGGAGAAGTGATGAGACTCACCTGGCGAAAATGCCACGTGGCGTTAAGAACGAGAGTGAGTACAGCAAGTATAACGAAGTTTGTGCTACCTGAAAACATATAGAGTTAGAAATGAAAAAACTAAATCTTGACTCCCACGTAACAAAAATATTGGAGGAAGCCTCTCTCTATAGAATCAAACAGTGAACAGACGCAGACAGAGCAGTATGGGAATGAAGGTTGTACCTGCAAAGTCAGTGACTTGATCGATCTTGAAAAGAGCAGTGATTACGAAGAATATGAACTGGTAAACCACCTGCACATCATGAAATCAGACTAGAACACATCAGTAAAACACCAAATCGGATATGAATGAAGAGAACAGAGTAATTACGGTAACAATGGCAGTGAGAGCCAGGAAATGCGAATCTAGCACCGTTCCCATTCTATCCAACGAGAAAAAAATGTAAAGAAAAAAAAAAGAAGAAAAATGGATAGAAGAGAAGCGATTCGTTATCCTCTTTTAAGAAAAGTCGCCGTTTTTTTTAACATTGTGTGGCTGCGAACAAAACAGCGTGCCGTTTTTTTTTTTACTTATCAGCAGTACACCAGAAAAGACTAGCTTTCATTGACCTCTCAGAACATACACTCTGTCCCTTAACATCGCTAATGACTTCTTCTTCTTCTTCTTCTTGTCTTTGCTTCCAAATCTGTCGATAAACACTTGTTATGTTCCATGTATTTGTCTCTTTACTCCAAGCCTTGGAGTAGCTCCACTTCCAACTTGTAATCATAGTGTACGTGACACAGTCCAAAGTCCATACACAAAGAAGCTTAAGTTTGTGATGAATGTACATCAATCAAAATACGTTCGTATGCTTTCCTAAAGATTACATAACCAAAATGCATTGAGGCACATATGAACTATGAAAACTATAAGACAGAGGGAGTTCTCACTTCTCAAACTATTTTTTTTTGTCTACGAGTTTACAATGATATATCATATAATCAAATAACCATTCTTTTGGTTCTCTCCCTTTTTTACAGCTTCAATTTTTGTAAAAAAAAAAAAACAGAGGAAATTTACGCATGAACATAATTCACAGGCAAACACACACACACACCACGCGAGAATGATGTCCTTCACCCTCCCCCTCTTCAATCTTCCATGAATTTGATTTTAATAGCTCTACCCACAAGCTGTGTGAAAAACGCACTGAAGCTGAACCAAAAAACCAGAAAAAAAAAAAAGAAGCAGCAAAAATCTGTAGCTCTTCTCTTCATATTTCCTTTAAACAGTCAAAGAAAAGATTTGCCACTTTGGTCTTTCTTCTTCTGTTATCAATCTTTTTGTTCCTGTTCAGTTGATAATGAAGAAGAACTGGGGACTGGTCTTGGGATGTTGGAACCTGTTGCAGGTCTCTGTAGCTTCTTTAGAGTAACCATAATCTCTGCAAAACTTGGCCTCAACTTTGAATCCCTAATAAACAAAACAAAAAAAGCCACTAGATATATCAGCCAAATCATAAGAGGAAGAAACTATAAGAAGGCGTCAAAGATTCAAGACTATGTTAATTGAGACATGGTCTAGTGAAAGCATGTGTGTTTAAGCATTACTACTTTCAGAATATATATAAATACTCACGTTTGCCAGCATTTACTAATGAGTTCTGCAATTGCTGGATCCACAAAGTCTGGAATGTCAAGACGTCGATGCTGAAACCCAACTGCCCCAACAACTTGCATCGCGTTCATCCTCCCCCATGGTTGCTGTAACGTAAAGAGTTCCCACAGAATCACACCGTAGCTGTATACATCGCACCTGTTTCAGGTATAATTTTCCCCTGACGGTTAAGCCTACTTCTTAAAAAGGGAACTTAGAAGAATTTTGATGAGCAGAGGAAACAAAACCATACTTCTCATCAGCAGGTTCGTTTCTAAGCACTTCTGGAGCCATCCATTCAGCCTGAAAGACCATAGATTCAAGCCTAACTTCGATTAACAAACAGACAATTAAGATAACTGCAACATGGGAGAAGGTAACTTCCTTCTAGAAGCTTACAGTGCCTGCTGTTGACTTTGAAGAGAGGTATGTGCTGTTTTTCATTCTAGACAACCCGAAGTCGCACACCTGATATATAATAATACGTCAGATATAAGATTATCTAATAGATACAAATTTATGAGGACAATGCTAACCTTCACAACCCAGTTTTTGTCAACTAGAAGGTTGGGGGACTTGAGATCACGATGGACAATCATAGGACTACAGCTATGCAAATAGTTCATTCCACGAGCCTGAAAGATAATTGAAAGAATGGATTAGTTATATACATATGACAGAGATTTAAAAGTCTAAGAATGAAAGAGAAAAAGAGTAAATACAGCATCAAGGGCCATCCTCAGACGCCTCCTCTCGTCTAACTGGTTATTAGGCCGATGGATTAACCTATACAAGCTCCCTCTGCACAAGTATGAGACAAATAAGAAAAATCACAACCAGAACAGAAGCTTTAAAGGTGACAAAAAAATAGTTTCTATGAAGAGAATCATTTAGTATCAGATTATTATATACTCCAAAGATCATAGTAGTATTACCTAGGAAGAAACTCTGTGATAATTGAGAGATTCGGTGGACGGGTCACAGCTCCCATGAAGAGAACAATGTTGGGGTGTCTAAGCTTTTTCATGATTTGGACCTTTAATCACATTCAAATGATAAAATGTTCTTATAACATGGGTTTGACATAGAACTGTAAACAAGGAACAGCAGCTAGAAATAAAAGGCTCGTACCTCACTTCTGAACTCCTCCAATGCTTCTCCTGTAAGATCTTGATCAAGGAACTTCTTGGCAGCCACTTCCTACCAAGTCCAAGAGTTTCAACAACATGGAACTCAAACTACGGAATTGCTTTAAGTATTTCTTCATCCACTTCTATTCAGAAACCTTAATATTTATAGCATTCCATAAAATTTAATTCATAGTAATAAACTGAAAATCAAATAATACTACTCACAGTCCCGTGCCAATCTCCTCGATACACTTCTCCATAAGATCCTGTATCAATAGAGGTAAACGATTTAGTTTTTTATTGGTAAAGTTAATTACACCAAAGTAGATAACAACAGATGATAGATAAGTCAGGTACCGAGTCCAATACGTTCTCCCAAAGTAATCTCTTCCCACAAAATCTCACAGTCAGAGACATCATCAAGCGTCCCATCAGACTTTGAACTTTCCTCGCCAGTGGATCTGTCAGATACTCTGTCACCTCCTGAGTTTGGCTCATGAGGAGAGTCCCCACTTCCTTGAGGCTCATGTCCACCGGAACCAGCATCTCCATCGCTGTTCGACCCTAACTCAAGATGCCTGGACACGGCTGCAGCTGTTGCAACAACTGCTGCAGCAGTGGCCGTGGCGGCAGCTGCAGCAGGAAGCTCCAAGGTGGAGGACTCTGTGTTTGCAGTCTTGGCGGCAGCAGCAGCAACCATCGAAGATGCAACCACAGCCGCTGCAGCTACAGCAGCAGGTACGGTTCTGGCGTATTCTGTAGAAGATGCTTCGGAATGTGAAGAATCAGACTGACTAACAACTTTGCCATGATCATGTTGCTGATCATGTGTATCTGCTTTAGAGTGAAGTCTTGGTAATGGAGGCAAAAACCGCACTGGACCAAGATCGTTTTGGTGTCTTCCTTGCTGAGCTGTCTCTTTCTCTTTCTTGGCTTCAGTCAGGTTTTTTATTTCGACGGTTGCATCCAGTTGCTGGGGATAGACTTCGGAGAATAAATTGGGGGGAGCTACAACTCCGCTTTCAAGCAATACATCGTGAAGCTTCTGAGCCAACCGTGGATTCTCTTTGGCAGCGTCAATCATGTACTGTGAAACGTCTTTGACTTTCATCCTCCTCGCAGCTGGGGAGCTCACACCTTCAGTCCAAGAAGGTGATCTCATATGTGTGAAAGAATGAATAGGCCTGCTAGAGAGGTTTTGAACTGGAGGAGCCTTTTCAACTTTCGCCACATCTTCCTTGGAACTTTTGGTACTAGAACTATGTTCCCCTGGGGGAAACTCTATATTCTCTTGAAATGAACTTTCAATCCCATTGGTGGAAGAAGCATCATGAAATGAATCATTGTCCCCAGGACTAGTGGAGCAGACAGGTTCGTCATAGTCTATTTGTAGTCCAGCTGCATCAGCTGGAATAAGCGTACCGGGATCTCCCATAAGATCAACAATGTACTCCCTGAAATCACCAATAGTATTGCATAAACTCAAAATTTTCTTTCATAAAGCCTCAGTACATACCTATCTAATCTATTAAGAGGGGAGTACAAAATTAGATTACCCTTTAGTTTAACCATTTATTTACAATGGCATGCCATTGAAATATTTATTGAACTATGTTTGTTTTTTCCTAATTTAAATTATAGATACTAGAGATTTTTTCCGCGCTTCGCGCGGATTGTGTCTTATAAATTTATTTTATTTATAATATTATTTGTCGGTTTGTTTCTTTTACATTAATTTTTTGTTTTTCCAATGTTAGTTTTTCTTAATTTAAATTTATATGTTTATAGTTTTTCTTTTTTCTGGTTGTAGATGGAGAATTATATTTTTTATTGATGGTTTTTGTATGTGACATAAACTTTTTGAAATTTTAAAATAATGTTATATATAGTACAATTAACACATTAAAGAAGAGAAACATATTTAAGCACATTTTATACAGGTTTTATATACATAATTTTAAACATTATATATGTATATATTATAAGTTTGAAACATGTAAATGCTTTCTAAAGTTAAATACTTGTTCTGAGTTTACATAACTTATCGAAAGTTTTATCTTTTTTAAATTTAAATCACAGAAAAAATCAAAAAGTCAGTATAGATGAGTTTTCTTGGGCTTTTAAATCAACACTGAAAATTTACATGAATCATATAACAACAGTTTTATAAACAACTCGATAAAATTTGACCGAGCCAAAGATTTTCACACAATATGTTCTTTCTTCTTCAAATTGCGAAGAGCCTATAGGCACAAGAAAAAAATCATAATTTTTGTTTTCACTTATATAACATTTTTTTCCTTTACACACGGAATTTATTACACTGCTATAAGCAATTGAAAACTCTATTCATATAAGATTCACATCTATTCATTTTGACAAAGAAGAATTTTAGCCATCTTTAGTTTCAGAATGAATCAACTTCAGTCATATACACTATATTTTCTCTATGATTCAAACCTTACAATTTTAATATATGTGCAGATTTCCATGTGAAAAAACACGCACGCCATCTATCGTTCAACCTATTACTTTTTCCAAAGTAAACACTATAATCCTCGTTTGGTTAGCTCCACAAACTAATCTCTTTGGATCAGTGTAACCTTTCAGAAAATGATAATCTTAACATCTTACAAAAAAAACAACAAATATTGACTTATTTATATGAATATATATTATTTTAAATCATTATAGTGGACGAAGAAAGCACCATAATTTGTACAACAAATTTTCTTAGATTCACTTCTTCATATTCACCATTATACCATTTTAATTACATAATTTTATATGAGCTTCTTCACCTTTCCCGGTTATTTTCTCTTTATTTATAACTACAATATAAAGTTATAAACTATATATATATTATAAATTAATAATTTATTTACTCTTAAAGTAACAATTAAAAATAGAACATAATTCAATATAGATATATGATTCTATTAATAAATTAGCAGTTACAAATTTGAAATTTTTAGAAATATCAAAAGTTTTATATTAGTTAATTATCTTTTAAATGACATTTATTTTTAATTCTTTTTGGATGAGAATATTTTGGCTGAGGTGGATAGTCTCAAAAGCCTTGAATTTAGTCCTTTTTATATAGTAGGATCCTTAATCAAATCTTAACAAAAATAGATTTCCATAAACGTTTGAAAATATGGTTAAGGTTAAGAATAATGTAGAAATTTTTTTTAGGTATATAAAAATGAAAGCAAACAATCGCGAGTGCCTATTTAAAACATAGCACATGTACTTGATACTTAGGGCCTGACTGGTTTAATCGCAGCGGTTGCGGTTGCGGTTGCGGGAGTTTGCGGATGCGGGTGGTTGCGGTTTCTAGCGGTTTTAAGAGATTTGTACGACTGGTTATGCGGTTAGAAATTTGTGCGTTTGCGGGATACTTATGACTGGTTAACTACCAAATGCAGCAGCAGTTAAATAATAAATTAACAATATTTACATTTTATACAATTATAAAAATATCAAAAATAATAATATTATAATAAATATAAAATTTATATTTAGAAAGTTATAGTTTAAATTTTTTAAAAATATAGAAAATATTTTTATTTTAAAGTTTTATAATATTAATTAAAATTTAATTGATATATTTTAGCATTTTTATAATTTCAGTTTAATTTTTTTATTGAATTTTTTTATTTTTGTATTTATATTGTTTTGGAAAAAAAATAATTTTTTTTTATCCTCCCGCAAACGCCCGCAACCGCAAACGCTAGCTGGAACCAGCTTTTGAATTTATGAGGTTCAGAGCGATTTGGAGCGATTTGGAGCGGTTTAGAGCGGTTTGAGCGATTGTTGCAAAACGCCAGCAACCGCTACCAACCGCAAAAGCTGCGTTTGCGGGTGGTAGCGGGAAAACCAGTCATACCCTTAATCTATACCACAGTACCAAACCTATACATAAGTGTTGAATCTATACATAATACCTGAAGTTAGTGTGATGATTACCTGCCATCATCGGTCTTAATATAGTTCATTGCGACATCTTCAGAACCTGTATATTGCTGTCCTTTGACTATCCGACAAGGAACACCAACGCTATCACACAAAACCTACAAAATTTCAAACAAAGAAAGAGTGAGATAATGGAATTGGATCACAATCTGAATAGTGATGAGTCTCTTGTTATTACTTTGAATAACAAGGCACGGTGACGAGCCAATCCAATAGTTAGAGAGCCAAGAGGCAACACCATGCTCCCAAGAGTTGCTTTCAAACTGTAACTAAGACTCCTCCAAGCTCTCAACATACTATCCGGATCAACAACAGGCCCACCCATGTAATCACCAACCAAAACAGCAAGCTTCCTCACCAGCTCGCTGTTCACAAAGCTAGACGAAGAAACAGACTCCGTCTTCGCCGCAATATCAATACCCATCTGCTCAACTCTCAACAGATTATAATCCCCACTCCTGTTCACAAGAACAGCTTCCCACGTCACACCGTCAGACACAGGCGTCCCTTGAAGATCAAGCAAAGGAGGAATCTTTTCCGCTGAGGAAGCATTCAACACTCCGTACAAGTCGTAAAAACCATCCAAGATCTTGTCATCATAGCCAAGACAATTGTAATTCTGTAAATGCAAAACAGAGAAAAGCAGAGAACTTTAAGTAGAAAACGAAGAAACAGAGCAAAGCAGAGAACTTTAAGTAGAAAAATGAAGAAACAGAGGAAAGCAGAGAACTTTAAGTAGAAAATGAAGAAATAGAGAGGAAAGTTTAAACCTTTAAGTAAAAAAACGAAGAAAAGGAGTTAAAGTTTTGATTTTGAGACTAACCCAGTAGCGATAAGCGACGAGTTCAGCTGGGGAGTTGTCAGGAGCGCAAGAGCCTAAGCTGAACTGCTTCATAGCTTCGATCTGAGCAGCTTCGGGATCCTCTCTAGCGCTTAGCTCTAAAGCCAACTGTATCTGATACTCTTCTTCAACCTCTGGATCCTCCTTGGAGTCTTGCTGCTGCTCATCATCGCCACCGTTAGTAGCATTGAGTGAGTTAGGTGGGCTTGGGCTTTTTCTGTGGCCAACGGAGCTTAGCCAGTTGGATAAACCGGAAAAGGGTTTGACTTCGGGGCTCTGGTGGTGAGGTGATGATGATACATCGCTTGACTTATTGGTTGGAATCGATGATCCGTCGGCGGCTTCGTCGGGTTGATTGGGAGTGATGTGGAGTTTTTTAAGAAAGCTCTTCATGTTCATCTTCATGCTCCGAACGCTATCGGGCATTTGAAACACCACCACCCGGGAGATCCCGAGTTCGATTCCCCCGATCAACGACTAGTCAAATCCCTATTTTTCTTGAACGAACGGCACAGCACAGAGGTTGGTGGAGAGGAGCTTGTGAGAACCTCAGAAACTCTAAACAAACCCACACACAAAGGAATTGAATTTTCGCAGCCACTCTTTTTCGATAAATCACGATTTTTTTTTTTGTTTTAAAGCACACCAAAACCCACTCAAAGGAATTAAAAGCAACAAAAAAAAAAGAGAAAAAATGAATAATAGTGACAAATTCTCCGTACAATGAACCTCTCTAATTCTCTCCTCTCCTTTCACCAACTTGTATATCTCCTTGTCAAAAGAAGGGAAAAATAACTTGTCTCTCTCGTTTTCACTCCACTTTCTTTTTCTCTCTGTCTATTGAGCTTCACGACAAATAAGTGGAGAGTGGCAAAAATTAATTTTTTTTTAAATGAAAGAGAGATATATACTTACTGTGACATGCAAAAAAAAAAGAGAGAGAAAGAAGAGGCGTATCTTTTTCAAACAGCTGAGTGCGTGAACCTGAAAAGATGAGGAAGAAAAAGATAGAACGGGATGGTACTTAAATTGCACAAAGACAGGCTTCACATTAATTGTGGCATATAAAACGGTTGCCTTTTCTTTCTATATAAACACACTACTAGAGAATCTACACCGATTTTGTTTCTCATTACAGTCATTCCTACACGGCTACACCTATATTTTTCATGAAGTTTTTTGAAGTACAAATTGTATGAAATAATAAGGATCCGTTAGACTATTTTGAAGGTATTTCAATGAGTTTTCATCATTACAAAAAGTAAAATAAAAATAAAAATGAAAGAGAAGGAAATGGGTTTCTAGAAAATTTTAAAATGTTTGTTTTGGATCTTCTAGTATTCTTTTGAGCATAAAGGAATAATAACCCATTAATGTCACAGCAAAATTAACGCCTATAACTTTCCATATTGAGAATGACTAGAAATTGGCTTTATTGTTTAATAAGCTGTCAATTCCGAGGGAAAAAAAAACAAAATGAAAAGAGAATTTAACTCTGAATATTCGCATGAAAAGATAACTATGTTATTATGCACGTGAGAAAATATACTATAAAGTCTATAAGGCACTGTCTTGCAGGATATTATTGAATTCGATTAATTAGTGAGTTAAGTATTCGTTGGTTTATTCTATAACAACGCTGCCGTTTGTAAAAGCCCTAACAACTTCTTTTTTTTGTTCAACAAGCCCTAACAACTATTAATTGATATTTAGCATATCGCTCGATCAAAATCTTTATCAGACAATATATATAGTATATTAGTATATATATATATATATAGAGATAGTGTGTGTGTGTGCCAGCATAGTAGCTTTTCATAGATAATTTTCTTGCTCCATACTCACTTATTTTTGAAGTTGTATAGAATGAACTTTAGTAGTATACTTTAAAGTTTTATTTAAAGTTTAAAACATAAACTACATAAAACTCTGTGCCCGAGATATGCCCACGTCGTCCATTACTTATGTAGTGCTGACAAGTTAATGTATAGTGAACACATCAAATTTGATTAGTCTATTCTATCTAATGGTTACAAGTTACAACAAAAGTAGAGATCTCTGCCGCTATGTATCTGTTGATCATGTCAAAATATGGACGACCACACGTTTGCATGTGTGGTATAAGCAACTAGTCAATCATTGTATCCAACGTGAGCTGTGAGCCAGTAGTCGGCCACACATTTACTTCACATTTTATTATTTCCGGAATTTCTATACAGAATATTTCTAAATTATTTCGGCTCAGCTCATTGTATCCACACGATTGACGATTGTGAGGTTTCAGAAACCAACATTTAAGTCTATGTATAGAGAGTTTGCATTGTTTTGTTTCCACCATATACTCTCTGCTGAAAACTTTAAGATTGTAACTTTTATAACATCTACTTTGCCAAAAATTTAACAAGGATTATGACATACGGACAACATGAACTAGTACAACAACTAAATTACATATCCTGGTCTAAGTTTAGAGACATAAATAATTGAAGAATTTTTTACTAGAATAGATACGATAAAAACACTAGTTTGTAATACCGTGGTTTTATATATATTCATCTCATCCTCAAATGTAAAAATCACCTGATTATAAGTTATCTCCCTTTAAATTTATTTTACAGTTTACACTTTACATTTATTACTTTAATAGAAATTTGTATTTCAATAGAAAAAGGGGGAAATAATTGTATAGTTTAAATGTTGAAGGGTAGTTGGCCAACAATTAAATTTTGGGCGGCTTGAGTTTTGTTCAAAAACTTAAAAAAGTATTTTGATTGACAAAAGATTCGTTTTGCTCGAATAATTCGCCCACTCCTTATATTACACGTCACCACTCAACTCCCTGATTACAAATTCATTGTTTTATTTATTATACAGAAACGCAAGCCAACAACCAAAAGCTTATAAGTGTGAAAATTCGAGTATGTTGGCTTACGTACGTGAGATATGAACAGAGAGTATTACTGAGAAAAGCTACTGAAAGGGAAAATAATAATAAGTGGTTATTTACTAAAATACTAAACGTTGATGTTTAATTTTAGCGAATTAAGATACGTTTACATAGTAGTTAACCTTGCGTGTGATTGTTCAGACTAAAAACGAAGGTAAAACCGTAAAAGAACATTCGTTTTGGAACGGGTTTGACTAATTTTGACTGCAGTGAATAGTAGTGGTATAGTGGTGACTTAAGCCACGTCATAATTATCCAATCTAAAAAAGGCAATCTTTTTTGTTTGCCTAAATAAAGATACTAAAAAAAGTTGGTGCATTCTAATTGGTGATAGCCACACATTTTTTGGGTGCTGGGACCACTTCCTCACCTATCACTTCTCTCCTCTTCCGCTCTCTCTCTCTCTAAACTTTTCTTCCCCCTTGCTAAGAAAGTAGAAAACATTAAATATCATTGACAACTTATAAACTATGTTTATAAGGTGGTGCCATGGTGGATTAGGAATTTATGATGTCACACCTTTTTTTGTCATCTGATTTTTTTATAGACTAGCTTAAACCATCAATCCAAAATGACAACGATCAGTGTGACATACATGATGTCATACTACATCTACATTCTTTCAAAAAAATGTAACAAAATGCATGAATTATGTAGACAAATTGATAATATTAAAAAGTTTATTAACGCTGTTTGTAGCCTTATTCATTAATAAGAAGTTTTAAGCAGGGTGCATACATGGCAATATAAGGAGCATTTGTCAATTAAGAGCATGATCAATACATTGTGCTGCTACTACTAGCTAGACGTAAACAAAGTCAGAGATAAACCCATTCTATGTCTGATAAACGTAAAAGATAAACATAAGAGCATCTAATACATAGTGCTGCTGCTATACCACTACAAGAAAACAGCGGTATTCTGACGGACGATCCGACGGAAAATGAATTCCTCGGAATATACCGAGGCATTTCCGAGGCAATTCCGAGGAAATACAAAATTTTGCTTCTTCGGAATTCCGTCGGAATATTCCGACGGAATTCCGAGGAAAACACATTTCGTCGGAATATTCCGACGGAATACCGAGGAAACTAGTATTCCTCGGAAAAAACCGATGAATTCCGAGGAAATATTATAGACGTTAGAGAGCCGTTGGAGAGCCGTTGGGGGATTTTAAAAATTCCGAGGAAATTCCGACGAACTAGCCGTTTGCATCGGAATTCCGTCGGAATTTCCTCGGACCGTCGGCAGGATTTCACCTATAAATACAAGCACCCCTCTTCCTCTTCATTCACACCATATCTTCATCCTCCCTCTCACTTTCTTTACACACGAATTTGATTCATAAAAAACATGTCTTCTTCCAATTATTTTCGTTCTTGGATCGATCGACCTCATTTGGATCCGAACACGAGATTGCTTACGGAAGAATACCAACAAGGTATAACCGAATTCATGGGGTTAGTTCACCGACAACCGGAAGCAAAAACAGGTATGTTAAGATGTCCTTGCTCTAATTGTAAAAATAAAAAAGTTATTAAAGAATGGGATGTTTGGACTCATTTATATTTGAGTGGGTTTACACGAAGTTACAAAATTTGGTATCATCATGGAGAAACTGATTATGAACTTGGTAGTACTAGCGAACCTCAGCCACCGGTTAGATTAGAAGATCCAATTAGAACGGATGTAGATTACGGTGTAGGTACTGAGCAGATGGTAAATGATCATTTTAGAGGGGAAGATTTACCCAATGCCGAAGCTAGGAGATTTTATGATATGTTGGATGCTGGAAAGCAACCATTGTACGAAGGTTGCAGAGATGGTCATTCAGCTTTATCATCTGCTACAAGATTGATGGGCATTAAGACGGATTATAATTTGGCTGAAGACTGTGTGGATGCGATTGCTGATTATGTAAAAGGTATTCTACCTGAAGATAATGTAGCTCCTGGCTCATACTACGAGGTTCAGAAACTCGTAGCTGGTCTTGGTTTATCGTATCAGGTAATAGATGTATGCAGAGACAACTGCATGATTTATTGGAGGGCGGATGAACAGCGGGTTTCATGCAAATTTTGTGGGAAGCCTCGTTATAAAGATACGAGTGGAAGAATTCCAGTACCATATAAAAGGATGTGGTATTTGCCTTTGACGGAAAGGTTGCAGAGGCTGTATCTGTCTGAACGCACAGCGCAACCAATGAGATGGCATGCGGAGCACTCAACAGATGGTGAGATCAGACATCCTTCAGATGCAAAAGCGTGGAAGCATTTCCAATCAAAGTATCCCGACTTTGCGTATGAGAGAAGAAATGTCTACCTTGGATTATGTACTGATGGTTTCAGCCCGTTTGGCAAGAGTGGAAGACAGTATTCTCTATGGCCAGTCATTCTTACACCATACAACCTACCCCCAAACTTGTGCTTGCGACGAGAGTTTTTGTTCCTCTCGATTCTCGTTCCCGGACCAGAGCATCCTAAGAGATCACTTGATGTGTTTCTTCAGCCACTAATATATGAGTTGCAACAACTATGGACTCAAGGTGCTGAAACATACGATGTTTCGTATAAAGAAAACTTTCAAATGCGGGCAGTACTAATGTGGACAATAAGTGATTTTCCAGCATATGGTATGTTATCTGGATGGACAACGCATGGAAGGCTATCATGTCCATATTGTCAAGATAACACTGATGCTTTCCAACTAAAACACGGAAGGAAAACGTGTTGGTTTGACTGTCACAGGAGATTTCTACCACCAGATCATCCATATCGTAGAAGTAGGAATTTGTTTACGAAGAACAAGAGGGTGTTTGACAGTCCACCTCCGGAAATTCGTGGGAAAGATTTGAAGACACAACTTAGAGATTTTGGTGCAGAAAGAACGCCAGACGTCGGTGGACATGAGCATTTTCCGGTAGATGGTGTTGGAAACCTACATAACTGGCACAAAAAAAGTATTTTTTGGGATCTGCCATACTGGGAGGATCATCTACTAAGGCATAATTTAGATGTCATGCATATCGAGAAGAACTTTTTTGACAACCTGATGAACACGATCCTTAATGTTCAAGGTAAAACAAAGGATAATTTGAAGTCAAGACTGGATTTAGTCGATATATGTGCTCGTTCAGAACTTCATGTTGATGAGAGTGGTAGGGCTCCTTTTCCCATATACCGACTTGATGCAGCGGGAAAGGATGCGTTCTTTGATTGGATTTCAAACGATGTGGAATTTCCAGACGGTTACGCATCTAATTTGCGTAACTGTATCGACAGAAAGGAAGGAAAGTTTACTGGCTTGAAAAGCCATGATTGCCATGTAATGATGCAGCGTCTCCTTCCGTTTGCCTTCAAGGAACTATTACCACGAAATGTTCATGAAGCAATTGCAGGGATAAGTGGTTTCTTCCGCGATTTATGCACAAGATCAGTGACTCTTGAAGGTATTGAAAATTTGAAGACTAACATAGCTGTGATTCAGTGCAACCTTGAGAAGATATTTCCTCCCTCATTTTTTGATGTTATGGAGCATCTTGTTATTCACCTGGTAAGAGAATTGGAGCTTGGTGGTCCTGTGCAGTATAGATGGATGTATCTGTATGAGCGGTATATGTTCCATTTGAAGAAGATGGTGAAAAATTTAAGTAGGGTGGAAGGGTCTATAGTCGCACAGATGATCAATGAAGAAACTTCAAACTTTGCCGAGTACTACTTTCCAGCAGAAGTTCAGACCAAAAACAGAAGACCTGCTCGGCATGATGATAGAGGCGAACGGGCAACATATCATTGGAAGGTTCCAGACATTTTCACAGACGTTGGACGACTTAGCGGAAAACCAAAAGACCGTCGACTTACTGATCAGGAGCGCAGTCATTTGCAAACATATTTACTCACCAACTGCGAAGATGTTCTTCAATATGAAAGGATTTTCATGGCAGAAAAGCGGTTAGAATATAGATACGCCACAGAGGACGAACTAGAAGAAATGAAGCAGAGAGAATTTGGTGGATGGATGTTTACCTATGTGAGTGATGGTTTGGCCAGAGGTGAAACATTTGACGATTGGATACGCGAGATGGTCGTTGGACCAAACTTTGTTGTGAAGTCATATCCGAGATTTTGTACTCGAGGATATGCATTCACAACTCAGAAGAGGAGACGTTCGAGTACGACTTACGATGCTGGTGTTTGTTCTGCATCAGGAGATGATGTATACTACGGACACATAAATGAGATTTTGGAAATCAAGTATTTGGGCATGGTTGGATTGCGCTGTACTGTTTTCTATTGTGACTGGCACGACAACACTCCAGATCGAGGTGTGAGAACAGATGCATTTGGTGTTACATCAGTAAATTCAAGACGGAAGCTGCAATATTATGATCCTTTCATTCTTGCTTCTCAGGCCGATCAGGTTTGTTATATCAAGTACCCCCGGGTAAGGAACAGAGATGATCCATGGGTTACTGTTACAAGACTCAACCCGAGAGGCCGAGTTCAGGGAAGTTCTGAGCTGGAAGACCCACTACAACCAAGCACATCCGGCAACTTAAGTGCAGCAGAAGATTTAGGTGGAGTTGGCCTTGTAGTCGATTTAACTGACTTCGGAGAAGAAGCCGCCGTTCACGAAGAGGATGAACCAGTGATTGGAGAGTTTCACCAAGATCCAGATTCAGATTCATCTGGTGATGACGACTCGGAAGAAGACTAGCCTCGACCTTTTTTTTTTTTTTTTTTAAAGGAAAATTTCGAGGAAATTCCGAGGACAGATAGGTTTTCCTCGGAATTTCCTCGGAATAGATCTTCTCGATTGAAAACCCCAAGTTCCTCGGAATTCTGTCGGAAAATTCCGAGGAAATTCCGAGGAACTCTTTATGTTTGTCGGAATTTCCTCGGAAAATACCGAGGAAATTCCGAGGAGATGGGGATTTGATTATAGATTCTTTTTCCTCGGAATCTCCTCGGTATATTCCGAGGAAATTCCGACGAACATAAGGATTTCCTCGGAATCTCCTCGGTATATTCCGAGGAAAATCCGAGGAACTGGGGGTTTTAAATCGAAAACAACGTTTTACGGATTGAATAACACGTATATAACCTTCATTAAGTGTCATAACCAGATTATGATGTTTGGAACTATGAACTTTGGTGTTTTATCCAATAACAAACACTTTTACGATTGCATGAACGAAAACCACACAACGTAAGAGAAACACTTATACACTTTAATAAACGGTAAAGGGAATACTTAGAATTATTTTTGAAATTGTGTTATTTCATGGTTTATGATCATCTATACAAAGAATCCTCAATGGTATGCATTATAATTGTATAAGAAATGAAATACGGCGAAAATAATCGATGTTTTAAAACCCCAAACCCTGGTTCCTCAGAATTTCCTCGGAGATTACCGAGGGTATTCCGAGGAAACTGGATTCGTCGGAATATTTTCATCTAACCGGGTAAACGAAGCCGCCAAATATTTCGGGAAAATTGAATCATAGAATTCCGAGGAAATTCCGACGGAAGTATAAAATATTTCCGAGGAAATTCCGACGGATATTTTCCGTCGGACGCCTCATAAGATTAGGGCGAGCCCGATCTTCTTCCCCATTTCTCTCTTTCTCTCCGCGCCGCTGCACATCTCCTCTCGCGATTCCGGCGATTTCCGGCGATTCCACCGTTCTCTCTCCCGTTTTTCCGGCGATTCTCCCCTAATCCTCCCCCATAATCATGTAAGAACCCTATCCCACTCTTTTAGGTTAGATTTGTATGGTTTTTAAGTAGATTTGATGATTTTGGAATGAGATTTATAGATTTTGTTAGGGTGAATGGTAGATTTGTGTAAAATGGAGTTTGATTATGTATTTCACTTGATTTGAATTTTTTTTTTAGTTTTTATCAATTTTGTGGTTATAAAAATCGAATTTGAAATTATATATATATATTGAAAACGTTTTTTGTATATAAAATCTATTTTTGCATTTTAAATTCATTTATAAATTTATTAAACATTTTTAAAATCTATAAAACTTTTTTTAAGATTAAAAATCATTTATATAATATTTAAAAACATTTTTTTTGTATTTTATATGTAAAATATAAATTTATATATTTATTAAACATTTTTAAAATTTTTAAACTATTTTTTATTTATTAAAACTTTTTTTGTAATTAAAAATGATTTATAAATTTATTAAACATTTTTAAAATCTATAAAACTTTTTTAAGATTAAAAATCATTTATATAATATTTAAAAACATTTTTTTTGTATTTTATATGTAAAATATAAATTTATATATTTATTAAACATTTTTAAAATTTTAAAGTATTTTTTATTTATTAAAACTTTTTTATTAATTATTAAACTATTTATATTTTTGTGATTAAAAACTATGTTTTTAAACTATTTTTAATTTAAACTGTTTTTTTTAATTAAAATTATTAGAACTAATTTTTAAATATGTTTTTTTTTAATTTACAGGTCTAATGATGATCAGATCCGGCCTCGCCAGCGTCGTAGCCGGGGTGGTATGGGGAGCCAGTCTCGGGGTTCTTCCAGCCATGTTCAGGATTCCGTTTCGCCCCACAGCTCATACCAAACATCTCCCTCTCCATTACTCGCTCCTGCTGCTCCCTCTCCCGCTGCTGCACCCGCTCCTGGTCCCGCTGCTGCACCTGGTCCTCTGGGAGTGATGAGGGTTGCGGAGTTGGTTCGACAGCCCGGTCGTGACCATCTTCCCTATCTCACTGAGTATCCACATGGACATGGTCAAACATGGTAATTTAAACTTTTATTTTTTAAACTATTTTTAATTTTTAAACTATTTTTTTATTAATAATTTATTTTTTTTGTTAGGTTCAACCGATCCGGGAACGGGATCAGCGCATGGATCAACCGTATGATGTACTCGGCCCTCGACAGCGGACATCCGACTTTCACTCACTTCCCTGTCGAGAAGCAGCATCTGTGGTTTCAGCAGTTTGCGGTAAGTATTCTAATTTTTAAATTATATTTTTTATATTATTAAAACTATTTTTTGTAATTATTAAACTATTTTCTATATTTATTAGACATTTTAAATATTATTAAAACTTATTTTTGTAATTATTAAACTAATTTATATATTTATTAGACATTTTAAATATTATTAAAACTTATTTTTGTAATTATTAAATTATTTTTTTAATTATTAAACTATTTTTTATTTATTAAAACGACGATTTTTGTAATTTTTAAACTATTATATTTTTGTGCTTAAAAACTATTTTTAAACTATTTCAGCAAGAATTCAACTGGAATGCCGATGATACGCTCTCTATCTATCACCATTTTGTCCATAAAGTTATGGACAACTATGGGAAGCAGATGTACGAGTGGAAGAAGAAGTGGGAAGTAAACAAGGTAGTTTTTAATTTATTAACAATTTTTAATTTATTAAACTATTTTTAAAATTATTAAACTTTTTTTTTTAAATTAAAAGGTCCCAAAGTCGATGAACGGCACGGTCTGGAAGGAGTTGTGTGCGCATTGGGATAAAGAAGAGACGAAAGAAACTTCTTCCACCAACTCCAACAACCGCAGGAGCGACCGTAAAGGAAAGGGCATCTACAAGCATAACTTGGGTGCTCAATCTATTGCCACTCTGGCGGATCGCATGGTAAGCTCAACCGCTTTTTCTTCAATTATTTAAGTTTCAGAATTTTATTTTTTTTGCATTTTCAAATCTCTAATGTTTGTCTAATTTATTTTTTTTCAAGGCGGAAGAAAATGAAGGCCACCCAGTTGATGATCTCGCCCTTATGAAAAGGGCGTATACCAACAAGAAGACCGGCCAGATTGATGATGGTCTTGTGAGGGACGTGGTCGACCTGGTCCAGACTCAGGTGTATGACGAAGTGTCTCAGCTTCAAACCGATGATGACGATTCGACGGCCTCGACCAACTTGTCTCGGGTTCGAATCAACGAAATCGTTGAATCGGTAAGTTTTTTTTTTAAAAGTTCAATTTAATTATTTCTTGATTTTTATTTTATCATCAATTTAAATTATCTTAACTTCGTTTTATTTATATTTCAGTCGGTTCCAAAGAAAAAGGGACGTTTGGTCGGTTTGGGTCGTCGCTCCCGGTCGGCTGCTCCTTCTTCTGCACCACATGCGTATGTTGATCCAGAAGTTCTTACGGCTCAGCTGAAGGACAAGGATGATCGGATATCTGCGTTGGAGGCTCAGATGGCAGCTCAACAGGCGGGCTATGAGACCCAGAAGAGGCTGAACGAGCAGATGATGGACATGATGAAGAGGATGTACCCGAACGAGACGTTCCCGAACATTCAAGACCCGTAGTTTTTTTTTTTCCAAAAACTCTGAATGTTTTATTTAAATTTGAATATTATCTACTATGTTTTATTTTATGTTTTATTCAATTTTAATTTTAAATTTTAAAAATTTTAATTTTTTTCCAAAAAAAAATAATTTTTTAAAAAAATAAATTTTTTAAAAAAATAATTTTTTTCAAAATTCCGAGGGAATGGAGGTCCTCGGATAATTCCGAGGAACTTTTATCCCTCGGTAAATTCCGACGAACATTAAGTTCCTCGGAATTGTCTGAGGGAAAGGATTCCTCGGAATTTTCCGAGAAACTCAATTCCCTCGGAAAATTCCGAGGGAAGAAAGTTCCTCGGAATTTTCCGAGGAACAAATGTTCCTCGGAATTTTCCGAGGAACAAATGTTCCTCGGAATTTTCCGAGGAACTTTCTTCCCTCGGAATTTTCCGATAAATATTCCGAGAAATATTTCGTCGAAACTTCCGAGGATTGGACCATCGGAATTCCTTCGGTATTTTCCGAGGAACCTTCCGACGAACATTGTGTCCTCGGAGTTTCCTCGGAATTTTGTTTCCTCGGAATTCCGTCGGAAAATTCCGACGGAATTCCGAGGAATTATGAATTTCCGAGGAGTTATTTCCGAGGACTTTTTTCGTCGGTATGTCCTCGGAATAACGTTATTCCGACGACATACCGACGATTTTTTCCCTCAGTATCCCGATGTTTTCTTGTAGTGTACTACTAATGTCATAGATCGTATCCATGATAAAATTAACAACATTATAACCACATAATATAGATCTTGAAAAATACTTCAATCCAATTGAATTTGTAAGCCAAGAAGTCAACTTTTAAACGAATGTGTCTGGGCAGCTCATGATTTTTCTAACAATCGTGTGGTGTGTGACATGCATAAAACTCGGATCACCATTGCCCTTAAATTCATCTAGAAGATCATATTGTTAGCTTATAAATAGCTTCATAAGCAGCGTTTGCTTTCTGTTTTATTTAATTTGTATAATCACCTTCTGTTGACGACCATAAAAAGATCACCGTCTTAAACTAAAGTTTAAGCAAAATACAAACTACGCATATAAATGCAGCAACTCGTTTTCTTGTAAATACGATTCTTCCAATTTATAAACTAGTCTTTTATCATTATATACTCAGCCATGTTCAAACATAGTTATATATGTGTTGTAATATCTGAGGGTGGAAATAAAAAGAGAAAAACTGTTGTAATTATATTAAAGTTCTAGAACCAGAAATTGGGGCGTTTGATTTATTTATGACTAAAACTCTTCTACTCATATGATTTTTATTCATATATACTAACTCCAAATTCCCCAGCAAAAAAATATATATATACCAAAGGAAAGAACCAACCACATGACACTTATACACATGTCTCACGCAGCATCTAACAGCTTATGGCGCGGACCGTAGGTACAAAGGAAGCCATTTGGTTGGGTCAGAATCTGAGCTCCAGACAGAGAAAGCGCTCGTACATCTCATCCACTGGTTGGTTAAGTTCGGGAAGTGTCGGTCTATTACATCCTTTAAAGTCTCTGTTGTATTAACCCATTGCAACCCTTCTTTAGTATACGTCTTCTCATTGAAATTCGTCGTGAAAAACCTATCTGCCTCCAACCTCCTAATTATCATTTACCAAAAGTGAAGTGAGTCTAGTTACTTGTTATGCACGAAAAGCCTTTGTTTTGATAAAAGTAGTATAATTCTATAAACCTGGAGGCTACGAGTAGGAAGATGAAGAAAGCTGTTTCACTAATGGCGAATCCTTTGATCTTCTTCTCAGCATGCAACCCCACGTTTAAGTCAAGCTTCTCTATATCGTCTCCGTACACTTCCCTTAAAGCCTCGATAGCTTCTTTGTCATCTGTCAGATCCTCCCATTTCTTTATCGGACTCATCAGCAGATTCTTTCTGAACTCGTTGTATCGAGGAACTCCTCTCTCTCGATCTCTATAAACTGAGGAAAAAATAAATCAATTGGTCAGAGAATTGGTGACAGAGAAGGAGAAGAAGAAGTTAGAATTTGGTTTAACTTACTCTCCAAGGCAGCCATATCTATTAGGTCAGGTCTATCTTCTCCATCGATGTCTTGCGCCACAAGGCTCCTCATCCAATTAGGGTAATTCCACAATGTCAATGCACCACAAGATTGGTGTCCCATTGAAACTAGTAACTGCTCAAACCCGATTTTCGAACCTTTTTTCCCGCTTTCTTTCCCAATCAGTTCAGTCATCGGTACCCTGTTGAAAACATTCTTTCTAGATTAACAAAAACTGCAGTTGGACCGGACTAAACAGTGTATCAAAACATTCGATGTGTGACTGTGTCTTACTCTCGTTCTATTTTAGGGTTTGCTTTATCTACTTTCTCAGGACTCATGTCTCGGAGGATAAGTGTGTCTGGTAGAAGACAATGCATCCTATAGACACTAACGAACTCTTCGGTCAGAGAATAAGGAACTCCATGCTCTTTCGGTTTCTTCAGACCAACTAATCCGCTAAGTATTGGACCAAATCTTGCACCAATCGTGTCTTTCACTTTCTTCCCTAAAAAGCCATACCAATTGATTCTCATTCCAGCAGTTAGTGTGTCTGTCTTCAAGAGTTCTATTGTCCAATCTATTGTGTGAACCTTAGCGATAACTGCTGATGTCACCAATCTCGCAGTCCGGTAGAGTTTTTCATCATCAAAATCTGGATACTTTTCCTGGAAAAGAGAGTTAAAAATTTAGTGTTGTTCTGTATAAAGAAAGGTTTCTTGCCAGACAAGAAAGACAAGAACCTAACTTACTTTGAACATTTCACAAACAGAGTTGTGTTCTTTGACAAAGAGGGCTTGCAACAGAGAGAAACCTGACCAGCTGTTTCTTATATCACCGGAGATTGGAACACCTCTTTCGTCTCGCTCCAACAAACCATCCCCGGAGATTCTTAGCTTCCCGTCCTTGAAAACTCTTACTCTTCTCATTCCAGCCTCATCATTTCCATATATTACACTCCCGTCCCTATTTCCAAAAGTTTTTCATAAAATTGAACTCATTAAACAACAATTAAGCAGTGATGAAGCATTGATTTGAAAGCAAATACGTACCACCATGGGGTTCTAGTGTTGACAGAACCAGATTTGTGATGATCACCGGATAGTTCTTTCTTGGTTCTGAAGAACTTAAATGACTTCAACGGACATCCACTTGCTACTTCTTCTGGAGCCTTAAGCTCAATCTAGTTGAGGTTTTCAAATGGTAATTAATATATTTAATTTAAGTTTTAGGAAAAAAAAAAAACTAAAGTTGAGGGGGGAGGGGGAGAAAAGTAATGTTGAGTAATCAAGGGATTAGGTTCAAAAGAATAAAAACCTGGTGGGTGTCTTCTAAATGATCAACCCAATCATGGATCATGAACTGAATCCACGAACAAGCTATCACGTTGAATTGGTCCCCGTTGTCTATAAATCTTTTTCTAGCTAGCAACTTTGTAGCCACCACACTTGGATGTGGATCCAAAATCTGTAATAGTCAACCATCATAAGTTACATAAAACAAATTAGTAATGATTAACAAAAAATAATGTAATAATTCATAAAAAAAATAAGAACAGATCAGTTTCGTATATGAATTGCTAATCATGCAGGAAAAAAACACTTTCATAACAAACAAAAACTTTATCCCATAAAAAGATACATAAAGTTAAAGCAAAAGAAGATCAGACATCATGACTCTAACCACTAGTGAGTAGAGAGATAAGAAAGTGAAATGCGTCGCAAAGTTTGGTTCTACTGTTTCATCATTCATACAACTATTATCAATTCGATCGGCATATATATTTACAATTTGATCAAAACTACAAATACTTAACTACTGTTTCATTGCATGTTATGTAAATGTAATTGTGGATACGAGGAGAAAAAAACTTACGCCGTACTGAGAAGTACATGGAGGCATATTCCGGCCAATAAAGGTGCCTTGGCTACCGACAGAGTCATCGGAGGGATGGTTACACTTGCCATCAGCCGTGCGATAAGAGAACTCATCCGTGTCATAACGCTGACCGTTGATTCGACCAACATGTATCAGATTGTAACGTTGGTGTAGATGTCTCCGTATTCCCAAGTAAGCCACTCCCAGTAACACTGGAAACCTGTGCCATAATCCTAGCTTGTCCACTAAATGCACAATCTATATATATAAATAATTAAAAGAGCATCAAATTAATTATACAAATATAATTATTGATTTAATAGTTTTCCTAGAAGATGAATATGATTGCTCTTGTAACTAGACAGACAGATCGATGTACTTACATAGAACAAAAAGGAATCAAGGTAAGACATCTTGGAAACAACATGATGAAGCTCAGGATGAAGGAACCAGGAGGAAGGTGGATAGAAACCCATTTTCTGTTTTTTTTTTTAGCCTTTCAAATTATTATTATGTTTGTTTTTATGCTTTAGATGATAGTCACACAATTGTAATGCTTGTATTCACACGATTGCTCACAGTGTATTTATATAGACCCACACGCATATTCACATTTACATATATGTATATATGTAAATTGAAGAGTTTTTCTTGGGGTTTTTTTTCGTTAAAGATTTTTTTTTGATAATTTTCATTTTATTAAATAAGTCAAAACCGACTTGTCGTCGAGCATTGTGTTGACTAGGGAATGAATGGTTAAATATCAGATTAATTTATACAAAAACAGAATAGTATCTACAAATAAATGATTTATATTAATACTAATAGTGTAATCATGATCAATTGTTGATATGCATTCCCTATTTGATCAACCTTTCGTATCTTTCACTATTAGAATGGTTTCTACATATAGAAAAGGAGAATTTACTCGCTAATAAGTTAGGAATAAATTATTCATATCGTTATATAGGCTTATAGCACAGTGTGGCCATGGTCATTTCATGCATGCATTATTGTTTAACCACAAACACACACAAAAAGACATGGATTTGTATATTTCATTCTTTGTCAAACCTTCTTTATTTGGCATTATTATAATTGTTGTATAAAAAGCGAATATGATCAAAATTTAATTCGCATTGATATCAATAGTGTTGTGTCATATATTCGTAGTCAGTTCATGCACTATTGATACTAGATATCATCCGGCCATGGGATTTTAAAGATTTGAGAGAATTAATTTATATAAAAAGTTCTAAATATTGATTTGAAATATAGTTTTCCATATATATACGATTTGATATGCCTTTTTTTTTCTTACCACAACAATGATGTACTTATAAAGAATTTGATATATACATTACTAATTTATGAAAATGTAATTTGAAAAACACGTATGTATATATATGTAGATTTACTATGTTGAAACAATGCAATTAAAATTTGTAACGTTTTCTCATCTTTTTCAATAGCTAATATCAAGTTTCAGTGTCTATATGATAACCTTTCTATCACTTATGTAAAGCTCTCCTAGTTTGACTTATCTTCTAAATCTCAAATATATTTAAATGTGTTTCTAAGTATATAAATATTGTAAATACTAAGATTAGGCAATAGTTAAGTATTAGTCTACTGTATGCATTCTGTAAAAAGCATATGAAAACATTCATAGTAGAAGAGGTCGACGATAAAATCAAAGTTTTGGATAGTTATACAAAGATGTCAACTGTTTTTTTTTCTCGTTTTCTTAATGTATTGAAAAAATTGTTTGCGTTGTAGTGCTGCTCAAAATTCGAGAAATGAATTTAAGTTGGTCGCGTAACGACCACCTGTATCATTAATAAATACTTGTATTTTTAGTCACACGTAACCATTTTATAAAAGATTTGTTTGGTTATTACAGACGAAAAAAAAGAGAAAAGGTCTATATATGATTTTGTTTTCTTTAGTATTAGTTCAATCCTTATCTTAAACTTTAGGGATCAGATGAATCCTGGTTTTGAAATTTCTACTCTGATATTGAAACCTAGATATTTTTGTAGATGGGTTTCCCAATTACACAAGTTTTGTTGTTGTGTTGATGTTTACCATTTCAAAATAATTTATTATGCCCTTGATATTTATAAGTTTGATTTCCAGTTTTTCTACATCTATTTCCCGACTGAAAACATTAAAATACGCTATTCTCTTTCTGGTCTTGTAGTTTCTATACGTATCAAACTATCAGGGTTGGGGACAAAAAAATATATTTTATTTTTATTATTTGAATCAGTTGTGCTGATAACGAAATAAAAGCGTAACATACTACAGAGATCCAAATAAGTGACAACTACTTGCTACCACGTGGCTCTTCTATCCATCTAGGTCGAGAAGCTTGCCACGTATGAATATGGGTAAAGCACCGTCCAATCTATAAGAGCTTTTTGAGCAATTAACCATCGACCAACCTCTTTCTAAGTTATGCAAATAAATACAAGGAATACAAATTTAAAGCAACAACAAATTTGAAATGTTATCGTCTTATCGAACCTTCCAAAACAGTTTACTTCGAGGGGTTGAAAATTTAGCTATATGTACGTTTTTTGTTGTTAAAACACAATTCGTCGAGTTTTTTTTTTTTTTTTTTGAAATAGCTTTTTTTTTACTATCAGGTTATAATCAGTCATTAACCAAACGAGTTTCACGAAACCAAAGAAAGATATTGAACGCTAGCTGAGAAGTGATTATTTAGTGGTTACGGCCTTACCGGTTAGTATCTTATTCGTATAACATATGCAGTTATTTTCATTTGTGATTTGCCAAAAATCGGGAATTGAGATGCAAGTAGACGATGTTTTTTTGGTGTTATAGAAAATGGTTTTGTCCATGTATGATATATGGATACTTAAATGCCACTATAACACTTGATTAAACCAGCCTTGATTCTTGATACCAAGTTGAAATGATATCAAAACACGACGACAAGTGTACTGATGTGTGATACTGGTGTGTCGTTTCTCGTAAGGGTTGACTTAGAGGAGGAGTAAATGGAGTGAGAGAGAAAGGGTTCATGAACTAATAAATGTGTAGATAAGCTCTAAATAACAATTTGACAGTTATCCGTTTTGTGACTGAATCTTGCGTTTTATATAAAAGAAGTAGCTTTTGATAAAAAAACAAAATATAAAAGAAGTAGATTTGATATAAATATATATGCTACTCTGAATATTTAGCTGGTTTCAATTTTAAATACGTTATTAAATCTAAATACTGAATACTTTCTAATTAGAGACTAGAGTAGAGAGAGTTTAAGAGAGAGAAAGCAGATCTGTTATCGGGTCCGGTGACTGGCGGCGCGTTAGCGCGCGTGCCGTCACCGGAGCCCTCCAGCCACCAGTAAAGATGTCGTTTTCAGCCTCGGTTTCGTCTCCTCTTCTAGCCGCCTTGCTTGAGCTCTGGAAATGGCCGTCCATGGCGGATCGGTCTCTGGTGCAAGGGCGCGGTCAGGGTGAGGAAGGCACGGTGAGGTTTCTCGTTCGGTTATTTGGTTTTGTCTCCGGGAGGCGGAGGCTCCTTCAGCTCCGTCGACGCCGGTTCCTGTCCCCGCGAGGTAGAGGCTACCGTAGCTCTGTCGTCGTCGGTCTAGATCTCGGGGGGTGAAAGCGTTTCGCTGCTTTGCCTCGCCGCCTTTGGTCCCTAGGTTTCTTTTTTAGGGTTTGTTTCTCTCTTTCTCTCTTTCTCTTTGTTTTAAGGTTCTGGTTTGTTTGGGTGGGTGGAGATCCTGTTGGAGGGTGATCGAAGCTCGACCTCGGTTAACTGTGTTGGGTCGCGCGAAGCTTCTATCTCGGTGATGGGTTTAAACGGCGTCGGATGAGATCTCGATCCCTCGATTGACGCTCTCCGAGTTTAGTTTTCACCGGAGTGGAAGGCGTTTGCGGTGGTGTTGGGTGGATTGAGTGGTTTCCGATTCTCCCCGGTGAATCGACGGTTGTTTACCTGGTGATGTTCCGAAGGGAGTCGACGTCTGAGCCGTAGCGTGTGTCCGCGCGGCGGCGGGTCTCTTCGGGTTGAACGGGTCGTAGGTGGGCCTTGGGCCCGGTTTGTTATTTGCGTTTTTTTTGGGCCGTTTTCTTGGCCTTTGTAATGTGTTTGTTGGGCTTTGAGGCCTTTTAATGAAAACTTCAATTTGGCGGAAAAAAAAAAAGAATACTTTCTAATTCTAGGACTTTGTCGGTTTAGTACCACAATCAGACTTTTCAGATGATCGTGATATGACACCAGCACTAACTATTGCACTAATATTGATAACAAAAAGATGCAATTATGTTTACAAAATTACCACGCTAATACGAAACATCTTCACTTTTTCATAAACGGTTTGAACGTAACTTCACTTTTCTTTTTCGGTAAATTAGCTTACTCAACAAGTTAACAAATACGTTGACGACGAGTAATTTTCACCCGGTAGATGATAGATCCTTGGTGATAACTGATAAGTAAGGTATGCGGGAAAAGAAAAAGGTATGTCAGGCCTCAAAACAAGGATTAATTAACTTGACTTTCAGAAAAAAATATTAGAAACATCATATATATGATTAAAGTCTTGGAAGGGTCGCTTTCACTAATGCAAGGGCATGTACAATTATTATCTTTGAAGGAGACTGAAAAGTTCTTAACAATATCGTTAACCTAATCAACAAATAACTTTAGAAGTTCACAGTTAGATTCGATTGATTAAGATTGGAAAAGCAGATTCAATAATAGTGGGCCTTTATATGGGCATTTCGAATGGGTATTTAAACTTGCGTCAGTGGATACTCCGGTATACGAGAAGCTATCATGTCTCGGGAGAAACCATACCGTACATTGCAACAACAAAACTTACCTTATAAAACCTTGAAAAGTAAGATATACATGAGACAATAACAAATTACTTAAATCACCAGTATAACATCTCTTTAACAACGGGTATAATCCGTTTATTATTACTTTCTAGTATGAATGTACGATAAAACTTACAATTCTTAAATTTCAAATTCACTACTTTGTTGTCATCAACTATACTACTACAGTTTCAGATTTTTGTTGGTTCTCAAAATCTTGGAATCTGTGTGTTTTACATTTTATGCTTGAAGTATGTTCATTCAGTGATACAGATTCTACGCACTAAGTGTAATCCGCACTAAACTACATTGTTTCACTTGGTTATAATGGTAAGGACTCGAGTTTAAGATTTTCGGTATGGCTAAAGTTTAAAGAAGATCCGTTGAATATTATAGCTAGCCTGTCGAAATCTAATGCAAATAAGTAAATTTAAATCTTCAAAAAGTAACCATCATACATTTATATTACAGCTAAGAATTAACTTATATTCCTCAAATTTTATTTATTAAAACTTTTTATGATAGTTAAATAAATTTTGCTTTTCTTCTTTTCTATTCATTTAGCTTGTCAACAGTTATTTCTTATACCTGTTTTTTTCCAAAATATCTTTTTGTTACATTTTGATTTATTTTATGATTCTCAAATCTTACATTGTTAATGGTTACGAAACAATATGAGAAATGAATATTTTAAAATAAATTAAGGCCTACTTATGATACCAGATATCTAATCCGATCATTATAGTTGTTTAATACGAGAAGAGGTTTATTCTCGCAATAGTTAGGTACTAAGATTGATGATTAAATCATAAAGAAAGGCATATTGCATTTGTTAACAAAGAACCAAATTTTTAGAAAGTTACACATGGATGATCTTCGCACATATACATAAACCCTAGCTACTTAGGGGCAGACGTGTAATTTTAAACCACAAGACTTAAACAATCACCACAGAAAGACACTATCGGAAAATTAACCAGAGGAACATCCTCTAGAAGAATGCTTGTGAACACAGAAAAGCCTGGAAAACAAGCAATTCAATCATACAAACAATTCAATCATTCTTGTAGATAATTAAATTTAAATGAAGAGAAAGAAGTTGTAGAGCTCCCTTCAATCCAAAGAAGAGTAAAAGCAATTAAAGGGCAAGTTAAAGCTCCTAAGATATGCAAGCCATATAACCAAATCCTTTTTTTTCTCTCTATAAGGATTAGGGCTTATGGGATCCATAGCTTAGCAGCTTTTCTTTACCCTACTAAACTCTCGTTTGAACTTAAAGGAGCTCTACTTTCAATCTTCTTTTTTGTTCTCAAGAAAATTATTTGGAAGACCAAAGATCTATCCAGATAAACATGTTTGTCAAATCAAAAAATCCACCTATGTTGTGGATCTGACCTGAGTAACAACCATGGAGATTAAAGAAACACGAACTAATAAACTATAAAAGTTTTCTGTTCAAAACATAATCTATAGTCTACGTTAGAGATAATAGAAAGAGGCATAGAAATTAAGACCACAAAGTAAAGCGGAAGAGTAGAAAATTAAAGATCGACAACCTAATCAATAAAACCAGCTGAATAAAATGAAACAAACTTCGGTAATAAAGAAAAGCTTTGAAGAAGCTATCTGAAGAACCTAGTTAACCAGATCTAGAGAGAAGGAGAGAGCGAAATAAGAACAATCATGTTTTTGGGAGAAGTGAAATGATAGAGAGTTGTAGTTATAGTAGGTTTAGATATTCGTTACTGAAGGGGAAAGAATGATAATTATAGTCGTAAATAAAAATGAAAATAGGAGAAAATAAACAGGTGTGTGCATCTGTAAAGGCATGGGAATGGTCTGACATTGTTTAGTGTTAGATTCCCTACGCGTCACATGCGTCCTTCTTGGCTTTTGTGTTTTCACCAAACATTATTTTGTAATACTGATAATTATTTTTTTCAACTACTAGCCCACTGTCCACTACATTTTAAGGTCTAACTTTGAAAATGTAGGTGGCCTACCAAATTGTTTATATTATACAAATGTATTTTCGATGTCTAGAAGAAATAATTAACCGTAATAGTGCCAAACTGGATCACGAAATAGTTTGATGTGCGGTCAGGATTAAGTCAGATGATGTGGGCACGAAAATATGGAATTTGTATTTTTTTTTCTCTTTTTTTTTGTCGTCGACGATGGAATTTGTATTCTCTGAAAGAAAATCTATGGTTATATTTATTACAACTAACTTGTCGTATTTACCCCCACAACAAGTCTGGTCTCTTTCATAATTCGGACCGATGAAGAGAAATGATTTACAGACAAATACGTAACCTCGCATAATCCGGAAATTCCTATATTTTTTTCTGGTTCATGAGAACACTCACATGTTCAGCACATAAAAGTATGTTTTATATATATAACCTACTAGTGTTACAAAAAAAAAAATAAACGAATATTATTGAAATCACAATATTCTACTAATTTATAGAGTTGTTAATTTAACAAAATTTTAGATCAAAAACTTAATTTATGATTAGCTTTAAATTAATTTATAGATTAATTATTTATTTAGGTTATACTCTAGTTTAAAAAATATAAGCATATAATGATTTGATAGTGCAAACATTGTCCTATATGATTCTTGGGTCGTTCTAACAAAAGCGATGCTCGGCCGTATTGTCAATCATCAGTCCATTAGTAATGGGTCTTAAAATAGAGTAATATATGGGCCTTATTGTAAGAAAGGCCCATAAATGATCAAATCTCAAATCGAAATGAAACGTCGTCGTTATGTCGACTCTTCAAGCGTTTTATCTCCTTAGAAAAAGGGCGCAAATCCTTATCACAACTTTAGAGCGTCACCTTTCCTTTTTCATATACTTTTGAATATTTTGTTCCCTCAAATGTTGATTTCCTCTCTAAATCCTCCAACGGCTACTTTTTTTTCTTTCTAATATCAAGAGCCGGAGCCTCCAACATACACACAAACCTTCACAATTTCAAGAACAACAGATTAATTATCCGATCATTGTTTTGTAAAAAATATGGTGGATCAATACAGTGAGATGGATAAGCCAAAGAAAGTTGCTGATAGGTATCTGAGGCAAGAAGTTCTTGGCCAAGGCACTTATGGAGTCGTCTTCAAAGCTACTGATACTAAGGTTAGGGTTCATATTCTCTCGGTGGTTCTGAATCTTGGGTCACAAGAAACTGATTTGTTTACACTTGCAGAACGGACAAACTGTAGCGATCAAGAAGATAAGACTTGGTAAAGAGAAAGAAGGTGTGAACATAACAGCTCTAAGAGAAATCAAATTACTCAAAGAGCTTAAACATCCTCATATTATAGAGTTGGTTGATGCCTTTCCTCACAAAGAGAACTTGCACCTTGTGTTTGAGTTCATGGAGACTGACCTAGAAGCAGTTATCCGAGATCCTAATCTCTTTCTCTCCCCAGCTGACGTCAAATCTTACCTCCAAATGACACTGAAAGGTCTTGAGTATTGCCATGACAAATGTGTTTTGCACAGGTAACCGATTCTGAGGTTTTGAGGTTGTAAACGATTTAGTAAAGATTTTAATAAATTTTTTTAAACAAATCTAGAGGTAATATATCTATGTAACTTTTTTCAAAAATTGTGGGAACCGTAGACCAATGTTATGCTCATAATCTGTCCTCCTACAAAAGTTTTATGCTTGTTTTTACACTGATTGATTATCTTTTGCGTGTGTGTTTCAGAGATATGAAGCCGAACAACTTGTTGATAGGACCCAATGGACAACTAAAACTCGCAGACTTTGGTTTAGCACGTATATTTGGTAGTCCAGGTCGTAAGTTTACACACCAGGTCTTTACTAGATGGTATAGAGCACCTGAGCTTCTGTTTGGTTCCAAACACTATGGTTCTGCTGTTGATGTTTGGGCTGTTGGCTGTATCTTCGCTGAACTTCTATTACGCAAACCTTTTCTTCAGGTGAGTTTGTGTTCATAAACCAGTTTGTATGTTTAGTCTTTTGTGTAGCTGACTTATACCATTGCAGGGGAAAAGTGATATTGATCAGTTAAGTAAAATCTTTGCTGCCTTTGGGACTCCTAAAGAAGATCAGTGGCCAGATATGTTGTCTCTTCCTGATTATGTAGAGTATCAGTTTGTCCCTGGGGCGTCTCTACTTTCTTCATTCCCAATGGTTAGTGATGATGGTCTAGATTTGTTGTCAAAGATGTTCACTTATGATCCCAAGTCTAGAATATCGATTCACCAGGCTTTGCAACACAGGTATGTAAAGCTTTTTCTATGGAGAATGTATTTAAAGACTGGTTATTCTGACATTTGTTTTTTGTTATAGGTACTTCACATCTGCACCTTCTCCTACTGACCCTTTAAAGCTACCAAGACCAGTTCACAAGAAGGAAGCTAAATCATCTGAGAGTAAACTCAAAACTATTACGGTGTTGTCACCAGCACATAAGCTTAGAAGAGTGATGCCTGACCGAGGAAAGAGTACGGATGTCATGAAACAAGCTAGCCATGATGGACAAGCACCTATGTCTTTAGATTTCACTATACTAGCCGAGCGGCCACCAAATCGACTAACCATTACCAGGTAATAAAAAACAATAGGATATAACGTAACAATTAGTTAAGTTCTTTTTGCTGTTAGTTCTTTTGTTCAGCTTTAAGTATCAAGGATTCTGATGATGTTCTTGATTATTGGTTTTGCAGTGCGGATAGATCTAATCTGAAGAGGAAACTCGATCTTGAGTTCACGTAGGATATATAACGTAACATATGCTTCTTTCTTATTCATGTCATATTACTACTAGTGATGATGAACATGGAGAATCATTCTTTCTGTTTACTATAAACACACAAAGCAGAGAAACATTAATTGACAGATGATGATGATTAACTAATCATCATGTACACCCATCATTAATAAAAACTATATGCTTTTTAGCCTCTGTTTAGATGTGACTTACAAAGAGAGTTCTGATCCCCAACTTACATTTTCATCATAGTTTTTGCATTCTCAGTTGCTCATAATTTATAATTGAAACTGGAAATGATCTACTACTCGATGGATGAATTCTTTACAAAAAAACAACTAATACTCCATAAACATTTACTCCAAAAACTCTTTTGTTTTTACAAGCTGTAGTTTTACGAGAGCCAGGCTCTCATTCAAAACGACCCATATTCCAAAACAATATTCTAACTGACGCCAAAAGTACGCAGCTAGCACAAGCAACGACGCGAGTGGTATACCACAACGACAAGGCACAAGTGAAAGATAATATAGCATATATGGACTAATGTCTAAAAAACACTTTTTCTTTATCAGATGTAGCAGATTAGGCAAGCTACCCAGCTTCCACAAGCAACCGATGCGAGTCGTATATACCACAACTTCCCATGTGTAATAAGCATATGTGAACTAGTGTCTCGGAAATAATTGTAGAAGAATCAACATATTCATTATCGCATTAACGTTTTAAGCGATGCTCATTTGTGAAAATCCAATGCTTTTCCTCATCTTGGAATTGATTGTTCTACATAATCATCTTTGTCTCCAACTCTGTTCGTAGCTTTCTTTGCCTATTCATATCAATACAAGAAACATGCAGAATCTCATCAGGTTTCACTTTGAATCCCCTTATATACATAAACTTGGACTGATCGGTTAAAAGGTTAAAAAAAAAAGAGTTACCTCTTTATCCCAGTTTGTGAATATAGTGACCAAGGACAGACACAACACTTGAACAGCTAGTGCTGTCACAATGCCAAGCCAAAGCCCCTATAAAAAGAACATGACATAACACCACACGTTATAATAGTTAGTTTCTATAAACTAGTCTTGGCTTGTATAGAGTGACAAGTACGTGGATTTGAGTTTTCAGATTATTACCCGACCACCAATGTGGTAATAGAAACCAAGCACTAAGCCTAACGGAACTCCGACAATATAATACGATCCAAGATTTACACACGCTCCTATTTTCTGCCATCCACATCCTCTAGCAACCCCTGCAACCATTAGTCAAGACCAAACCGGGGTTAACCAAAGCCGATCTTTTGTTATATTATGAAAATATTGTTGTGTTTGAGTGTGCAAGAACCTGAGAGAACGCATTGGAGACCATCAAGGAAGTTTCCACATGCGACAATAGGTATCATCGATGCGGCATATGAGATGATCTTCGGGTCACTGCTAAAAGCTCGACCTAGAACCTTCCTTATCGACAGCAAAACAGTTACTACCAGAATACCCTCTGCGACTGCTATACTTACAATGACATATACAGCCAGTTTCGCCACTTGTGGGTTCCCTGCTCCTAACTCATTAGAGACTCTTATACTGCAAACATGAACCATAGTTTAATATAACAAGATTCTTTTAAGTAGTTTTTGATATTTATTGTAACCGATGTACTTACCTCGCAGCACCACCAAGACCCACTGAGACTTGCCAGATTGTTAGTGAAGTGTTTAGACTGAAAAGTTAAAAAAAACTTGTGTTAATCAAATTATAACAGAGAAATATGAATCCTGAGAAACAAAATAACCAATACTCAGAGCTTAATCTCGACACAACCCATTAAAATATTGACTTTGACCCCCCCCCCCCCCCCCCAAAATTATTTTCGAGATTATAATAAATAGATATAAGCCTCCTCTCCCCATTTTGAAATAAATGAATTTTATTTACACTTCCTAGTAAATGTTTATAGCGACCAGAATTTCAGATCTGGCTCTCTATTGACAAACAAAACTTACCAGATTGAAAGAACCGAAGTTTCTAAAACCGGGTTGGGAAGAAGACCTGAGGCGAGAACCAGAAGCTCGAAGGACCAAAGCTCCAAACTGTTACAAAAAATAGAACAGGTTAACTCCAGTCCAGATACACTAGACATGAACCACATTCAGATCTTTTTGTTTATTTCATTACTTACCAGACCATGACTGCTGAAGGAAAAGCAATCTTAGAAAAGTCATAAATCTCATGAAAAGCCTCTTTTGAAAACCCGGTCCAGCTATGCGAGCAAGAAGCCGAGAACTTGACGTAAAACGACAGAAGAATAACATTAAACCAGTAAGAAATCGAAATCGCGAGAGCAGCTCCTCTGTAACCTAAACTTGTCTTCAACACAAACAACCAACAAAGCAACAAGTGAAGACAAGTGGTGATTCCAGAGCAGACAAACACAGGGAACACATTGTTCTGCGCTTGCAAGAACCTGTTGATGCATTGAATCAGTCCGTACGCAAAAAGGCTAGGGATCATGTATCTCGCGTACGAGCCAGCAACACTTGAAATGGCTTTGTCTTGGTGTACAAGTACTAGTATATGTTCTGTATTGGCCCATATGATCGAGAGAGGGACAGAGAGTATGAGAAGAACAAACATCGCTCTCTGCATCTGAATGCCTAGTTTCTCGTACAGTTTTGCTCCGTACGCTTGGCCACATAGTGTCTCCAACGCACTCGCTGTTCCCAACTGTTCACACACAACAGGGGAATAAGACAATGAAGAAGTGCGTCACTTTTTAAACATGTTGATTCGAGTATATGAGTATTTGTAAATAAAAAATAAAGTTAATTCAACAGATGCAAGTTCCAGCGTCCTAAGAGCATTTTCACTGCTAATATCTTCATACCACCTTCAAAGATGGTATCTTAACATTATTAAAATGTATGTATAAAAATATTAGTATTTAAACATAAATATCTCAAAATCATGAAAAATCCAACCAAAATATCTCATTTGCAGTGTCATGATCATTTGTCGTATTTTTATTTACAAGAGGCTAACATCTATAGACATCAGTATTACAAATATCTCATTCAGTTTCTCAATTTTAAATAATAAAAAAAATAGAAAAAAATAAAAGAAAAGCAAAAAATATGTGACGAACTATCCGAGATAAAATTCCCACAAAAAAATGTGAGCGACTTTTGCTCAAAAAAAGTGTGAGAGACTAGTGAGATTTGCCATCAT